>NC_063355.1:18023560-18034902 GCF_021869965.1 Rhincodon typus | reverse complement strand
TGGCCTGCTGTGTTCATCCAGCCCTGCACCTTGTTGTCTGAGAGTAATTTAACATAGGTGTCAACCTTAAACCAGGCTGGCATGATCTGTGTTGCCCTCCACTACTGGTCCTAGGAGAGGAGGAAGTCCTGCATTGGCAGCACCCCATCCTGCAGGTGCCCCAGGACTCTGTCCACAAGGTAGGGCACCAATGTCCCCCTGTCTGCCATGCCCAGGGCAAATGTTAGGAATATGCAGGGCAGCTCTGGACTAATAATGCTTGTCCATGTGTACAGTGGGATGCAAGCGATGCCAGTGAATCCTGGGGAGATCTGCTGAGTGGCAAGTTTTCTGGGAATGATTAGTGGAAAGATTCAGTGTAAATCAGACATGAGAGATGCCATAGGAATGTGGTGGGTTATTATTGAACTGGGTTTTGTAAGATACAGCTGGAGAACTTGCTAGTCCACATGGCGAAAAACCCTCTGAACACCTCAACGCAATGCAGGCTTAGCCAAAGAAAAATGTAAGTGTCAGCCCTCGAAGCCCAGCCTGGATTGTTGAATACAGTTCACCGTTGGCCATTGTGTGCAGGCTAGGAGCAGATCTGAATGTGAATAAATTAAATGTACAGTTTTTAACAGCATTCTTTGTTTGGATAATATTATACTCAATATTTGCTCTTTTTTAAATGAAATTGTGAAAGTAATGGCATTATCTTTCTGTGATTGGCCAGGTTCTCAATATTGTGGATAAATATACAAATACAAGTAAATGAATAATTTGCAACTGTACTGTGAAATGTGTTTTTTTTCTGAAAAAAAAAATTTCATGGTATCTATAAGGTGGAATGAAAATTACATTCAGCTCTGTCAATGCACTGGTCTTTTTAACACATGTTAAACAGTTTATCAAAGTGCAAAAAAAAACAAGACTTTCAGAAGTACACAGCTTTTTTCGCTCTCGGAGAAATAAAGATTGATGGACACCCGGAACCCTGGATGAGCAAGAGTTGTAACTTGCAAACACATTATGACTGCATTAAGCCCATGCTTTTTCAAACAACTCTCCTCGCTTTGGACTGCTTGACAAACCTCTAATTCAACGTTTTCATCTGCTAATTACCAAACAAAAGCAGCTGCCACTTGCAACGCCTTCAATAGCAGGATCTGCATGAAGCTATTCAGTGCTGCAGAATTGAGTGGCATACGACAAAAAAAAAATAATGAGAGGACATTTGGGGAAAGGTGTGTGGCTGGAGTTTTCCCAAACCCGCCTGACTGGCAGCATTGGCTTTTGTTACACGGAGTGAAATTAACATCTGCTTGATTGCAAGCCTCGACAGATGCATGTGCCATCTTGAAGGGACAGGGAATCTCCAAAGCACAAGCACACAGCAACACACCTGCCCCATATTCAGCTGGCACAGCCAGTCAACCGGTTCTACCATGCTGGGCAGATGGCAACTTGCCCACAGTATCCTCCAACCTCTGAGTCTGTGACAGCGTATATCAATGGGACAAGTCTGGATTTACACAGTGGAGAAATGCTCAAGCATTCAGCGCGGTGCCTCGTGTTAAACTGGCACAGCTTAAATCACAATTTGTTGGCAATCTTACAGCAATTGTGCAACATGACAGAAATGACATCACAACACATTGAATGTTTGACATTGTTCTAGCCTTTCTCAAATGACTCATCAGAAATGCTGTACTTACAAACTGATGTCATGTGATAAAGCCTGAGATGGGATCTTAGTTATAACTCAAGTTTTAGGCTCATTCAAAATTACACAGCTTCATGCACAATTTTATTTTCTGACACCCTGCTTAGATGGTTGATAAATAGACACCCTGCACATCCTCTCATTGGCTATAAACTTTTCTATGCTTTAAAAAACAATCATTGTAAATTAACCAAACCTGGAATCTGTGATCTGTATGGCTCAGCCCCTGATTGGATTGCTATAATAAGTTTCACTTTTTTTCTGGTCAATTTTTGTGAAACTTGACAATTTCAATGTAAGAAATCACTCTCAACTAGTTGCTTATGAACTGCTTTTGTCTCAGTGAGGGTTTGATCAAAGCCCCTAGAGTATCCGTTTCTCAGAATTCCAATGTCATCTCTCACCAGATAGGATTTCCCCATGTCTGCTTTCAAGAATTACGTCAATGAGTTTTGATATTTACGACCTATTTTTCATTTTTGTGTAGGTAATATATTTTTGCATCAATTTAAAAAAAATGTTGCTGAAAATATTAGATGAAGAATGCTAGAAATTCACAGCAGATCAGTCAGAATCAGGAAGAGAAAAGTCACATTATAATTTTCGACAGTAACAAGGAGTTTTATCTATGCAACTTTTGCACCATAAATGGCTTACTTCAGATGAATTAACCTGGAGGAATAAGTGGCCGGGTCTGCCGCACTTGAAGATATTCTTCATGATGAGGAACTCTTGATTTCATCTTGGTTAAAGATTTTGCCACAGTGCACATCAACCATGCTGCAAACCATCTCTGCGAGGATAACCCAGTGCTATTTGTGCAGCTTTATCTGACTTATTTGTTTTGCTTTTGTGATGGATTGTTTTCACACTTAATTCTCTTCCATTAGCTGATTCCATTCAATCCAAAGTCAAGGAGCAGCAGATTAATTATTCCCCCATGATTTCAGATGGCAACACTACTCAATGGCAGTTAGTAGATTCTTGATAAACAATGGAGGGAAAGATTATCAGGGGTGAGTGGAACTGTGAAGTAATCAGATCAGCCATGATTTCATTGAATCACAAAGTAGGTTCAAGATCTTAATTTATATATTCCTACAGGAGGCTACTTCTCAAAGGAAAACTATCTTTCAACACAAATAAAAATCATTATCCTTTTCTGATATTGAGCTGCAACATAATTTTTATTTTTAGAAATGAGGAAAAATTGTATTTAAAGCAAAAATATGTTTATGCAAAATACAACATTGCTCTACTTGAGTTTAGAAAGTAGAAGTAGGTAAGAAATGACATTTGGTTCATTCAAGCTCATCATATCAAGAAAATCATTCAATCTCCCATCACTATGCCAAATGTTTCTATAAAATTCCAGAGCTTTTGTTTTCACTAAGCTACTCAACTGCCTATTCCATGTGATAACCAGTATCGTCAGCTTTCCCTCACTTCAACAATGGCATTACCCAAGGTTGCAAATTTCTTCATGAAACTGAACAGGCTGATTCTCAACCCACTGCTCTTTGGGCAAATGGGGCAGCCTGTCACATGAGGTAATGGCATCTTCTCCATGGATTGGTATCTTGATGTGATGGAGAAGCTTGAGAACTCCAACAATCTATTCAGTAATGTCACTGGAGAACCTTGCATTCTCTAGGGCCACCATGGCAGCAAGGCTCTGGGCAAATTGTGGCCTGAAGGTCCTTGAGGAGAACAGGCAAAGGAGGTCATTATGTTCATTACAGTTTGATCCATCACTGAGATCTGATCACCAACCTGTTACAATTGCATGGATAATGATGGGGCTAGCTTCTCCACTTTAAACAAAATCACTAGGGTCTTTCTTCCACCACATGGTAATCATTCCTTTGGTGGTGGCATGCTTCTGGAATCAGCCTCAATTATGGCATTTTCTGAAGTGTCACAGACTTGCAAAGTAACTGTTTCTCTCTCCACATTTTCTGCATGATCCACTGAGCCAGAATTCTGTGTTTTTACCCCCCATTTTAAAAAAAATCTATTGGAAAATGGGGATCATTGGTATTCGTTGCTCATCCCTAATTGTGTTTGAACTGATTGGATCCTTAGGCTATTTCAGAGGGCAGGTGACAGTAAGCCGCCATACTTCCACAGCATCCCTACAGGGTGAAAACAGGCCATTTGGTCCAACAAGCATTTCACCCAGACTCACCCACTCACCACATCCCTAATCCTGCATTTCCCATGGCAAATCCACCTAACCTACATATCCTGGGCACTATGGGCAATTTAGCATTGCCAATCCACCTAACCTGGACATCTTTGGACTGTGGAAAGAAACTGGAGCACCTGGAAGAAACCTACACAGAGACAGAGCGAATGTACAAGCTCCACTCGGACAGTCGCCCAAGGCTGGGATTGAACCTAGGCCCCTGGTGCTGTGAGGCAGCAGTGCTAACCACTGCACCACTACGCTACTGTTGACATAGTTGTTAAGATTGCTATTTCTGTGGGTCAGGAATCTCATGTTGACCAGGCCAAGGTAAAAATGGCAAATTTCTTTCCGTAAAGAGGATTAGCAAACCAGGTGGGTTTTTATAATGATTGACAACGGTTACATGGTTGCGATTAGTCTGTTTTTTTAAAATTCCAGATCTTTTGCATTGAATTTAAACTTCATCATCTGCTATTGTGAGATGCAAACCTATGTCCCTAGAATAATTAGCCTGGGGCTCTGGATCACTAGGACATTGATATTTCTCCAACCCCACCCTCCCTCCCACCACCCCATACCCTCTTGTCATGCCCAGATCAAAGATCACTATGACAGCCAACACATCACTTGCCTTCTTCACCTGCAGCTGCATCTTTACTTTTAGTGACTGGTGGAAGAGGACATTCGGATCTCATTACACCTCTCCCTTTCCCATTCTATTACCGTTCAGATAGTAACCTGCCTGCCTGCTTTTGTTACAAAAACAGATAACTTCACATTCATCCACATTATTTTACATCTGCCTTGTATTTGCCCACTTATGTAACTTTTTCAAATCAAATCAAAGCTTCTCTGCATCCTCACAGCATACCATCCCACCCAACTTTGTGTCATCTGCAAACTTAGCGATAAGACCAATGGTTCCTTATCTAAACCATTAATATATAGCTGGGGTCCAAGACTGATCCCTGCACTGTCTGTCAGTCAGAAAAAGCCCTTTTATTCTGACTCTTGTTTCCTACCTGCCAGCGAACTTTCAACTTATTTCAGTACGTGACCTTCAATCCTGTGTGCTTTAATTTTCCATGCTAACGTCTTATGTGCAACCTTATTGAATATCCGCTCTTTTATTTGCATCCTCACTGTTTTCTGCACAACGTGCAGGGAAATTCTTTTCTTTAATTGGGTTTTGAAGTATGATTTGCTCAGAGCACCGTAAAGTTTTAGCATGATGTCATTTCATGTGTATTTTGCTGTTTATGGTTCATAATTCAGCATGCTGTTTTATTCACTGATTTATTGTTTTGCAGATCTAGGACTTATTAAGCACAAAGTCCTGTGCTCACTGAAGTCAACTATTTTGATCTAATTCACAAAGAAAATGCCTTACATATTTATCTTCCTGTCAGTACAGTGTTTTATGCCTGCCCATGTTCAATTTGTGCCTCCTTACTGATTTCCAGGTCCAAATGGGTTTGAACAGGTAGCATTCACTTTTCAAGATATGAATCTAAATTCAAAGCATTTGAGATGTAGCTGTCAATCACTGAGGTAGGTGACTTCGTTACTTAATGTTTGTCTTCACTTCCCACTAACATCACCATTTACTAAATTAATACAAAGCAAAATAACAAAGACAACTGTTATTGGTTTAAGCCAAACCCTTGCACAAGGTGAAATGTATGCACATATTATAAGAGACCTTAAACATGATATAAATACTGCTATGCTGTTTTTTTGTGGAAACACTAGATTAAATCATGGAATATGATGTCTGACATGCTAGAAAAGATTCTGAAATCTCAAATAATAAAGTTGGAATTTGACTTGGGACACATGAAAAATTGATTTGGTTGTGATAGTGCAGTTGGTATGGCATTAAATTAGCAAGCCAAAGGTTGGGGGGGATCAAATCTCACCTTGACAAGCTGTGAAATTGAATTCAATAAATCTGGTAATTTGTGTGTTAACACCAGACAAAATGACTGTGAAGGCAGCCTTTGGTCGTAAAAAGTTGGTTCACTAATGTCCTTCAGGAAAACAAGAGCTTGCCATCCTTGTCTGGTCTGAATTGAGTATATGTTTTGGTGCACATTTGATCTATTTAATGGGAGCAAATCAAGTGTGATTTGAACAAAGAAGTTGCAGAATCAAAATATAATTAGTGGCAACTTTACAATCAGGTTCATTTACTACAACCTACACGTTACCGTATTCGTACTCCACATTTATCCTACCATGACACTATTCAGTTTCGGAGAAAAATGTACTTTAAAAACATAATGTTGCCTGGATACAAAATTAAGAGATAACAAAGTGTGGAGCAGGTGGAACACTGAAGGCCAGGCAGCATCAGAGGAACAGAAAAGCTGACGTTTCGGTTTGGGATCCTTCTTCAGAAATACAAAATTATACATGTGTATTGTGTGACACAAAAAAAAATCATTGCCATTGTGTAACAGCATAGCAGGCAACTTTTAAAATGACATCTTGGTCCTGAGATTGACTCTGACTCTGAGGTGCATTGGACTGAAAGGTCCAATATTGTGTGGTCTGACTAAGGCAACTTATTTACAACATTTAACCTGGGTTTGGAAGACTCGTATAAGACATCTCAATTGGTATATTTGAAGAACTAATCTAAAGGTGGAATTTGGAGGAGGTTAGAAGTTTGCAGAGAAAGATGGATTCGTAATGGCAAAGGCCTCACCTTGTTTTATCAATGCATCATATTGAGGAGTCAGAGAGAGATGATATTCCCTATAAACCTTTAAAGGAATAAACTTCCTGTTGCCACAAAGAAGGCAAGGCTTGATTGACCAAGGTGATATGATATGCAGTAGGAACATTGTGCAATACCCCAGGTTTCAGTATGAGAAGTTTTTTTTAATGACCTTGCCAAATCAGGAAAAGTGAGTACAGTTTTACATTCATCTACATTTTAATAGTGCAGTTCACCAGCTCCAGAATCCCCCATATTCTCCCTTGTCAGAGCAATTTTCATCCCACCATCCACAGAATTTGTGCTCGTACCCATTGTTTTCTTGTTATATATTTTCACACATCACAAACTATCCATAATAATGTCTTTCACTGCAATTTGATTCATCTCCCTGATAGCCATTCTCACCAAAATTACTGCATCTGTTGAGTAAACACTTGCCAGTGCAGTGATTCATAAGTCTGTGATTTTCCCCATTGCTGGTATCATTGCCAAAAAGAGAAAGTGTAACTAGTTTTTCATAACATTCAATGGGATTACCATTGCTGAACATTTCATCAACACTCTGGGACTTACCATTGACCAGAAACTTAACTAGACCAAACAGATAACACACTGTGGCTACAAGAGTAGGTCAGAGGCTCGGAATTCTTTATTAAGTAACTAAATTCCTGACTCTTCAAAATCTGTATACCATCTATGAGTCACAGGTCATGTGTGTGATGGAGTATTCTACACTTGCCTAGAGAGATTCAGTTCCAACAACATTTAAAAATCTCTATATTATTCATCCCAGAGCAGCCTGCTTGGACAGCACTCCAACTTTCACATTAAGCATTCTCTCCCTCGACCAGCAGAGCAGAATGTATGTCACATGCAGAGATCCACTGCAGCACCTTACCAAGACTCCTTCTGACAGGCACTTCAAAACCTGTGATCTCTATCACATTGAAAGAAGAGACCACACATGATTGGGCACACTACCTAAGCTCCCCACAATCCTCACTTGGATCTAAAATGTTGTTGTTCCACCATCACTGGGTCAATATCCTAGAACTCCCTTCCAAACAGCAATGAACTCGATTTCTTTCACCTTCCTTTTGTACTAACGCTATTCCTTTTTAACAGTTACTTATGTTTTGTTTGTGTGTGTGTGTGCGTGTGTGCATGTGTGTGCGTGCATGTTTGTGTGTGCGTGTATGTGTGTGTGTGAATGTTTGCTGTTTCGTGTTATTATTTTTCTTTGGAGTTGACAAATAATAAAATCACTCTTTCTTTTGTTTAAGAAAACCTTGTAAATGGCTCCTTACTCATATTGTAGACAACTACATATTTATCAGAGAGAAGTAAAACCTCATTCTAAAAAGAGCATAAATCTTTGTTATAGCTGACTAAGGAGGTTGAAAAGAGGAGACCTAATTCACCGGGTTGTAACACAGGTTGTTTATATTAGTGTTAAACCTGAAGTTTAGGGTGAAGGACAAACCCAAACTTTTATCACCTGCTGATTGATCTTTTTTCAGTAATATCTATTATTCTGAACACAAACAGCCTCTTGGTACTTTTCTGAACTGAGTATTAGTGTCAGGTTACTTTGGAAATGACCTCAGTGATCGTGAAATATTCCATTTGCCTGTAACCAGTGAAGTGTTCTCATCTCTTTACCAATTAAATTTTCAGTAGGTGTTTGCTGCCAAATGAATGATCACCTGACCTTGTTGCAAATATCTTTTTGAATGGCATAGAAAATAATCAGATCCCACAAGCAGAGATAGTAGGAACTGCAGATGCTGGAGAATCCGAGACAACAAGGTGCAGGGCTGGATGAACACAGCAGGCCAAGCAGTTGTCTACTTTTGTCCAAAAGAATCCACTTGAACTTGTGAGGTATTTGGGTAACAAATTCCATAGGATGTTTAATTAAATGGAATACTGTACCAACATTTCATGTTCAGAGGGGGATGGGGAAAGAAACTGGATAAGGGTGAAAGCAAATGTACCTGGGCTACAGAGAAAGAAAACAAATCGATAGCCCTTTCAATGACCGAATATTAAAATCACCTGAATATCAAAAATTCAGTCCTGGCATTTTAAAATCCTTATGTTGTTCTCAGTGCCTGGTTAGGTATAAACATGAACATAAGACAAAGAACTGTAGCTGATGGATATCCAAAACAAACAAAACCAGAAAATACTGGAGAAACTCAATAAGTCTGACAGCATCTGTGAAGAGAGAAACAGAGTTAGTGTTTCAACTTAAAGGAAGAAAGGTCACTACACTCAATGTCAATTCTGTTTTCTCTCCACTGATGCTGCCAGACCTACTGAGTTTCTGCAGCAATTTTGTGATTGTTGTAAAATCCTGACTGTTTCTGTGTCTGTTTTTAATTTCTCTTATTTTGTTCCTAGTATTGTCGAAATGTTTAATTGCTGATTTGGAGAGAGAAATTGTATAGTCTTGTGTATAGATGGATGTGTGAGGCAGATGAAAGAGATATGGGGAAATTAATGAGTTATCTACTACAAAATGCCACTCACTTTTACAACAAAAAGTAAGATAACAGCATGACATGTGCTGAACCCTGGCAAGCAAGCCCTCCCAGAGGCATTTTGTCCAAGCCTAACATTAACTCAGGAATGCTTGCAGTAGTCAGTCTGGCCAGCATTGAGCACTCTGTGCATTTAACTGTGCAACAGTGGCCCTTAGCAGCAGCAAATGTACTGTGTCTGGGAGATCTCAGATGGCAGCAGCAGGGTTATTCACGCACAGACAGCAGTATTGCTAGCAAAATGTCACAGCACACAGACCCTTCATATAGATCAGAACAGAGCATCTCCTGTGCAGAAATTCAGCTTCTCTGCACTTTATTATCCTGACAGTAGAACCCATTTACTGTAAATAAAATCAGGCTGTTGTGATAATACAGCACCAACCAATTTATCATCAACTGCAAAGATTGGATTTATCTATTTTCTTGAAAAGAATGTTATGCACTTAATCCATATTTATAACTTTATATTCAAGCAAACCACTGAAGTGCATAATTGCACTTAAACATTTTAGTCATAGGTTTGATGACTCATCTTTGGAACACACTCCGTGGGGGAGGGAGAGATCATGTTCAACACCAGACACAGGAATGTCTTTTTGAGCAATAGTCATGACAGGAATGATGATTTTCCTTTCCCTTTCCCATAGCTTGTTTGTGAACTCCTTCTTATTTTATACAATCTGTTTGTATCCGAATAAAGCTGTCAATAAGTAGGCAGGTGCTGTTTAGCAGCATATTCCATGGACATTACCCATTGCTTAAAAATCAGAGATTGCCCATTTAAAACAGAGATTGGCTGATTTTATTTTGTCCCTTTGATGGTCATGAGTGTTTGGAACTTTATCTCTGAAAGGGTGGTGGAAACAGAGTCCTTGAATTTTTTAAAGGTAGAGTTAAGCGAAGGGAGTGAAAGCTGATCAGGGGTAAGCAGGACTGCAGAGTTCAGGTTAAAATCAGATCAGTCATGACCTTATTGAATGGCAGAACAGGCTCAAAGGTCTGAATGCCTCATCACCTCAGGTGACCTCCCACCCACGGCCTCCAACCTCATCGTTCCCCAACCTCGCACTGCCCGCTTCTATCTCCTTCCCAAAATCCACAAACCTGAATGCCCTGGTCGACCCATTGTCTCCGCCTGCTCCTGCCCCACCGAACTGATCTCCAACTATCTAGACTCCATTTTCTCCCCCTTGGTCCAGGAACTCCCTACCTATGTCCGTGACACCACCCACGCCCTCCACCTCCTCCAGAACTTCCAATTCCCCGGTCCCCAACACCTCATCTTTACCATGGACGTCCAGTCCCTCTACACCTGCATTCCCCATGCAGATGGCCTTAAGGCCCTCCGCTTCTTCCTGTCCCGCAGGCCCGACCAGTCCTCCTCCACTGATACCCTCATCCGCTTAGCCGAACTCGTCCTCACACTCAACAACTTCTCTTTCAATTCCTCCCACTTCCTACAGACAAAGGGGGTAGCCATGGGTACCCGCATGGGCCCAAGCTACGCCTGCCTCTTTGTAGGTTACGTGGAACAATCCCTCTTCCGTACCTACACCGGCCCTAAACCCCACCTCTTCCTCCGTTACATTGATGACTGTATCGGCGCCGCCTCGTGCTCCCAAGAGGAGCTCGAACAGTTCATACACTTCACTAACACCTTCCACCCCAACCTTAAGTTTACCTGGACCATCTCTAATACCTCTCTCCCCTTCCTGGACCTCTCTGTCTCCATATCGGGCAACCACCTAGAAACCGATATTCATTTCAAGCCCACCGACTCCCACAGCTACCTAGAATACTCCTCCTCCCACCCACCTTCCTGCAAAAATGCTATCCCCTATTCCCAATTCCTTCGCCTCCGCCGCATCTGCTCCCAGGATGAGGCATTCCACTCCCGTACATCTCAGTTGTCCTCGTTTTTCAAGGACCGTAACTTCCCCTCCTCGGTGGTCGAGAACGCCCTCAACCGTGTCTCCCACATCTCCCGCACCTCATCCCTCACACCCCGTCCACGCAATAAAAACCAAAAAAAGAATCCCCCTCGTCCTCACGTACCACCCCACCAACCTCCGGATCCAACGCATCATCCTCCGACACTTCCGCCATCTGCAATCCGACCCCACCACCAAAGACATCTTTCCCTCCCCACCCTTATCTGCTTTCCGGAGGGAC
>NC_063355.1:17995580-18023160 GCF_021869965.1 Rhincodon typus | reverse complement strand
GAGAGATGATGCTGCTTGGCCTGCTGTGTTCATCCAGCCCTGCACCTTGTTGTCTCGGATTCACCAGCATCTGCAGTTCCTACTATCTCTGATTAAATTACTCTCAGCTGTCTAGAAGGATCCCCAGTGGGAAGAAAGTCACGTCTTTTTCCAGTCTTCCAGGGTAGGTTCCTCCATCTTATCTCCTCATACTCATTCTCTGATACTGTACCCATCTCTGACCAACGCTGATACCTACTATATCTTTCCTACTCACTGTCACCCACTGCAACCCTGAGACTACTAACCCACTATGCCCTCTGCGATGTCCACTCACTCACCTGGGACACCTCCCCACTGTACCAACAGTAAAGCTGTGCCATCCACTTACATCTTCTGTGACACCTGCCTCTTTCTTGTTGCAAAATAAAAACAGCCCACAACAGAGAAGAAAGAGTCAAGACCTGGTGGTGGGCTCCACAACATATGGCTCATCAGTCCTTATGAGGAAATGATCCTACTGGGACTGCACTAAGCAGTGTCGGGGCTGGTACGACAGGCTACCCTTGCCGGATCCCCTGAGCGAAGCTATTCCCCTGACTACACTGACCCCTGCTGTCTCTGTGCTAAGAGGCAGGGCAGGACTGCAGTAATGTGAGCTAGATATCTCCATCCAAAAGAGCAAAGTGCAAAAAGGCAAGGCAAAGATGCTGTGAGCATTCAGGTCCGCTCAGTGAGTGAGCACTACGACAGCAATTAAACAGCCTGAAAATGCAGCCTAATCTTGTCCATGAGCTGGCTGCACGTTCCTCAGTGCACAGTATCTTTGCTACAGCATTAAGGTGTTACTTGCTGCAGCCTGGAAATGCAGAAGTGCCCTATACGAGTGGATTGGATTTGTGCCAGCAGCGTTCTTGGAGGTTGGCAATATCAGATGCCAATGTCCAAGGACATGGGGTGCGTGTGGCCAATGCCCATGGTACTTGCTTTGAGATGTTGGTGCCCAGATTCCAACACGGTCAGAGCAAGCAGCGAGCTGAATCTCTCAGCTGCTAACTGGATTTCATAGAATCCCTACAGTGTGGAAACAGGCCCTTTGGCCCAACAAGTCCACACTGACCCTCAGAGCTTCCCACCCCGCCCCATTCCCTTATAACCCACTTAATCTACACATCCCTCAACACTGTGGGCAATTTAGCATGGCCAATCCACCTAACCTGCACATCTTTGGATAGTGGGAGGAAACCAGAGCACCTGGAGGAAACCCACGCAGACATGGGGAGAATGTGCAAACTCCACAAAGACAGTCGCCCGAGGGTGGAATCGAACCCGGGTCTCTGGTGCTGTGAGGCAGCAATGCTAACAGCTGTGCCACGGTGCCGCCCTCCTTGAGGTTTCCAGATGTTAAGCTTCTCTGGCACATTTGGTAAGCTGGGAGTCTGGATCTTCGGTGAGTTGTGACATTAACAAGGTGTCAACAGTCATCAATGACTGTCATTTGGCATCTTGACACTGCCGAGTGTGCATCTTGCCACTCAACTTATGAAAAACATAAAAACATAGAGGCTAGATGATTTCGACCTCTCCATACTTGTCATCTGATTCTGCTACTCATCTCACCTTAGCCCATGAGATAACAAGGTGTAGAGCTGGATGAACACAGCAGGCCAAGCAGCATCATATGAGAAAGTAGGAATAAGTGGGTCTTTTGCAAGTAGGAAGAATGTCATGAGTGACATGGTACAAGGGTGAGAGCTGGGGCCTCAGCTCTTTATAAATACGTAAAATGATTTGGATGAAGGAGTCAAAGGTGTGGTAGCAAAATTAGCTGCTAGTGCAAAGAAAGGTGAGTTGTGAGGAGGACATAAGGAACCTACAAAGGGATATAAATAGGTTAACTGGGTGGGCAAAGATCTGGTAAATGGAGTGCAATGTGGGAAAGTGTGAAATTGTCCATTTTGACAGAAGGGACATGTTATCGAATGCAGAGCTCTGTGATGGAGAGAGGGCTGGGTGTGCTAGTACATGAATCACAGAAGGTTAATATGCAGGCACAGCAAGCAATCAGGAAAGCTAATAGAATGTTATGGGTTATTGTGAGGGCAAATGAATACAGGAGTAGGGATATTATAAGTCAGTTATACAGGGCATTAGTGAGACTGCATCTGGAATGCTGTATATTGTGCTGGTCACCATACTAATGGAAGGATGTTACTGTGCTAATGGAAGCAGTTCAGAGAAAATTTACTCAAATAACACCTGGAATGATGGAATGCCTTATGAGGCAAGGCCAGACAGGCTAGGCCTGCATCCTCTGGAGTTTAGAAGAGTCAGAAGTGACTAAGGGAAACATACAAGATCCTAAAGAATCTTGCCTGGGTGGATGGTGAATGTTCGTTTTCTCTTGTGGGACAATCTAGAACAAACAGTCGGAGTTTGAAAATAAGGAGGTGCTCATTTAAAATGGATGAAGATTTTATTCTCTCTCAGAGGGTTGAGAGTCTTTGGAATTCTCTTTGTGATAGAGTGAAATGGATAGAGAATCTTTGAAGATTTTAAGGCAGAGATAGATAGATTCTTGATTACCAAGGGTGTAAATGATAATTGGGGATATGCAGGATATGGACTTGGGGTTAAAATCAAGTTACCCTAGATCTTATTGAATGGTGCAGCACATTCAAAGGGCCAAGCAGCCTCCTCTTGTTTTTTGTTCATACCAGGTTCTGACCCTTGTCACCAATTTGCTTTTTTTGGCTGGAAATTTGATATATTAACATTGCCCAGATGAGTGTGTCTTTCTGGAAACAGCTTGTCTGCCAATCTAGAATCATAGGATCCCTAGTGTGGAAGCAGGCCATTTGGCCCATCTAGTGTACACCACCGCTCAGAAGAGCATCCCACCCAGAATCGCACCCCGCCCCCCCCCCACCCCACCCCCATCCTTGTAACCCCACGTTTCCCAAGGCCAATCCACCTAACCTGCACATATGAACATTAGATACAAGAGCCAGCAATTCAATCCCTTGAATGTGCTCTGTTATTCAAGTAGATCTTGGCTGATCTATACAACAACTCCAGTTACCTGCCTTTGCTTCACATTCCTTTGACAAACAAAAATCCATCAATCTCAATCTTGAAAGCTCCAGATTGGGTTACTATTGAATCCTCCATTATTTTGGACAGAACTATAAAATGTTAAAGCATACAATCAGCCTTTCAACCCATTAGTTCTGCAACCAATATTTGGTTTGACAAGTTACTTTGCCTAACCCCCACTTTACTCGGATACTCTTTAGTATTCCTTTTATTTAGAAAATTAATTTCCTTTTTTAAAAGTTTATGGTGTGTTTCTTCAATCTTACAGAGGATAATTCAGCACACTAACTATCTTTTTTAAGAAGTTCACAAGATGCACAATTGTACAGTAGTAATTTAGCACTAGTTGCTATTCAATTCCCCAGAGATCTTAGAGAAGTCAGCAATATGGCACTAAGCTGGTGCTATGTTCTCTCTGTGATTAGGGGACATGCACAGTATCAGCATTGGAGGAAAGAGATGGTATGAACAAAGCAGTTTCAAATCACAGTAGAAAATTGGAAATCAAAGGTAAGCTGAAAATTGTGAAAATCAACAAATCAAGGAGAAGCGAGTGTACGATGGAATGGGGAGAGATTGTGAGGGAAGCAAGGAATGACTGTCAATAAGGAAAATGCAGTTTACCTGTATACCTTGAAAGAGAGACAAACTGATTGAGTAGGAATAGGAAAAGAGTAAAAATATAGCAACGCCTCGCTAAAGACCAACGACTGAATAATAATCATCGAAGGAATATTAAGAATAATTAAGCACAATATGTGATATTACTGAATATTGCCATGCATATCAAAAGTGCTTTTCTTCATTTCAGTTCTTCCTGTAACAGTGGTATACCAATAGACCCAAATTATTGATTCTAAAACAAATACCCTCTGAACCAAAGCAGATGTACCCTAAAATACACAAATTCCAGATTAAATTTGATGTTTTTTTTCTACCAAAAGCTTATATTTATCCACCATGCAGCACCTTCAGCATAGAAAACATATAAGGGTGTTTCACAGGAGCATTATAAAATAACATTTGAGACTGAATCACGCAAGGAAATATTTGATCAAATGCCAAAGTCAAAGAGGAGCATCTCAAGAGAAGACTTAGATGTAGACAAGTTGAGGGATTTAAGCAGTGAATTCTAGAGCTGAGAGTCTTGGCAGATGAAGGCACAGCCACCAAATTTCTCCTTAATCATTCATGGAATATAAGTATCTCTAGCAATGCTGGTATACAACTCGAGTTGTCCTCTACAAGGTGGTGATTAACTGCCTTCTTGAAACACTGTAGTATGCATTTCACACACATCCTGCTCAGGGATGTTATTAGAGATGGAGTTCCAGGATTTTGACCCAATAATAGTGAGACAAGGGCAATATAGCTCCAAACTGGGATGGTTTGTAACTTAGTAGGGCACTTGCAGGTGGTGATGTTCCCATCTATCTACCATCCTTCTCCTTCTAAGTGATAGAGGTCATGAATTTGGAAAGTGCTGATGAAATAACTATGGTGAGTTGCTAGAGTTCAGAACAATGAGAGGGGATCTCATTGAATTGTGTGAAATCCTGAGAAGGCAGGACAGACTTGATGCTGGTATAATGCATCCCAGGCCCGGGTGCCCAGAACAACGGGTAATGGTCTCAGTATATGGGAACAGTCATTCCAGACTGAGATGAGGAGAAATTTCTTTACTCAGAGTAGTGAACCTGTAGCATTGCCAACAACAGAAGACGATGGAGGCCAATTCACTGAATGCTTAAGAAAGAAATAAATACATTTCTAGATGTTAAATATATCATGGGGTATGGGGAGAGACCAAGAGTGTGGTGTTGAGATAGAGGATCAGCAAGACCATGTTGAATAGCAGATCAGGTTTGATGGCTTAAAAGCCTACTCTTGTACCTATTTTCTATGTCCCTTTGTTAACAGTAATGGAGCATTTGACCAAGTGTGACATCAAGGAACCCTAGCAAAATGGAAATCAATGTGGATATGGTGGAAATATTCTCCGCCATTAGAAGTAATACCTAGCACAAAGTTAGATGGTTGTGGTTAATGGAGGCCAATCATATCAATCCCATGATATCACTGTGAGAGCTCTGCTCGGTCATGTCCTAGGCTCAACCATCTTGAATTGATTAATCAATGACATTGACTCCATCATAAGATCAGTACTGGGGATGTTTACCAATTGTCCTTAGTATTATTTATAAATCCTGAGATATCAAAGCAGTCTGTAGCCATATACGGTAAGACCTGGGCAGCATCAAGCTTGGAGTGGTAAGTGATAAGGAGTATTCTTGCCATGTAAGTGCCAGGCTATTTTCAACAAGATGGCTGCAAATGTTTCAGCAGTGTCTCTTGCTCTGTCAAAATGTTTTCTTCCATTTTTGGAAATAATGATAATTGTGGAGCTTTCTTAATTGTTGTTTAATTATCTAACTCCATTCATTATTGGATGTGGGAGGACTGCAGAGCTTTGATGTGCTCACTTGGTTATGGGATCATTTAGCACTGTCTATAGTAGCTGCTTCCACTATCTTGCACTAGGTTAGTATCTCACTACTGGTGCCCCTGACAGGGTGATGCAATTAAAATTGGTGATGCTCATGCAGTCTGAATTTTTGTAGTGCAGATATCATGGAAGGTTTTAAAACATCAGGAAATTAAACAACAAAGTTAGAGATAGGCAAGGCCATGAAACAATGGTGAGCATATTAAATTTGAGGTACTTTATTACCTGAGCTTCAGTATTTTGGGTCAAGAGAATAACAAATATCCATCTCTGACAAGACAACAACCAATATTTCAGGCCTTCACTAAGAAGGATGGTATTCTTACTATGAAGTTCTCCAAAAGTCAAACAGCCAGGAATATGCTAATACAGATGTGGGAGGGGTGGGGAGATACAGCTAGCAACATTTGAAGCACAAGCTCATGTTCCAACAAATTGTGGCTGCAGTAAATTTGACCAGGAAATCAGCAATTTCTCTTTTGTTGTCAACCCTAGTTGTACCTGCTATTGCAAATTCAGTCTAAGACTATAATCGCCCAATGAATAAGGAATTCCCAGACTTGCAAATAAATTGGAAACTGTGACCTGTGGCACAGAATCCATTACTGAACCAAAGTAGCAACATCAGCAACTACATAAATGTTTCTTATATCATGATGACTTCATTGAGTATGAAGGGCTTTAAGGCACCTAGCACTCATGAAACTGCTCCACCACTGCGCCAAGGACCAGAGTTCAATTCCAACCTTGGGTGACTGCTTGTGTGGAGTTTTCACATTCTCCATATCTCTGCGGGTTTCCTCTGGGTGCTCTTGTTTCCGCCCACAGTCCAAAGATGTGCAGGTTAGGTGTATTGGTCATGCTAAATTGTCCATAGTGTCCAGGGATGTGCAGGCTATGTGGGTTAGCCAAGGGAAATGTATGGTTATGGCGATAGGGCAGGAGAGTGGATTTGGGTATGATGCTCTTTGGAGGGTCATTGCAGACTCAATGGGCTGAATGGGTTCTATGTCCCTTGTATGGATTCAATGATTCTAAAACTTCCCAAGATGAAGCAAAAAAGGTGAGAATCTTTCATTTAATTCTGAAAAGTTCAGAGCAAAGCATTTAACATGATTTACAAGCTTTGAAAGTTTTAAAATAATTTTAAAAGCTTTAAAGAATGGTGGCAGAGTATAGAATTTTAAAACTTTAATTTTTTTTAAATTACAAAAAAGGTAGTCCAAAACTGGAAGCAGCAAATCATATGGAACAACAAGGAAATATTACTTAAAGCTTTATAAGAAGAATTTGATACAGTGATGCAGGTTTAGCAAGGACTGCTAAATAAAGAAAAAGCTGCAAAGATACTCGGAAGTTTTAAAATAGTATTCTGAACGAGAGATAAGATTATAGAAAATCAGATCCAGAACAAAATTGAAATTATACAGATTGAAATGGTTTCACTGTATTAAGTTTTGTCAACACATTCAGGAGAAATAAAATAAGGCTACTTTTGAGCAGATTCACCAGAGTTTGTCCAACATTGGATTTTTGGACAAAACAGTTCCTAAGACACAAAATTTCTTCAAAACTCAGGACGAAATCCGAAGCAGAACAAGTTGATACACTACTATATTCAGTAGGCTCTACAGATGATGTTATGAACCATCAAAAGGTGGAGAAGAAATGGATGCTTCTGATGACATTATGAAAGCTTTTGGAAATTAGATGCACTTTAGAACAAATAGAATTCTTGAATGGCCAAGATTTTAATTCCCAGGGAATCCATGGATTAGTTCATTCATGACCTCTCCAGGTTAGTTGAAACCTGTTAATATAGACATAGTCAGGAAATCAGAATTTATAAGGGACAGAATCGTTGGAATTTTTGATCAGTCTTTCACAGACCATTTACACTCCAAGGAAGATTTAAGTTTGGAAGTAACTAGCCAAATCTTGGAAGCAAAGCTCAGGAATAATCACAGTCAAACCCGAAGAGGAGAAGAATTACATCACCACAGAAGAGGAATGCATCCTGTACATTCATAAGTCACAAGTATTCTAAACAGACACATGATAAGTTGACATACAGAGCAGGCAAAATGTTGGATATTAGAGGTGAAATTTTGTAGAGACCTGAACAATGTTGACTATGGCAAGATTTGTTGCAGAATCACACACAAGGTTTGGCAAGGCCTATCTTGACATCGGGAACAACATGTTGCATCTGTTATTCATCTGTCGGGCTGTGAGGTGAGTTTCTTGCCAGACAGCAGTGATTTGCCAATTCAAGGGGATTATTACTTTGAGTCACAGAATCATAGAGATATACAGCATGGAAACAGACCTTCGGTCCAACTCATCCGTGATAACGAGATACCCTAAATTAATTTAGTCCCATTTGCCAGCATTTGGTCCATATTGCTCTAAACCCTTCCTATTCATTTACACATCCAGATGCCTTTTAAATGTTGTAATTGTCCCCACCTCCACCACTTCCTTTGGCAGTTCATTCCATACACACACCACCCCCTGCATGAAAAAGTTGCCCCTTTTAAATCTTTCCCCTCTCACCTTAAACCCCTGGACCTTCTGGTTTTGGACTTGGTCAATGACTTATTAAAGGTACAACTCTCATTATTAATATTCAGCTTTCTATCATACCAAACATACTGCACAAACTAGATGTCAAGAATTCTCAACATGAAAGTCAGAAAAGTTGTTGTTCAGCATGAAACAGCATCTCAGGGCATGATTCATGGGCACCATCCAGATGCACCCCTCATCCACAGTCATCGGCATCAGCATTTGCCAACCCCTCACAATCCTGACGGCATCCTTGCAGGACACTTAGTAAGTACAGACCCACAATACAGGGTGCACTGGCAACTGGCCTCAAAAAGCTGCTGCAAGGGACAGGAACTCAGCTCACGGATTGGACCAGGTTGCATCTCTGGGTTGTCCATTTCTCCCATAATGCTCTCATACTTAGCACCTGCCTACATGTTTGCAGGATCCATGCCTTGCCTTTCCAGTTAGCTCAGTCACATGACTGGGCAGCGTGCATTGCTGGTCAGCAATCCACTGCCATGGTGTTGTATACCTTGCTGCATGGCAATGTGTGACACCAACTCCTCACACAGAATGATGTCCATCACCAAGCAGGGTGGCCTCAGAACGCCAGTGCTTATTCCGGTGTACAATGGCCTTTTAAATATGACACAGGTGCTAGGGGTGCTGGTCTTTCAGCAGATATCTGCTGAGTGGCACGTTCTTCAGGGGACAGCACGTGGGAGTTAGGATCAGATGAGAAGCTGCCACAGAGGCTGGGGCGGTGGTTAATGAGGTGAGTTTTCTAAGGCACAGAGAGAAATATCATTTAACCTCCCACTGCAAAACACTCCAAAATAAAAACTCAACACAACAGGCACTTAGCCAAAAAAATGTAAGGTTCAGTCCTAACAGTCTATGTCAACAGTGTAGACCGAAAAAAAGCTCCATAGGCTGAGATAGTGTCTAGCTTGGACAAAAATATGTTTCATTCATAGTAAAATGGATGTGCTGAGACAGTTCTTGAACAGTGCAAACAATTGTGGATGCATACGTAAAGACCTCTAAACATTTGACTAGCACCTCCAGGTGAAAAGAATTTGCTTATATCAATGGATATCTCATTCAATTTAAGTTTCTTACAGGGTGGGTGTCACCGTCTTATCTGACAATACATGAAGTTTCAGCCTACAGATCTAGAGTTACATGGTACATGTGGAAAGACTCCTAAGATTAAAACAGTGATGGGAATGTACTTTAGGAACACTGGATGTTTGTGAATGTGTATGCCATCCAGAATCAATGCTCATTCTTGAGTAAGGATATGAGTTTTATGATCAACATTCTCCGATTCATTGATATAGTTTAACTGTTTCATGAGAAAACTGCCATTGACAGATCTAGGAAGATGCAATCTATACAACAATCCATAGGCCTTCCAAGGCTAATGGCTGAACCCAACAAGAAATTTCGGAGCAAAAACAAAGTTGCTGGAGAAGCTCAGCAGATCTGGCAGCACCTGTGAAGGAAAAAACAGAGTTAATGTTTCGGGTCCAGTGATCCTTCCTCAGAACTGATGGTAGCTGGGAAAACGTAAGTTTCTGACAGAAAATAGGGAGGTGGGTGGCGTAGGGAGTAAACAATAGGATAGAGCCCCAAAGAGAGAGAAAGACAGTTGGACAGCCAAAGGAATTGCTAACAATCAGGCTGGGAGGGTGAATAGTTGTTAATGGGGACTGTTAGTGACTAACAACAGGGGGTATGTAATGGCAGGCTATGTGGTAACAAGGTCTGATGTGTGGGGTAGGGGGCTGGGACGTGGGAGAGTTTAGACCCTAAAATTATTGAACTCAATATTTAGTCCGGAGGGCTGTAGGGTCCCCAAGCGGAAAATGAGGTGTTGTTCCTCCAGCTTGCATTGGGCAACGCTGGAACACTGCAGCAAGCCAGAGACAGAGATGTTGGCCAGGGAACAGGGTGATGCGTTAAAGTGGCAGGCAACAGGTAGTTCAGGGTCTTTTTTGCGAGCAGAACGTAG
The DNA here is from genome assembly GCF_021869965.1 of Rhincodon typus. NCBI lineage: Eukaryota > Metazoa > Chordata > Chondrichthyes > Orectolobiformes > Rhincodontidae > Rhincodon > Rhincodon typus. Next base: position 18,013,009 of record NC_063355.1, on the reverse strand, counting down.
ATGTTCTGCGAAGCAGTCGCCGATTCTAAACTTCGTTTCCCCAGTGTGGAGGACACCACATTGTGAGCAGAGAATGCAGTAGGCCAGATTCTGAAAAGTGCAGGTGGAGTGTTGCTTCACCTGGAAGGTACGTTTGGGCCCTTGGAAAGGGAGGAGGTAAATGGGCAGGTGTTGCACCTTTGCTGGTTACAGGGGAAGGTGCCGTAGGGCTGTGGGGTGGTGTTGGGGGTGAAGGAAGTGTGGACCAGGGTGTCCCGGAGGGAATGGTCCCTGCGGAAGGCGGACAAGGGTGGTGGCATCTCGCTGGGAGTGGTGGAAATGACATCTGATGATCTTCTGGATGTGGATGCTGGTGGGATGGTAGGTGAGGATAAGGAGAACCCTATCGCTATTGTGGGAGGGAAGAGAAGGGGTGAGGGCGGAAGTGCGGGAGATGGGTCGGACCTGGTTGAGGGCCCTGTTGACAACGGAGGTGGGGAATTCTCGGTTGCGCAAGAAGGTGGGCATTTCGGAGGCTTCCTTGTCGAAGTTGGCCTGATCTGAACATATTCGATGGAGACGGAGGAACTGAGAGGGAGTCTTTACAGGAAGCAGGGTGTATGGATGTATAGTCCAGGTAGCTGTGGGAGTCAGTGGGTTTGTAATGGATATTAGTGGCCAGTCTATCCCCAGAAATGGAAACAGAAATGCCGAGGAAGGGAAGGGAGGAGTCAGAGATAGACCAGATGAAAGTGATGGCAGGATGGAAATTGGAGGCGAAATTGGTGAGGTTTTCCAATTCCAGACGAGAGAGATAAGCAGCACCGATGATATCATCAATGTATCGGAGAAAGAGTTGTGGGTGGGGGCCGGAATAGGAGTGGAACAAGGAATGTTCCATGTACCCCATGAAGAGACAGGCATAACTAGGGCCTATGCGGGTACCCATGGCAACCCCTCTTACCTGAAGAAAATGAGAGGAGTTGAAAGAGAAATTGTTGAGGGTGAGGACAAGCTCAGCCAAGCGGAGGAGGGTGGTGGTGGGTGGGGATGCTCCAGGTCTTTGCTCCAGGAAGAAGCAGAGAGCCCTAAGGCCCTCCTGGTGGGGAATGGATGTGTAAAGGGATTGCACGCCCATGGTAAAGAGGAGGTGGCTGGAATCGGTAAACTGGAAGTTTTGAAACTGACATAAGGAGTCAGAGGAATCATGGATGTACATGGGTAGGGATTGGACCGGGGAGAGGAGATTGAGTCACGTTAGGAAGAGGTGAGTTCTGTGGGGCACGAGCAGGCTGAAAACAATGGGTCTGCCCAATCAGTCCTGTTTGTGGATTTTTGGCAGGAGGTAGAAACGAGCTGTGCGGGGTTGGGGGACTATTAGCTTGGAAGCGGAGCGGGGGAGATCACCAGATGAAATGAGATCAGTTATCGTAGTGGGTTGACCCACTATGGTGGGGTCATGGTCCAAGGGAAGGTAGAAGGAGGTATCTGAGAGCTGGCGCTCGGCCTCTGCAAGGTAGAGGTCAGTACGCCAGACTACAACAGCACCCCGCCCTTATCGGCAGGATTAATAACAAAGTCAGGGTTAGATCTGAGTGCACGGAGTGCAGTCAGTTCGGAGGGAGATAGGTTGGATTTGGTGAGAGGTGCAGCAAAATTGAGGCGAAAAGAAGAAAATTCCACCAGCAGAATTTACTTACTGGCATGGAAGAAATCACAGATACACAATGCTCAGGAAATTTTTCCCATTCCTGGTCCTGTTGTAGTAGCCTCAAGGGATAACAATCAACAAGATTTGAGACAAGAACCAAAAACTGATGCTACACTTGAGCAGTGCAGTGGGATCATTTGTGAACTTTTAATTGAACCAGTACAGCACATCAGTCTGCTGCACAAAAGTGACACAGAACAGTCAATATCACTGATGACATAGGTGTAAAACAAATCAGGAAAAGGAACATATAGTATGATGGAAGATATCCACAATGGTCAACCCTTTGAGAGAGATCAGTCACATGACTGGTCCATGGTATTAAAGATAGAACTACTTTCTTCATCAGCATAAATGCCTTCCATGAATGATATTTGTGAAAACAAAAGTCCTCCAGATACGCTAATAGGTCACCAACAACACCAAAATCAATAGTCAACCAATCCTTTGTGAAAAAGATTTATGACATAAAAGTTCTTGGAGAGCAGAAATAAAAGGATGGTCAATATTAACGTCAACAATCCTCAAGCTAATGACCTACTGATCTTCCAAATCTGAAACCAATACAGTCTGGAAAAGTTGTGAAACCATCTGTTTGCTTGAACTTCTGAAATCAGAGACACGGGGAGACGGGGGTGTGGGGGTGGGGGCATGGCTAATGGTACATGTAACTTAGTTCTTCATAACCTTGTATAATGGGTTGAATATGCAGAAAAAAAAGCTCTTGAGGAGATTTAACACAAGGTAATAGATAGGAAAGGGTTAATCTAGGAACTAAGATGAAACTCCAACCAGTGATACTGAAACAGCTGCTGAAGAGACTTAGGCAATGTCGCGGAGTCTTGAAAGTTTTGGACAGTTATTGGTGGAACCAGCCATGTCTTCTACTTCCCCTGTCACCATCAGCATGATATAAGCCGTATATAATATCTAAGATGTGACAAATCTTGTTAGCTAAGTGTCTCTTCTACTGAGAGACCAACTAAAGAAAGCCCTAGACAAGCGTAGGATGAAAAACTAATGGTATCATTCTACCTAAGGTACGCAGGCCTTATCAACACTGTTATAACTCTCCTGACTCCTCACTTGTACACACACACACAGCTCCTTTCTATACTTGAGATAGCTCATAGAATCTCAGATGTTTGGTACCAAAATAAAATCACCTAAGAAATGGAACGTTCAATTAAGGTTGTTGGGTTGCAGATGTCAGTGGGCATAAAGCTTCCGGTAAACAGTCAAATCTATACATGGAAAGGGAGTGTCAGACTGTCAAATCAAAGCTACATGATTTTGGACAGGTACCACATTCGAAGGATACTTGGTGTGTTCACAGTATGATGGAAGTTTAGAGTCATTGTTAATCTAAATCAGGTTTTTCAAAAGGACCTATCAGATCCAAATGTCAAGTTATAAAAATCAAAGCTCAAAAAGCAAGCATTTTATGAGCCAAATGGTTTTCTAAACTATGCTTAGAATTTCTAGTATAATTGAGGAAGTGGAATTGCTGAGTAAAATGTAACAACAATTCCTAGAATTTAGATAATGCGTTTCAATCAAAGTGCTCTCTAGCAGGTAATCTATTTCTGAAGAGTTGTCATTGTTGAAATGTAAGATAAATGAATGCAACTTGGACGCAAGATCCTGACCAAAAAAATGTGAAACTATCTGAATGGAAAGCAGAGCAGGGGAAGTGAGAAGGATCAAACAAAGGAAACTCCAAACATAAGCCTGAGGATCGTGGTCTTCTCCACATGGATAGGCGCACAAAGGTGTCACCTCCAATCCAGGAGGGCTGGGAATGATTCACTTCATTAAATATCCTCGTATTACATGCTTTAGATTTTACTGGATAATTCCATTGCCTGCCAGAATAGGGTGATCTACAGCACATACTTAGAGTCATAGAGTTACAGCAACAGAACCTTTGCTCCAACTCATCCATGCCGACCAGACATTCCAAATAAATCTAGTCCAATTTACCGCCAATTGGCCCACATCCCTCTAAACCCTTCCTATTGATGTATCCATCTAGATGCCTTTTAAATGTTGTAATAGTACCAGCCTCCACCACTTCCTCTGGCAGCTCATTCCGTATATGCACCACCCCCTGCTTGAGAAACCTGCCCCTTAGGTGCCTTTTAAATCTTTCCCCTCTCATCTTAAACCTATGCCCCTCTAGTTTTGGTTTGGACTTCCCCACCCTGCAGAAAAGGCCTGTCTATTTACCCTATCCATGCCCCTTATGATTTTATAAACTTCTATAAGGTCACCCCTTCAGCCTCCAATACTCCATGGAACATAGCCCCAGTCTATTCAGCCTTTCCCTATAGCTCAATCCCTCCAACCATGGCAACATCCCTGTAAATATTTTCTGAACCCTTTCAAGTTTCACAACATTCTCCCTATAGCAGGGTGACCAGAATTGCACGCAGTATTCTAATAGTGGCTTAAGCAATGTCCTGTACAGCTGCAACATGACCTCCCAACTCCTATACTTAATGTATTGTCCAATAAAGACAAGCATACCAAATGCCTTAGTCACTATTCTATCTATCTGGAATTCCATTTTCTAGGCACTATGAACCTGCTCTCCAACGTCTTTTTGTTCAGCAACACTCCCCAGGATCTTAGCATTAAGTGCATAAGTTCTGCCTGACTTTCCTTTCCAAAATGCAGCACCTCACATTTTTCTAAATTAAACTCCATCTGCCACTCCTCGGCCCATTGGCCCATCTGATCAAGATCCCATTTTACTTTGAGGTAACATTCTTCACTGCCCCCCACAGGCCCAATTTTGGTGTCATCTGCAATTCTACTAACGATACGTCTTATGTTCACATCCAAATCATTTGTTTAATGACAAAAAGCAGTGGATCCAGCACCGATCCTTCTAGCACACTGCTGGTCACAGGCCTATAGTCTGAAAAGCAATCCTCCACCACTACCCTCTGTCTTTTACCTTTGAGTCAGTTCTGTATCCAAAAAACTAGTTCTCCCTGTATTCCATGTGATCTAACCTTGTTAACTAGTCTACTATGAGGAACCTTGTCGATGCCTTACCGAAGTCCATATAGATCACGTTGACTACTCTGTTCTCATAAATCCTCTTCATTACTTCTTCAAAAAACTCACTCAAGTTAATGAGACATGATTTTGCACACAGAAAGCCATGTTGACTATCCCTAATCAGTCCTTGCCTTTCCTAATCCGTGTAAATCCTGTCCCTCAGGATTCCCTCCAACAACTTGCCCACCGCTGATGTTAGGCTCACCAGCCTATAGTTGCCTTTTCCTTACCACCTTTCTTAAACAGTGACACCATGTTAGCCAACCTGCAGTCTTCCGGCACCTCACCTGTGGCCATCGATGATTATATATCTCAGCAAGGGGCCCAGCAATCACTTCCTTAGCTTCCCACAGAGTTCTAGGGTACACCTGATCAGGTCCCAGAGATTTATCCACCTTTGTATGTTTTAAGATATCCAGCACCTCCTCTTCTATTGTATGGACACTTTTCAAGAAGTCGCTATTGTTTCTACACTGTAGGGATTCTATGATTCTATGACTTCCCCACATTCTCTATCTTTCATATCCTTCTCCACAGTAAACGCTGATGCAAAATACTCAGTTAGTATCTCCCCCATCTCTTGCAGTTCCACACATAGGTGGGGTTACTGATATTTAAGGAACCCTATTCTCTTCCTAGTTACCCTTTTGTTCTTAATGTATTTGTTGAATCCCTTTGGATTCTCCTTAACCCTATTTGCCAAAGCTATTTCATGTCCACTTTTTGCCCTCTTTATAATCTTCTTGGGAATCACTTGATTTCTGCTGTGTATACCCGACATATGCTTCCTTCTTATTCTTGACCAAAACTTCAATTTCTCTCGGCATCCAGCAGTCCCTATACCTACCAGCCTTGCCCCTTGCCCTAACAGGAAAATATTGTCTGTGGACTCTCGTTATTTCATTTTTGAAGGCTTCTCATTTTCCAGCCATCCCTTTACCTGCGAACATCTGCACCCTCCAATCAACTTTTGAAAGTTCTTGCCTAATACCATCAAAATTGGCCTTCCTCCAATATAGAACTTTAGCTTTTATATCTGGTCTATCCTTTTCCATCAGTAGTTTAAAACTAATACAATTATGGTCACTGGTCTCAAAGTGCTCCACCACTGACACCTCAGTCACCAGCCCTCCTTATTTCCCAAGAATAGGCCAAATTTTGCACCTTCTCTAGTAGGTACATGCACATACTGAATCAGAAAATTTTCTTGTACATACTTAACAAATTCCTCTCCATCTAAACGCTGAATACTATGGCAGGCCCAGTCCATGTTTGGAATGTTAAAATCTCCGACCATTACCACCCTATTATTCTCACAGATAACTCAGATCACCCTACAAATTTGTTTCTCAATTTCCCGCTGACTACTGGGGGGTCTCTAGTACAATCCCAATAAACTGTCTGTGTGAAGTTTGCACATTCTCCCCAAGTCTGCGTGGGTTTCCTCTGGGTGCTCCGGTTTCCTCCCACCATCCAAAGATGTGCAGGCTAGATGGATTCGCCATGCTAAATTGCCCGTAGTGTTCAGGGATGTGTAGATTAGGTGGGTTATAGGGGGTGGGTCTGGGTGGGATCCTCTGAAGGTCGGTGTGGACTTGTTGGGCCGAAGGGCCTGTTTCCACACTTGTAAGGATTCTTACAATGAAATTTCTTACAAAAGGTGGTCATCCCTTTCTTATTTCTCAGTTCCACCCAAATAACTTCCCTGGACTTATTCCCAGGAATATCCTCTTTAAAAACAGCTGTAATGTTTTCCCTAATCAAAAACGCCACTCCCCCTCATTTCTTGTGCCCCACTTTCAATCCTTCCTACAGCATCTGTACCCTGGAACATTAAGCTGCCAGTCCTGTCCATCCCTCAGCCACATCTCTGTAATTGTTCTGATGTCCCAATCCCATGTTTCTAACCATGCCCTGAGTTCATCTGCCTGAGCTGTCAGGCCTCTTGCCTTTAAATAAATGTAGTTTAATTTATCAGTCCTACCTCATTCTTTACTTTGTTCCTGCCTGCCCTGTCTGTTTGACTTACTACTTGCATCACTTTTAGCTAATTCAGACAGGAGATGCATATGGCCATGTAAATTCTAATCATCACATTGACTAAGTTAGCATAAAATAAACATGGATATACTGCGTGATAATAATCTCCATAACCAGCACGATTGCATATTATTCCATTAGATAACATACTGTAAAATAATTAGAAACCAATTTAGTTTTTTCTTAACGCTGTGATTTCCCAGTGACTAAATACATCTTTCTCCCGATTTACTGCTGCTCCCAGCTGCGAGCCCAGGACCCATATCACAAGAAATGGCTGGCTGCTCCTATTTCTTAAAGGCTAACGGGGAATAGGAGCACTCGTCTCTTGGCAGGTTGCCCTTGAAGGAAGAGCTGTGTCTGGCTGCTTGTCTGGTGCCTGGTATGGTCACCTAAATGCCCTGATGTGGAGATACAGGAAACACCAGCCTCATAGAGGTCTGTCAGCCATCACAATTCCACTGGCTCGTCTGATGGCACTTATCAGATCTGAGACAGCAGCCTGTATCTCAGCAGGTCTCTGGGAAAGCAGTACACAGATAGTGTCTCATCTGCCCCTTACAGCCACCAGGGCTGCAGTTCATGCAGAATGGGGAGAAATCACAGATTGGTACCTTGCTGTTTCTGAGGTGAGTTCTGAGCAGAAGGGAGGAGCTGGTAAATCTCAGGAAATTTACCACATTCTCCAACAAAAAACAAGTTTCCATTATTCTTATGATAGTGGCATAATCCAGAGGGACAGCTATCAGTTGCTTCACACCCTCAGAGATTAACCTTGTACTTTACACATACATGTGAGGTTCTAAGTAACTGATTTCTCATGAAGCACTGGTGATGCTGTGTCCAGTAATACCAAGCTTCCTTCCACTGCAAAAGTGGCTCTGCTCTCCCTCCTCTGTGAATTGCCCATATCTCACTGACATTAATGCTACCTCACTACCTTCAACATGAAAGCATCTAAGGTGTTACATGGGGGAACACAAATTAATACGCTTCTGACAGGAGTGTACTGGGAAGGGTGAGTTGTGCAGCTATTAACTTTCTAATTTACAGCGCCAAGCATTATGGTGCTCAGGATGCTCAGGAGCAGTCAGTATAAGCTTGTTTTCCTCAGGTCATTGAACTTTTGAGGATTAAGGAGAAACAATTGCCATCTCTCTCTATATAAAAAAAAACTTTATTTTTGAAGCTTCAACTCATGTCCATCCAAAATGCTTGTGTCTCACTCCTTTGTTAACCTCATTCTGATAAACCCATTCAGTTGATAAGTGCATCTTTTACTGTAGGTTATAATCTCAGAGAATAATGATGCACAACACAAGACCACATTCCTCTATCCCTTTTCTTGGTGCCCCTGCCAAATTGATCAAAGTATTACATTTTTGAAAGGAGAGGAAAAATCATAAGGGAAGTCATTCATCTAATACTGTACCAACTTTGCTGCTTAACAGTTGCTTCCTGGAGTGCCGCTGCAATCATCAGCCAGGTTTGACCCTACAAAATGCATACTTCAAGCACCTCCAGCAAAGGTTTACCTATTTTCATCATTTATAAAGGGGCCCAGTGAAAAAGTAGAATTGGAGAAATGAATGGGATGACAATGCGTTGACAAATTCTTGCAAACTGATAACCTTCGATCTACAGAGTTGAAATAATGGCTGCGGAGATAATCAATGCATGGGTGATCGTCTTTCAAAATTCTATTAATTTGAAATTATGCCTGCAGATTGGAAAGTTGTAAAAACAGCCACATTGTTTAAAAAAGAAGAGAGAAATGATTACTGGATATTTAGAAAATAATTGTCTGATTTGACAGAGTCAATGTGGGTTTATGAAGGCAAAATCATGCTTGACAAACCTGATACAATTTTTTTTGTGTGTGATACTGGTAAAGGGAACCAACGGATGCTGAGTATTTGGATTTCAGTAGACTTTTGATAAAGTGGCAAGATGTTATTATATAACATTGAAGAGTTTGGGATTGGGGATTAGTGTTGGGGACACATATCTATGTTTATGGATTATGTAGAAAATGGATCTGTCCGGTCATTTTCTGGATTAAAAAGATTGTTACCAAGGTTTTGAAAGAAGGTCAATAAACTAATGTGGGCTTGGATTCACCTGCTGATTACAAAAAGTCTAATGACTTTGGAAAAATAGCAAGCAAAGCTTTTAGGAATATAGGAGATGGGGTTTATTGCACTTAATTTCTGGAAATTTGGGATTTAAAAGCGATTATTGAAGTTGGTTGGCTTGCCAAGCTGGTTTGTTGTTCCGCAGACATTTCGTTTCCATGCTGGGTAACATCCTCAGTGCAGCCTCCGATGAAGCATCGGTGTGTTTTCCCGCCTGGTTTTTAAACTCTGGAGTGCGTTGAGCTGGATTGCCTCACTTCCGGTTTTCCTTTGTAGTGGAGTGTATATGGGGTCGAGTTCAATGTGTTTATTGATGGCTTTCTTCGTGGAGTGCTAGTCTTCTAGGAGTTCCTGTGCCTGTGTCTGCTTAGCTTTTTGGTGTAACACGCTCAACTTGGCACGAAAATGGGAAAACTACGCTAAACGAGAGAGCGCAACCCGCCAACAACTCTACTTCCTACATGGATGCCTCAGGAACCAGGTATTACCATGCAGTGTGAGATACAAACCACTCATTAACAACCCACAAGCCCGCAAAACAGCAAAATGGGACAACACCAAAATCCTGGGACAAGCTAAACAGACACAGGCATGGGAATTCCCAGAAGCCTGGCACTTCACGAAGAAAGCCATTAATAAACACATTGAACTCAACCCCATATACACTCCACTACGAAAGAAAACCGGAAGTGAGGCAATCCAGCTCAACGCACTCCAGAGTTTAAAAACCAGGTGGGAAAACACACTGACGCTTCACCAGAGGCTGCACTGATGATGTTACCCAGCACGGTAACGAAACGCCTGCGGAACAACAAACCAGCTCGTCGAGCCAACCAACCTCAATACCCACAACCTGAGCTGCAAATCTACTCCAAAACCTTAAAGAGATTATTGTTGTACCCGTTCTGATGTTTGCCCAGCAGCCTTTTCACAAAATAAGAGGCTCATTAAGGGCTGAATGAATGGGCTGGGGTGTAGCATCTGGAAAATAATGTGGATAAGTGCGAGGTTATCCACTTTGGTAGGTGGAATGAAGTATGGAGTATTTCCTAAATTGAGAGATATTGGAAAGTGCTGATGTCCAAATGGACTTAGGTGTCCTTGTTCATTAATCGCTGAATGATAGCTTGCAGATACAGCTAGCAAACTGGGAAGCAAATGGTATGTTAGTCTTTATTGCAAGAAGGTTTGAATACAGAGAAAATAGAATCCTGCTTGAAGTGTATCGAACTCTGGTGAGACCGCATGCAGAGTATTGAGTGTGATTCTGGTTCTCTTGCCAAAGGAATGATATATTTACCATGCAAATGCAGCATGGGTTCACCTGGGACAGGATGAGGAGAAATTGAGGACACTGAGTCTGAATTCCCTGGAATTCAGAAGAATGATCAGTGATCTCAGAGAATCGTACAAAATTCTTACAGGAATAGTCAGAGTAGATGCAGAAAGGATGGGCTGAATCTTACCTGAAATCAGGTGACTGGCATTTTTGTCCAGTTCCGTCGAGGGTTTTCTCCATGAGACCTTACAGGCTTTCTCGCACTATCATTTAATTTACTTTATTAAACATGTACCATGCTCCCGTGGCATCCTGCTCATCCCATGTTAGCCCTGTTCTCTCATCTGCTATAGGCCTAAGTACATGTCACTGCTGGGACATTCCAGAATTCCTGGTGCCATGCCTTTTGTAAGAGGCCGTTATTCACGCAGACAAGGACTGGCAGTTTGGGAGCTGCCCTGAACAGTACATGACATTTGCCACAGATATGGGAACTAAGGGGAAATTAATGTCCCACATTGTGGATAGGGACATGGAGGTTCTGGTGGGCGGGATACTACAGAAGATGAATGTCCTCCCCTCCCAGGACCAGCAAGGAGGCCACAATGTCTGAACCAATTGGTCTTCTCCAACATTGCCCCTCATGTCAGTACAAACATGACTGTTTAGAGGAGTGCCCCGAAATGCTATGAGAATGTCAAGCGTCTTAATGTCTGTGTCAGAATAAGTGCTGCGATTTTCTCATTGCTGTCTCACATTCACTACCACACACTTCTCCCACTGATGATCATACCCTACCACTCTCACTATTGCAGGTAATGGTTCCCCTCAATCCACCCAATTCCCCCACACCCCAGACTACTAATCCTACATGGCCTCTGTCCCTCCTACCCACTCACCCCAGACACCTCATCACCTCCCCCCAGCCCCCCTCGCCTCCGCACCAGCACTAACAGCTGAGCTACAAAACTAACATCTCTCTCACTCACTCACTGCCGCCTTTTGTCTCATTCCAAGAGAAATTGGCGCACAGTAGGGCGGAAAGAGCCAAGTTTGCTGTGTGGTGCCTGGCATTCAGCTCTGATGCTCCATGAGGTAAAGATCCTGTCCATAACTGCTCCAAGTGGCTGACTACCATGTTCAAGCCCAACGACTGATATAGGATGATACCATTGATTTACCGTTTCAGGGCCACCAACATCGCTGCCTAATGTGTGGCTCTCGAAATGACATGGGATGCGCCCCTTAGTCTTTGAGATATGGCAGTTTGGTTCTAGCATATGCAGTGCATTTGGCACATACACTGATAGGACATGGCCCAGGTATAAGATTGATGTAGCATGGTGCCATATAACAACATGTCCATCCCATTGACTAATAGCTGTACACAACCATGATAAGCTGCTTGGCTTTGTGCCTGCACTAAAACAAGTTAAGACCAACATATTATGAGCTTGTTAGCTCTGGCTGAGTGGGCAAAGCAGGAAAAGACAAGGCAAGGGAAAGCTAGGTAAGGCAGGGATTTTCAGAGCATTGAAGTAGGCTCAAAGTGAGCAAGCACTTAGTGGGTAAACGAAGATCCCTGACATGGTCCAAAACATGAGCTGGGTGCTCCTCCATGCATGCAAAGCACCCTTGCAGCAGCATTGCAAAAATGGTGCAGCACTGAAATGCAGAACTATACTGGAAGTGGATCAGAGATGTGTCAGGAGTTGATATGTGTCAGACCTAATGTCCGTGGATAGGGAGTGCAAGCAGACACTGCCCATGGAATGTGCCCTGAGATTCCGGTATTGGATGTCCGGGATGGAGGGCCAGAGGTACAAGCCGCAGTCTGGATTTGCCAGGTATCGTGGTTTAAGTATTTATGCATAGACGTGTCCCACATTGTCCAGTATACATTAGGAACATAGGAGTAGAAGTAGGCCATTCACCCCTTCTCATCATCTAGCTTCTATCCGGTGTGTGGGAGAATAGGAAACTGCATATTAATGAGGCAAGATTAAGTAATAATGACACCGATAATAGAGTGATAATCCATTAAATAGACCTTTCACCACTCACTAGTATGAACGAAATCTCACCATTCAACACTTGGTTGGACACCCACACCGCACAAGTGAATAAATAAAATAAAGATGTGAACTATGTTCGAAGAGAGCAACATCCAACTGGACTGAGGATATGTAGTACCGCAGAGGTGATAAGAATGATCTACATTTTCCTTAAGAATATGTCTGATTTACACAGTCATACTTCATTTACCTGATGAGGAGCAGAGATTGTCCAAAGGAACTTCAATCAGTTTGGAATGTATTAAAAGGAGGTTGGATCATTTTGATGCTGCACTTAATTATTCATTGTAATTTAAATCCACTAATTTTTCATTATTTGTCTGTTCTTAAACTTTCAAATTCTCTTGTTATAATTTTATTATTTCTCTGTTCTTTGTTGTTCCCTAACTTCTTGTTTTCCATTTTTCTGAATTCCATTTCTTGTGTGGCCACTGAATAAAGACGGAGCAATGATAATAGCTATCTGATTCAGGACACAGGTTCAATCATTGCCCTGTTCTCTGCTTACTGCTGTGGATAGGGTCAGGTACATCCTCACAACCAAGACAGGAAACTACCAAAAAGAGCTTCACTGTTAGGGCGCAGTGTAGGACAGAAACCTGTGGTCCATTCACCTCAGCTGCAGCATCAGGAGTCAGTGATAACATCTCTCTCCCAGCAGATGGAGTATAATGTGAGAAAATGTGACATTGTTCACCTTGTCAAGAAGACTAAAAAAAAGAATAAAAAAAAAATAGTTAAATGGAGGGTAACAGCAAAAATCTAAGTGGCATAGCTGTTCTATACATCAATCACAAAATGTTAATAACCAGATACAGCAAGTGATTAAAAAGGCAAATGGAATGTTGGCAATTATTGAATTACTCCAACAGGAAGCAAGGATGAAAGTAGAGAACTGTTGCTTCATGCACAGGACCTTCATGAAATTGCATCTGGAGTACCGTAAATAGTTTTGCTTTCTTTACTAAAACTAAAGGATGTAACTGCATTAGAAGCAATTCAGAGAATTTTCAGAGCAAATTAGTTCTGAGGAAGGGTCACCGGACCTGAAACGTTAACTCTGTTTTTTCCTTCACAAATGCTGCCAGACCTGCTGAGCTTTTCCAGCAACTTTGTTGCTGTTCCTCAATTCAGAGAAAGTTCATTTGACTGAATCCTGGTGTGAAGAGGTTACCTGATGAGGAAAACTTGAGTGGGTTGGGCCCTATACCAGTCAGTCTTTAAAAGAATGAGAAGTTATCTTATTAAAACATGTAAACAAACCTATCCCCATAACCATGCATTTACTGTGGCCAATCCACCTAACCTGCACACCTTGGACTGTGGGAGGAAACCGGCGCACCCAGGGAAATCCACTCAGACACAGGGAGAATCTGCAAACTCCACACAGACAGTCACTCGAGGCTGGAATCAAACCAGGTTCCTGGCATTGTTAGACAGCAGTGCTAACCACTGAACCACGGAGTTGTAAATAGTTACTCAGAAATTAGACTGGATTTTAATTGTATAACCTATCCCGAGTAACTTTTTACTTAACTGTAGCAGAACCCTTCAAATTTACTAAATGAACTGAATACTTTTGAAGAGCAATTGCTTAATGGAATCTGCAACTTCCGGGGTAATTCCTTTGGAGTGTCCTATGATGGGGATTCTGCAGGGTCCCCATGAGCAACTTCCACCTACACTTCAGATTCAATTTACCTGGCCATTGGAAAATATAGACCTTAGCCTTTCATTCACCAGGATCAATGTAAGAATGCCAAATTTCAACTGACCACAACAGTTTGATCTCTACAGCAAATACAGGGTGCTGATTGGTTGGCAAGTTGACTCTGATTGGATGAGACAATGAAGGAGACAATGGGGAAACATAGGCCCTCCAGCTTCTGGCTCAAATATTTCCTTACTGTCTTAATTTCAAAATTCTTATCCTTGTATCCAAATCTTTCTACATTTCCACTTCTCTCTGTCTCCATGATCTCCTTCAACCCTGCAATCCTTCAAAAAAAAAGTGTGCTTGGCTCCAAATCTGACCTTTGCCACTTTCTTAGATTTCATTTCCTATTGAAACTATTTTTTTATTTGCCAAAACCTCAAGCTCTGGAAATCCCTCCCTTAACTTCTCAGCCTCTCTCGCTCTCTTTCTTTCTTTAAGTTGATGTTTAAAGGTAACATTTAAAACTTGATCACGTCCATGTTCATCTGTAATAGTATTTTTTAATGTGACCTTGTGTCAAACCATGTTTTATGCTGACCTGGTAAGTGTGTTGAAATATTTTACTATCTTGAAGGTGCTATATAAATGCATGATGTTGTTAAAAGAGAACAAAATGCAAGTAGCCCTGAAACAACGGTAGCATTACGTAAGGATTTAAGACAAGGTTGATCTAATTCTGCTATTTAATTCGGGAGAGAGGGGCACAGATGGAATTCACAAGAAGAAATAGCAGCAAGAGAAAACAATGATGGAAGAGCTTCACCAATTGTCTTTAAAGAATGGTTTCAAAAGCCTCAGGCAGGCTAGAAAAAAGGATCTGTAGGCTGTTTAGCTTTCAGAAGGGAATGTCAAACTAGCAAAGATCATACTGAGGAAAATCACAGAGTCTGCCAATCAGAATACTATTGATTTCAGAAGTTGTCCTTGTAATGCTTGGGATAGGCCATTTTCTAGGGTGCTGTATTTTATCCAGCTTGAATGTATGATAAAGTCACTCCTGGACATATTGTAGAAAAAGCCAGTAAGGAGTTGGCAATGCATGAAAATACAGCACCACATTTCTCAGGGCTTTTTATAGGTCTAGCTCTAAATCAGTTATAATTTATGCAACCTTTACCTAATAATCTTTTATTTAACAATTATTTGAAATGAATTTTAGTAATTCTATGTACTGAGGATCTGGTTTCTAAAGTGCTTTGACTGGATAGAGATTGCTGGTGGGTTGATATAGAATTAATGAAAATGACAAGTGGGCCATATGAAAAGGGATGGTACAGCTTTAAATCAATTATATAGCTCCTGTTTTACAGCCATTTTGCCTGGAAAATCCTCACATATCATGATTTCTTTTTAATTTCTTGACAATTAAGAAGGAGCGATAATCTTTGAAACCTTGCAATGTGCCTCATCAAAAAAAAGCTTAAAACACTCACCTTACACATCTGCATTTTGAACCAGTGCTTCTTGTCTCAAAATATATCGCAAAGCAATATATTTTTTTCCTAATTTGATAATAACAATTTCCCCAGAGAATTTCAGTCAGGGTGAATCTGGATATTGTTTGAAAAGCTGACAAAGTAATGAAGACTCACCATCCTCTCATATTCCCAAGTCAGCACCTTCCTTTACTATACCAGTTCAAATTAATCAAATTAAATTTATATGAATAGTGAAAAATCATGAAAGGTATTAGACATGTAATTTAAAATTAATATCTTATAATTATTTATCATGTCATATGAGGAGAAATTGATTTTTTTTTTTGTCTGGGAACTGTACATTACAGATGACTTAAAATTATCACTATAACCCCTGGGAAATTCTTTGCTTAACATTGGCAAAATGGAACTGGTTGTACATTTCATTTTCAAACACAAACGACTGAAATTTACAGTCAATGAGATTCTGCCATTAAATAGGAAACGTGTTCATATGAGACAGTCTCTGAGCTTTTTCATTTACATGACATTTTAAGGAAACAGCCATGCATGACTTAACCAGTTCAGAATGCAGGCTGTTTATTTCTCATATTTTTGCAGTTTTGCATCTTCATTTGTCAAAATAAGTTGCAGTTAAGTTGTTATGCTCAGGATTACACGAGTCACCAAGAATCGGTTGGAACCTTTGAAAGTCTTTAGCTCTTTTCGGTCATGAATGCGCATTGACTATCGTTTTCCATAACTCTGGGCGATAGTTTGCCAACCATTGCAGCCAAACAGCAGTCAATATTTGTTTTATCATACCCTTGAGTGAAAAGGTTTTAAAAAGAACTACTGTCATCTGTTACAGGCTTGTGGTTTGTAATGTCGGCAGGCAATAGTTTCTACTCTGCTGCCTGCTGGCATCACTCACTGAAGACCACTGACAGCTGATGTCTATTACAGGGCAATAGCGACAGCTGTTAGCTGACACGTGACCAATCCACAGTAAATCAGACCAAGCATTTTAAAACAACGGCATTGTATATTTATACATGTATTTTCTAAAACTTTTCTAGCAATTTCTTTTATTGTATGTTCCCAAGTAGGGATTTAATCAAGAGAATGGAGTCTTTATTGTTGATGATATTACAGACATTCTGAAGTCGAACGCTAATCACAGGATATTGACCATGTGAATCCTACAGCTAATCAGCAACAAAAATGTGTATTTACGTAGCATCTGGAGAACAGAGAAATATCCCAAAGCTCTTTGCAGAAGTGTAATCAGATAAAAATTGATGCCAGTCAAGGGAGATAGTATATTTGTTTATAAAAGCATAGCAAAAGAAATAGCTTCTAAGAAATGCTTTAAAGGAGGAGGCAGATATAGTTACTGAGGAAATTCAAGACAGTTGAAGGCACAAATGTAAATGGTAAGAAAAAGGGGTTGGAAGTTATACAAAATGCCAGACAAAAGCAGAACTTTCATAGGATGGCAGAATTAAAGATGATTCCAGATGTAGGAAGGGACTATGAAAGGACTGAAATTAAAGGCATTTGGTTTCTGGGAGTCAATGTAAGTCGGCAGTCAATATTTGGGGTTGAGTTCAGTATAGGATGCTAGTAACAGAGTTTTAGATGAGTTGAAGTTATAAAGGGTAATGGGTATTTCAGACTGTTTTTCAATCAGTAGAAAGCACAGTGCTCAGCACAGAAAACACATAATAGATGTAAACTGCTAATGTTAGAACACTGTGACTGAGTTTCAAAATCTAATCTCCCTGTGTTTTTCAGTTATGCTATCATTTCACTCTAAAATAGTGTGTCACCTGTAAACATCTGGTGCAAACTGCTCCAGACATCAATTTGGTGAGGGATAGCAGGAACTGCAAATGCTGGAGAATCTGAGATAACAAGTATAGAGCTGGATGAACACAGCAGGCCAAGCAGCATCAGAGGAGCAGGAAGGCTGACGTTTCGGGCCTTTCTGAAGAAGGGTCTAG
>NC_063355.1:17969116-17990580 GCF_021869965.1 Rhincodon typus | reverse complement strand
CTGCACCTTGTTGTCTCGGATTCTCCAGCATCTGCAGTTCCTACTATTCCTGGTTCAGAGGTAGGAACACTACAACTGTACTACAAGTCCCTTGTTCCACCTTCTTCATTCATTAATTTATATCCAGAAATGCTTTTAAGCACCATTGAATGGTTTTACTTCCACCACCAAATCACCCATATCAGTGAATCAATTGCCAATTTATATACAAAACTCATCAGGGCCAGTGCAATGACAACTAAGGCGAGGGAAGGGAAGGAAGTGAAGAAAGGGACCAAATCAAAATGGAGTTGGAGGGGGGAAATAGATATTCCAAACCCCAGGGTGCCCACTTCTCTCTACTTCTCTCTTCCCTCTTTTATGATATTCTCTAATCAATCTGCTCAGAGATGTTATGACACATTTCTAGAGCAGGCGGAACTTAAACCTGGGTCCACTGGGTAGGAACATTATCACTATACCACAAGAGCCCTATCTTTCCTTTATATCCACCTAAGTAATTAATTATCTCAATCGCATACTACATTAACAGAAAGTATTTCATTGCTGTGTGTGGCTGAAAACATTGTGCGATTTTGGGAGTTTAGTGAGTGAGAGAACTTTACGGATAAATCTTTGTTTTTGAAAACTTGATCTCGTTTGCATTTAGCATTTATCTACAAGTTACTATTAAAGTTACATTTCTGTCAGGGGAGGTGATGACCTAGTAGTATTATTGCTGGACTGTTAATCCAGAGATCCCATTCTGGGGACATAGGTTTGGATCCTGCCACGGCAGATGGTGGAATTTGAATTCAATTAAAAAATTTCTGGAGTTAACGATGACTATGAATCCATTGTCAATTGTCAGGAAAAACCCATCTGGTTCACTAGTGTCGTTTAGGGAAGGAAACTGCCAACCTTACCTTGTCTGGCCTACATGTGACTCCAGACCCACAGCAATGTGGTTGACTCTTAACTGCTCTCTGGGCAATTAGGAATGGGCAATAAATGCTGCCTGGTCAGCGACGCCCTCATCCCGTTAATGAATAAAGGAAAAAAAAGAGTCTTAGGGATAAACAAGCTGCTCACTATATAGATAGGCAGCTGAATTTAAGTATTTGATTCATTAGTAAGTTTGAACTGTTGTTAGCTGTGCTGACTCATCTCTGTAAAACATCAGCTGATATAAACACAGGGAGTCTCACAATGTGCCTGAAGAAATCAGACACAAAGAGAGCATCCTATCATTGAGCATAGTCCTTGGATATTTTTAGTGCAGAGGTGGATTGTTAGTGAAAGCAGTGAAAGACTTTTGGCGTAGGCAGATAGATATACAGCTACAATTAGATCAAACATTATCTTATTAAATGAGATCCTACTCCTAATTCATATGTTTATTTCTAGCTGCACTTACATGGACATACAGAGTATGAGCTTGTGAATTTGGCAAGTGAGGGAATTTGGTGGAAGAAGAATATAAGTACAATCAGGACTAAAGACATCAAATAAAATTAATCAGTAAAAGTAACTAATTAATTACATGCTACAAAAATTGCAGAATAGATGATGTGTAGCAGCTGCAGAACATGGGAATTCATTCATTGGCATCTGTGATTTAAGGCAAGCATTTCTACATTGAATGTCCGTGGCCAGAGGAATGTCAGAGAGAAAGGGGCAAATAAAAGGATTGCAAAGTTAGAAGCGGGGAAGCCTCAGCTTTTGCAATTGTAACTCTCTGCAATGGTGACCAAAGCTTAGAACTAAATGGTTAAGGATATTCAATCCTTAGGAAGTATAGTCAAATAGGAAAAGGAAATGGGGGTAGTGCTGTGAATAAAGAATATTATTATTAGTGAGAAATCATCTTGGGTCAGAAGATGAAGTTGTAGAATCAGTTAATTTAGAGCTAAGAAAAGCAGCAAACATTGGTAGGTGTTATTTATAGGCCACAATGGCAATGGAGTATTAATGAGGAAATTAGATGTCTCAGTAACAAGGCAACACAGTAATCATGGGGAACTTCAATTTACATATAGACTGCATAAACATAATTAATACTAATGCTATAGAAGAGGTTGAATTTCTGGAATGTATACTGAATGGTTTTTGAGGTCAGTACGGTGAGGAACCAACTAGAGAATGGATTATTTTAGTTTCAGTATTGTTCAATGAGGAAGTGATAATTAATAATTTTGTTAGAAAGAAGCCTCTAGAGAACAGCAACCATTATATAAGCTTCACATTAAATTTGAAAGTGACACAGTTCAATATAAAATTAGGATCTTAAATCTAAACAAAGTAAGCGACACAGGTATGAGGGGCAAACTGGGTGTGGTAGATTGGGAAACGGTATTGAGAAAGGAACAATAGACATATCAAGGATTCAAAACACGGTTCAACCATGCTGCGAAACTGAGTATTATGAAGCTGACTGTTTAACTAAGAAAGCCAACTCTACCTGCAACTTGCACTGCACTGCTGGCAAGGTTCAACTCTCTGCTCTTCGGCAATAATTCAAAGACTGATTCATATAACTTTTTTAAAATGTTTACCTCCTTGCACTTACTTCTTGTCTCTAATCTGTGTGTACATGTGATAAGTTATTAATTCCTCTCATAGTTAGTGATCTCACTCTTTTTGTTAATTTAAGATATGCTGATTAAATTGGCTCCTTTTAAAACATATTTTAATTTGGATCTAGGAGAAAGGTCTCCACAAGAGAAGGAATCCGTTTTAAATTGGTGCAGTCACACAGGGAGGTTAGGTGAACAATGAAGAGGAGTCAGTTGATCCCTACAACCTGAGAGATTTATAGTTTGGGGTATCCCACATGGAACTATAATGAATTGGAGGACTATGTCTGAGGTCAGGTCAAAGCAAGTGAGAATAGAATAGCAACTAATTTAAGAGGGATCTCAAATTTCTTCAATGAGCAGATAATTAACAGACAGGTAGTAAGAGGAGGAATGGGGCTATTTCGGGACCATAAAGCTGGCTTAAAATGTAGGCTGAGGAACTAAATTCGTCATTTTTATCTATTCACCAAGGATAATGACGCTGACCATGTCATCCTGAAAGGGATAGTTGAGATACTGGATGGACTAAAAATTGTTAATGAGGTTGTCTTCAAAAGCATGGCAGTGCTTAAAGTTAACATGTCACCATATCCGGATGGGAAGCATCTCAGGTAGCAGAGGGAAGTAGGATGAAATGTATGGAGGTAATGACCAAGATTGTTTAATCTTCCTTGAATACAAGGGTGAGACCAGAGGATCGGAGAATTGCAAAAGTGAGTCTTTGTTTTTACTTTTCGGTGGTGGGAAATTTGAATAACACCTTTAATTCAGTAATATTTCCCAAGTTGCTTCACATGAGTATTATAAAACAAGTATGATACAAAGCCACATAATGACCAAAAGCTTGGTCAATGATATTTTTAAAATTTGGTCACAGGGTGAGCAGCACTGGCTAGGCCAGTATTTATTTTCCATCGCTAATTGCCTAAAGGGTAAGATTTAACCAAATTACTACAGCTCTGGAGTCATATCTAGGCCGGACCAAGTTAGAATGTCAGAATTCCTTCCCTAACGGACACGAAAGAAACAGATGTTCTTTTTTAGAACTATTAATAATGGTTATGTGGTTGCCATAAGATTAGATTTTTATTGCAATCAAATTTCATCACCTACCATGGTGGGACTCAAACTCGTGTCCTCTGAACATTAGCCTGGACTTCTGGATTACTAGGCCAATGACATTACCACCATGGTTCCACCTCTCAAAGAGTGTATCTACAGGAGGAAAGCAAGATAGAAAGGGGGTGAGGTAGAGAGAGGAAATTCCAAAGGTTTAAGCCTAAGCAACTGAAGTTGGGGCCACCAATGGTGAAGCCGTTAGAATTCAGAATGCACAAAAGGCCAGAATTAAAGAAGTATA
The DNA here is from genome assembly GCF_021869965.1 of Rhincodon typus. NCBI lineage: Eukaryota > Metazoa > Chordata > Chondrichthyes > Orectolobiformes > Rhincodontidae > Rhincodon > Rhincodon typus. The sequence continues at coordinate 17,986,662 of NC_063355.1, read as the reverse complement.
GGTGCCTTCGAGAGTTGTGGGGCTGGAAGAAATTACAGAGATCAGGAATTTGAAAACTTGCAAAAGAATGTTAAACTTAAGTTGTTGCCTGACCAGAAGTCAAAATAGACCAATGGCATGGTAGGTGAACAGGACTTGATGTGAATTTAGGCATTGGGAATCTCAAATACACTGAAGGTAAAAAAAAATAGTAGACCAGCCAGGATTTTGTTTCAGTAATCAAGTCTAGAGCTAACAAAGGCATGGGTGAGGGGTTCCACAGCATATGAGGTTTTAGTGCTGGTTCAATATGAGGTCAGAAATTCACCTTGCATGACATTAAAGATTTCAGGCAGACTGGCTTAATTTCAAGCAGATGACATGGAGTGGGATGAAATCAGTAGCTAGGAAACAGAATTCGCAGCCAAAATAATGTCTTCAGTGTACCCAACATTTAGTTGGAAGAAATATCTGCCTGCCCTTTCCTGGATTAACCAATTAACCAATCTGGTAATTTGAAAATGGAATTGTTGCAAGAAGTGTTGTGGAGGTAGACATGGTTGTTGTCAGCATAGAGGTGAAATCGAATGTTATGAATAATAAAGATAGAGATAGTGTTAGAAGGAAAATGACTACTCCAGACAATTGTAGCACAGAGGGATTGCAGTTATCTTCAGGATGAAGCACAAAGTGTTAGCATGCAGCCGCAGCAAGTCGTTAGGAGGGCATATAGAATCTTGGCTTTCATTGCTTGAGAGTTGAGTTTTAAAAATAGGGATCTCTTATCACGACTGTACATGGCATTGGTCTTCATATTTAAGAAATGATATACTGTAGTTGGAGGCAGTTCAAAAGAGATTCTCTAAACCGATTGCTCGGATAAAGGGGTTAACTTATTAAGAATGATTAAATGTTTAGACCTTTATTTATTAGAGCTTAGAAGAATGAGGGATGACTTTATTGACACATAGAAGATTCTGAGGGGGATTAACAGCAAGGATGTTGAGAAGATGTTTCCACTGATGGGTGAATTCTTGAACCAGGGAGTTGGTGGGGGGAGGGGTGCATAGTTGCAGAATAAGGAGGCTGTAATTTAAAACTGAAATGTACAGGAATTTCTTAGACTAGTGAATGCTTGGAATTTTCCACAGTACAATGTTGTGGAGACTAGATCACAGAAAGTATTTAAAGAGTAGATAGATTTTTGAAGTATCGAGGAGTTGAGGGCCATGACGAGTTAGTACAAAAGAGGAGTTGAATTCTGGGACAGGTCAGCCATGACTTATAGAATGGTGGAGCAGGTTCAAGGAGCTGAATGGCCTACTCCTGCTCCTATTTCTTATGTTCATGTGAATTATTTGTGAGGACACACAACATTTTGGCATATCAAGCTGGATATATGGCACTGACTGGTGATGCAATGTATCTTCACACAGTCTAAAGGGCTTTCTTGTGGATAGAAGATACTTTCCCCCCTGACCAAATCACCCACCATAGCGTCAAATGCAATGTCAGAGAATCTTGGAAATTGGTCTTTGCTAAACTAAGGTTTCCTTCTTGTTCACATTTTTCAGGGTCTGTTCAATTTTGATTCTTCATACAAAGAAGACTGTTTACTGATATACAGATAGCAAGAACTGCAGATGCTGGAGTCAGAGACAATGCTGGAGGAACACAGCAGGCCACGCAGCATCAGAGGAGCAGGAATGTTTTGGGTCGGGACCTTTCTTTTTCCTGAAGAAGGGGCCTGACCCAAAATGTCAACTTTCCTGCTCCTCTGATGCTGCCAGGCCTGCTGTGTTCTTCCGGCTCCACACTGTATTGTCTCTGTTACTGACATAATCTTCACAGCAGGAGCATGCTCAAAGTGACTGTAACATGGGAGATGAAACATTGCCGATTTGTGTCCTGTCCACTTAATCACCCAAGCGTGGTATCCTCGTAACGAGTATTGGACACAACGAACAGTATACACAGGATACCCTAAACAGTACCTCAATACTAAATAAAGGTTATGACATGCAGCTGTCATTGTCTGCCTCTTGATGAGAATACATATATTCAGGTTTGTAGGTTTTCACCATGGGTCTTCATGTGATTGAACAGGCTAATTTTGAATCCCTAGATCTTTGGGAACATGGGACAGGGATTTACTTCATTTTCTTTCCTTTTCTTCTACAGCTTTGATGTGGAGGTGCCGGTGTGGGAGTGGGGTGGACACGACACCAGGTTATCATCCAACAGGTTAATTTGAAAACTACCTCTCTCACTAACACCTGAAGAAGGGGTAAGGCTCCGAAAGCTTGTGTTTTTAAATAAATCTGTTGGATTTTGACCTGGTGTCGTGTGATTTCTGACCTTGCTACAACTTTGTCTCATTATTAAAACATTATGACTCAGAGGGTGATACAGTTTAATGGGCATATTGTCACCATTTTGAATGATTGGTAGCAAGCTCCTTCCGTCATTAATGTTGATGCTGCAGTGCTCTAAGGAGAGCTTCAGTGTCTTCCCCTAGAATGTTGACTATTTTAGAGAATTGAGAAATCAGGACCAGGCAGGGTTTTACAGTCATCGGGACACAGTGTCCTGTCGACCAAAGTGGATTTTGCAGGAGTTTTGCCTGAATTCTCATGGAGCTGGCTTCAAGACAGATACTTGCAATTGTTCAATACTCCCTTTGAGTCTAGAATATGTGGAGGAGGCAATGCCAATGATGGGATTTCTCTAGCGCTATTCTGTAACACTGAGACAATTTTAAATGCAGGACACTATGTAAAGCATCCCAATGTTAGTCACAGGATGCTATGTGCAGTGCCCAGTTTTAAACACAGCTTTAACATGTTATACTATGGTCTTAATCCAGAATATCATATGAAACAAAAAAGACCAAGAGAGTTTAAGATGGTAGTTTGTTGTCATTAAGAACATTTGAAAAATACACTTTCATTTTAAAGCTTCAGACAAAGATTGTTTTGTTACAGCAAGCTATCATAGGAGTCTTCTCTTGATTGGGTGATGGCTACCTGATAATTTAGCATCATAATGTAATGTTCTTAGGTGACAAATTAATTTTCCTTTTAATTGGCTAATGGTATGCTAAGATAAAATCAGATATACCAATAAATTTATGCCCATCACTGTCTCTACTCTGTTACAATTGACTGACAGCTACGTCAGGTAGTATAATTACTCCATTCTCAACAGGAGTCTCATACCACTCATGAATCCTTCACCTTGGTAAGCAGTTCTGTTCAGTTACAGACTGTGCACCAGAAGCACTACATATAAATATATACATAAAAATAATATATAAAGATTTGCTGCAGTAAACATATTGCAGTTTGGAGTCATGAATTTAGTTCACAGTAGCAGCAGTCGGTTTTATTGTGATATGCATGACTCTCCTCCTATTTTCATTGTGCTAGTATGCTGATCAACCAATAACCTGTTATTTTATTGCGTGCTTTGAAGGTGGGGTTTTACAAAGAAGTAATTATCTTGGAAATGCTTTTGGCTATTTAGTCAACCTTTTTGTAACAACAAGTCTTCATTAATATTTATAATGTAATGCAATCATCTAAAGATCATTACATTTACACACAGAAAAAACTCTTTCACTCTTCACCCCCATCTATTGTCTGCTCAAGGGGCTGAGAAGCAACCACTACCAATATCATTATTGAATGGGCTGCTAGTGGAGTCAGGGTGAGGTAGGTACAAGGACTCTGTTTTGTTTCTGATTCTCATTAAGTGCCAATATTAGTAATTCTGTCAATAATTAAGGCACTTATATCCCATTCCTCACATTTTCAAACTGTCATCTCTCGACTAAATTTACCCAAAATCATTAAAAGTTACATCAATTTTATAGTTTGAGTGATTCTTTATTGATCAGAGATTTCACTGTTGTTACACAAGTTGCTGGTTCTTCAGCACTAGAAGTTAGCAAGACAGCACCCAGCAATACTGATCTAAAGCTCCGCATGTAAATTAATGACTTTCAATGGGTCAGTGATAGTTAAATGCTGACAGTATTACTGATAATGAGTGGAAACTGAGGAATTCAGACCAGTATCCTGAAAGATAGTTTTGACTACAGATACTTCTTAATTAATAATTTTGTAAATGACCTGAAAAATGCCTAGGTTAATGGAAAGAGGGCATCTCACAATCAGTAATTTTCAAAAATGAAGCAATAGAAAACATACAATTAACAGTTTTGCCCTAACTATTTCAGCCTTTCTTATTCTGAAAACATATTCTGGTATATATTAGCAGTAACTTTTATTGGAACTCGTTGAAACAACGAATGTCTTTCTTTGACAGAAAACAATTAGTATTGAGTTACCCATTTTAAAGTAAGTTATGTTAAATTGTTCTTCAGCTAATAAAATTGGCTGGTAAATTTGCTGCTGAGTTTGTGACAGAACCAAAAAAGGAAACGGAATACCTACAACATTTTGCTATTGTTTATGTTGTAAATATCTTTGGGGAGCTTTGTCTTGGACATAGAAGATGCACTTAATGGATAGAATGGTGCACTCGTTTTCACTCATAAAGAGGCATAGGAAACAAACGAATTATGAAGGTCTGCCTTATTGCAGGTATAAATGGATTATCAGATTGTTCTCAGAATATTTTATTTAACCTGGAGTTATTTTCTTTGGCTAAAGAGATGTGTGTACAGTATATTGAAGTTAAACTGTATTAAGACTATAAAAATAGAGGAGAGCTCTTTAATATTCTCCACATAATAATGTGATGGCTTTATGATAAAGTTTCTGTACTGAAAATCATTAAAGTGAAGAATTAAGCTAAATATTGTTCACTGTATCTCCAAGGGCAAGATAATTTATAACTGGTCACAGAAATATTTGGTGTCCAAAACAAGTACTTTGAAATATTCACTCAATCTCGGTTGCACCATTAACTTACAAACAGGTATTTGAAAATCGGTAAGCACTGAAATCAAAGCCAAGTTCCTTTTATATTTTTCAGTCCTTTCAAACACTAACTATCAACACTTCTCTCAATAATGGGATTTACAGCCTCATCTCTCTAATTTGGAAGTCATTGGTAATGAACATAAAATGTTGATTCCTCAGAAAGCCTGGACCTTGTCTCATTCATGTATATCTTTCTCGTTAAATTTATAAACAGCAAAAGCAGCATTAGTATGAGACTAATGTACATTGTACAGCACTATTCAATTCTAAATGTGCGTCAGAATTTCCGCTGCAAGTTCAGCTAGTATTATGCCAAACTGAATAAATATTCATGACAATAACCACATTGGGAAAGGTAATGACATTTAGAAAAAAAAATCTATTGCTGTTTTCCACTTGGTGATCTCCAATATGTCCAAAATGTTTCATTCTTGGTCCTGTCAGCAGTATTGAATTATGTTGTTGTTTGATATTTGAATGCAAAAACGCAGACAGACTGCCTTATGCTGAGTGTGCACCCAGTTGATGCTTGTATTTTGGGTAGATAAGTTTACAAAGAATGTTTTGTCTATCTGATTCCACCCTACTTTTTAGCTGTGCTGAAAGTACTTCATTACATTGCTATTGCTAAGGAGCTATAAGGAGTAAGAAAATCCACAATTTTGCTTTCCTTTGGAACTCTTAAATATAAATTTGAGAACAATATTTTCAACACAGACGAGCAGTGTCCTAAAACGCACCATCCGCAGCTGCTTTCCTCAACATTAGGTCAGAAGTGAAGATCGTTGTTGACAATTGCAGAGTTCAGTACCATTCAAAATTCATCAAACACGTGCCTGCATGCAGAAAATCCTCGGCATAATTGTGGCTTAAGTGGCAGGGAACATCCCTACCATACAAGTGCCAAATAACTAATCAGCTTTAACAAGTGAGAATCTAACCATCTCCTCTTGTTATTAATATCCTGGGTCTTACCATTAACAAGAAATTCAACTGGGCCACGTCATAAAGACTGTAGCAACAAGTGCAGACCACGATCTAGGAATTCTACAGCTCTGCCTCCCCAGGTACTGTCCACTATCCAGAAAATACAAGTCAGGAGCATGATGGGACAGTCTTCACTTGTCTGGATGAGTGCAGTCCCAACAACAGCTTGACACCATCCAAAGCAGCCTATGGGACTGGCACCACATCTGTCAACCTAAAAAAAGTCATTCACTCCATCTCTGGTATACAGTGGCAGCAGTGTGAATCAACTACAAGATGCATTGCAGCAATTCTTCAAGGCTCCTTATAAAAAAAAACCTTCAAAACGTCCAACCTAGTAGAAGATTAAGAGCTGTAGACAAATGGGAACACTTTCAACTATAAGTTACCCTTCATGTCACACACCATTTGACTTGGAATTATAATGCTGTTCCTTCAGTTTTGTTGGGTTAAATGCTGGAGCTCCCCCCTCCTAATAGCACTGAGTGTCCATACTCCTCAAGTACTACAGCAATCCAGGAAGGCAGTCCATCACTACCTATTCAAGGGCATTTAGGGATTGGCAATAATTGTTGACCTTACTAGTGATACCGGATAGACATAAGGCCATAATACAGGAGGCACAGAAGTAGGATATTCAGCTATCGAGTCTGCTCCGCTGTTCAATGTGATCACGGCTGACAATTCTAAACTCCCTTTTCTTGCTATTTCCTTATAACCCTTGATTCCTTTACTGTTAAAAGCTTTGTCTATCTCAGCCTTGAATATACTTATTTTGATTTGATTTATTACCGCCATGTGTACCAGGTACAGTAAAAAATGTTGCCTTATGTGCTTTACAGGCAAATCAAGTGCATCAGGGTTACAGAACAGAGTGCAGCATACAGTGTTACAGCTGCCAACAAGGCGCAGAGACAGATCAACACTAACATTAAAGATATCCATTCAAAAGTCTGATAACAGCAGGGAAGAAGCTATTCTTAAATGTGTTCATATGTGTATTCAAACGTTTACATCTTCTGCCCAACAGAAGACAGTGGAAGAGAGTATAACTGGGGTCGGAGGGGTCTTTGATTATGTTGGTTGCTTTCCCGAGGCAGCAGGAAGTATAGATAAAGTCAATGGAAGGAAGGTTGGTTTGCAAGACGGACTGGGCTGTGTTCACGACTCTCTGTACTTGCTTGTGGTCTTGGGAAGAGCAGTTGCCATGCCACGCAGTGATTCATTCAGATATAGTGCACCTATAAAAATCTGTAATGGTCTTTATGGACATGCCAAATTTCCTTAGCCTCCTGAGGAAGTAGAGATGTTGTTGTGCTTTCTTGACCAAAGGCTGGAGTTGATGTGACCTATGGCTAACCTCTCAAAGCACTTCATAATTATGACTGTCAGAGCCACCGGGAGGTAGTCATTGAGGCAAGCTACATAGTTTTTCTTTAGCACTGGGACGATGATGGTCTTCTTGAAACAGATAGGGACTTCAGATCGTAGTAAGGAGAGCTCAAAGATATCTGCGAATATTCCCACCAGCTGGTCCACACAGGATCTGAGTACATGGATCGGGACTCCATCCAGGCCAGTTGCTTTCTGTGAGTTCACCCTTAAGAAGGCGATCTAATGTTTGCAGCGGTGACCGACAGTATAGGTGCATCCGAGGCTGATGGAACAGGTGATAATATTTCACTGCCCTTCTGTTCAAAGTGAGCGTAGAATGCATTGAGCTCATTGGGTAGGGACATTCTGTTCAACATCACTTTGGTAACCCATAATGTCGTGTAAGCCTTGCCACAAACAATAAGTGTCCGGGTGGTTAGTCTGGGTTGTAAGCTTAGTTTGGCATTGCCTCTTGGCATCCCTTCTGGCCATGCAAAGGTTGTACCTGGATTTCCTGTATAGGTCAGGGTTGCCTGACTTGAACACCTTAGACTTGGTCTTCAGTAGAGAATAGATCTCTCTGATTATCCATGGTTTCCAGTTGGGGATTAACTTCTTCTGCATGCAGTAACCTACACACTTACAATGAAGTCTGTAATGGTAATGATACCCGTTTAGGTTGGCTGTTGAGTTCTTGAATATGGCCCAGTCCACTGACTCTAAGCAGTCTCATAGAAGCCCTTTTGTTTCCTCAGGCCAACACTGCATTAATTTCTGTACTGAGTTCTCATGCTTCAATTTCCGCTTGTAAGCCGGGAGGAGCAGCACAGCGTTGTGGTCTGATTTTCCAAGATACAGACAGGGCTGGAGCGGTAGTCTCTTTGATGATTGTGTAGCAATAGTCAAGCATGTTCAGATCTCTGGTGAAACAGGAGACATGTTGATTATTTTGGCATCACAGGCCTGGTTGAAGTAATAGGCTATGATGAACAAGACTTTGGGGTATTTCATCTCGAGACTATTTGTAGCATTGTACACTTCATTTAAGTGCACTCTTCACTTCCGCATGGGGTGGGATGTAGACCGCTGTAAGCATAGCAGAGGTAAACCCATACGGCAGGTTGTATGGACGGCCTTTCATTGTTAAATATTGTAGATCTGGGGAGCAGTGACTTTTCAGGGTTGGCATGTCTGAACACCAAGAGGTGTTGATTAGGAGGCAGACCACACTACCCCTTGCCTTGCCCAAGGATATTGAGTGGTCCATTCAGTGAATTGAGAAGCCATCAGGCTGTAAGGCACAGTTAGGTGTAACGGGGTAAGCCACATCTCTGTGAAACAGAGCGCACAGCATTCTCTCAATTCCCTTTGTAAGGTGAGTCTAGCTTTAAGTCTGTCTGTCCTGTTTTCAATGGCCTGGATGTTTGGCAGGAGCCTGGGGTGGGAGGCTTGAAACCTCAGAGTTTCAATCTCACCTGAAGTCCAGCATGTCTCTCACATTTCCTGGGTAGGTGGTTGCTCCCAGTAGATCTCGGGCATCGGTGAGGGAAGTTAGCTGTTCCAAGAGGTTAGTGTGCACTCCTGATGGGGTCCTGGGCACCAGTTGGAGCCTGAACACTCTGGTGGTGGATGGGTTCTTGTGGTCGGTCAATCTTGGACATTGGTGAGGGAAGTCTGCTGTTCCAGAAGGTCAGTGAGTGCATTCAATGGGGTTCTGGGTACAAGTCGTGGCCTTGAAAGTTCCGGGAGATCTTGTGGGCAATCTGGTCAAGCCTCCTTGATGTTGGATCACCACGGGGTCTGGTCTCATTCCCATGCCAGCTGGGCCTCAGTTCTGGGTGTTCATGAGGTTGGGGAGGTCGGTCCTGTAAGAGGCTGGATCTTTCTGGGCTTCCAGTTCCAGCATTGGCAAGGTAGGTGGGTTTTGATGGAGTCCCAGGCACCAATCGCGGCCTTCAGGGTTCCAGGGTGTCTTGTGGTCGGATCTGGTCAAAATCTCCTTGGTGTCGGGTCACCGCAGGGTCAAGTCTCATTCCCACGCTGGTCAGGCCTTGGATCCAGGTGTCTTTGGGCTTATGGTTCCAGTGTCTGTAATCGGGCTTTGTTAATCGGATGATCCTCAGACCTGCAAATACATTTAAGAGAACATTGTGACAGACTTAGAATTGAATTTTAAAAGAGCAGAACGATAAGAAATGTAAGAATAAGATCTGCTGCAGACAGCTTGCGAGGAGTCATCACGCTCTGGGACCATCATGGACTTGTATACTTATTGACTTGGCCTCTTCAGTCCTTTGTAGTAAAGAATTCCACAAATTCACTACCATCTGAGAGAAAAAAAATCCTCCTCAGCCCTGTCTTATATAGGTGATTGCTTATTCTGTGATTTTGCCCTTTTGCCCTAGACTCTTCCACAAGGGGAAACAATCTTTCCACATCTACTGCGTTAAGTTCTCTTAGAATCTTATATGTTTCAAAAAGGTCAACTCTCAAGTCTCTTAAACTTCAACGAGTACAGGCCAACCTAGTCAACCTCTTCTCATGAGACAGTCCTTCCGTACCTAGGATCAACCTAGTGAACCCTCCCTGGAGTCCCTCCAATACCAATATAGTCTTCCTTAGATAAGGGGACCAGGACTATTCACTGTATTCCAGCTGTGGTCTGACTACTACCTTCCATAGTTTTCGCAAGACTTCCCCATTTTAATATAATAAAACAAAAAATGCTTCTGAAGAAAGGTCACAGGACTTGAATTGTTAACTGTTTCACTCTCCACAGATGACGCCAGATGTGCTCCAGCAATTTCTGTTTTAGTTCGCTGCCTATTTTTACACTCTATTCCCTTAGAAATAAAAGCCAAAACTATTCGCCTTTCAGCTGACTAATTGGAAGAGCAGGACAGTGGGGATCAAGCATTTATTTTCTTTTTTAACATTTAATTGCCCCTCCTTCTAAATATTTTCTTCTCTCTTTCCCTGAATTTCCTTGATCCATGCTTAGGTGCCAACATTTGCCAATATTTATGCAGAGAGCTAGTAGGTTACGGAAGTTAATCAACCTTGCGATTGTTGATGCTAAGGTTATCTTTAGCTAATGTCCAGGCAAGTGTACTTTCCAGGTGAGGTCAATGGATAGCAGAGAGGAGCAGGAAGGATAAGTTATTTTGCCTATCCTTCGCTGCGAGCACCAAGAACGATTGTAAAGTGATCTCTATCAGTGCAGACCAAGATGAGCCAGTCAGCACAGACCCAAGAAAACAAACTACCAGGAGAATTGAAGACATTGGCTTGAAGTCAAATGAAAATCTCCTGCGGCTGCTGCTTATAAAGAGTCTAAAACAAAATTCATCTTGGCAGTCTCAATGCATTCCTGATCAGGCAGATGTCCATACCACAACCCAGCCATAATTTGGCTCCAAGTGATAATTTCATTTAGAGAGGCAACAAGAACGTCTGGTATAGGAATGGGATCCATCATTGTTTACAATAAAATATGCTGTATCCCATCTTTGTTTCAAATACATCTGTTCGATGCTGATATTTAGTGTAAAAAGTGTTTTATTTGTTAGTTCTGGCATTGCTCACTTTGTAAAATAGAAACTTGTGAATTGGTGATACTCTGTTTTGTCCCTAATACTGAGTTTCATTTTATAAGTGCACTCACACAGAAAGGTAGGTGAGTGGTCAGTAATTTTACTCTGCAGTAACTTGTTGGGGATATCTGTGAACTTGAATGTAGTGTAAAGTGGGTATTATTGAATCAGCTGTTTTATACAACTTTTCCCGATTACCAATTTCATTGAATAATTTGCACTATCAGCCAAAACCAATGCTTAATGTAAATTTGCAGTTACTGCATGAATTATTTTGAAAGAATGGAGGGGTCAAATTTTGGCACTTATTCTGTCACATTCCCCTTCACTCTGGTATCATACCAGGCTTGGATATTGGATTCGAGTCGTATTAACATCTCTAAAATAAGTGTCAGGAAGTGCTTCACATTAATGCAGTGGTTTGAGATGGGAAAACACTCTAAAATGCTAGGAATGGCCTCCTAACCAATTCCAAAACCTTCTACAGGACAGTAAATTATCAGCTTCCCAACCTAGGCCTCTCATTTGTGGGATAACTCACTTAATTTTCATCCCATTAATTTCAGGGTCTGTAATGGGCAGGCTCTGCCAAGATAATGCCACCGTGGCAATATGTTTGGGCCAGATCCTCTCGTCTGCATTTTTAATTCTTTATTCATTCACGGGATGAGGACGTCACTGGCTAGGCAGCATTTATTGCCCATCCCTAATTACCCAGAGGCCTGTTAAGAGTCAACCCCATTGCTGCTGGTCTGGAGTCACATAGAGGCCAGACCAGATAAGGAAGGGTCACCGGACCTGAAACGTTAACTCTGTTTTCTCCTCCACAGATGCTGCCAGACCTGCTGAGCTTTTCCAGCAACTTTGTTTTTGTTCCAGATAAGGTAGTTTCCTGATGGTAGTTTCTTTCCCTAAAGGACATTAGTGAACCAGATGGGTTTTTCCAACAATTAGCAATGAATTCACGGTCATCATTAGACTCTTAATTACAGATATTTATTGAATTCAAATTCCACCATCTGCCGAACATTATCTGGGTCTCTGGATTAACAGTCTAGCAATAATACCACAGGCCATTGCCTTCCCTTTATGGGGTAGGTGCATTCACTGCTGACTGTGATTTAAACTGGCCACTTGCTGTTTTACACTGGAGCCAGTTCACTGTCAAGCCCCAGTTCTGCTTTGAATCCAGTGCTAATCTGAGTTGGGAGGCTAATTGGTGAGTATAATTCCCACGATGTCACATCCCTCTTCTCATCCTGAACTGAAGACATGGCCTTAAGGTCATGTGTTCATCATCCTGAGGCCCATGATCTGACCATGTTCACAATCCCCACTCACATTCCTGAACACATTCATCACCCTCCCACAAATGACCTGAAATACCTAGCCCCACCCTCACACCCCTCCTTCACTCCTGCACATTTTTCACTTCCACCTCTCTCATCCTGACAGCGCTCACTGCCTCCCTCAACTCCTGACAATTTTAGCACCCACCCTTCAATGCTCAACAATGCTCATCTTCTCCTGGCCTTCCCCACCTTCTGTATCTCCAAACCCCTGAAAATGCTGACTCTCCTGAAATCAGCCAGGCAGAAGCTGGCAATTCCGGAGGCAGAACTCGGAGGGCAGGTAGACATTGTCAGGAGTGATGTCAGGCGGGAGCGAACAGTTCCAGGAAGGTGGTGATTAACATTTCTGAGAGAGTGGAACAGGGTTGAACATTGGCAGCAGGGAGGTGAACATTGCCATTCAGAGGTATTGAACATTTTCAGGAGAGAGGATTAAATATTATCATTAACCTGGGGAAGCGAACGGAGTCGTTATGTGTGGGTTCGGTGATATGAGCCGAGTGAAAGATGAGGAAAGCAATTCACTGGTTCCTGTCCACAGGGTTCACGGAGATGGTTGTTTTGCTGATCAGAATGCTGCTTCTCAATCTTCCTTCTGCAGGTACTTTCTCTTATTTGCAGTAAGAACAGCGTGACCGCTTCACACTTATTAAGGGTCTCTGATTTGCTAATTACACACCACAGCTTACAGCAACTGATGAGGGGAAATAATACAGCTTGAGATGCTTTTTACTGCAAAACAGCTCCTTCGCTTCCAGAGGTCTGATGATTTCTATAAAAACATACATAACCTCAAGCTGTTCAGCTACCTGAGAACTAATCACATAGATGTTAGCAGGCAGAAGGCCCTTGTCATTCGTAACTGGTCTCTAGTCCACAAACCAATCAGCTATTTGTTGCCAGCCAAGGCTCCATTTGTACAGACCACTTGGCTCCAGCTCTTCTGCAACTGGACCTTCCCTAATGCTTGAACAAGCAGCTGTGTAAACTGCACTTGTAATGAGTGTCAGGTAACTTGTTTTTTTTCAAGTTTAGCAATCCTCCAACAATCCTTAGCTTTAAAAACTGTCCTTTTTCCATTTCAGTCCACAATAAAAAATAGAGAAAAATAAAAAAAAATAGTCTTTACATTTGTCGTGAAGTGTAGGGTGAGCAACATCTGGGTAGGTCTATGAACATTGCTGTGGGAGCTGATATGCATGAATAAGGCAGAGGTAAAGAGATTCTTAACAATTGAAGGAGTCAGAAGTAAGTAAAGGAAGGTGGAAATGTGGAGTTGAGGTTGCAGTCAGATCAGCCATGATCATACTGAGTGACACAGCAGGCTCGAGGGCTTGAATAGACTACCCTTGCTATTTAGCTGTATATTATGCAAGTTGATTTACTTGGAGCTGCGCTCTTCAGCAGGCTTTTAACCTACTAGGGAAAGCTCTGACTCAATCTGTGAAAAATTCCAGGTTAGCACAGGGAAAAGCATGAATCCCTGTGGTTCCATCATCTGATCACATAGTTGTAGGGAAATCTTGTGTAAGGTAAGAAATCCGAGTAAGGTAAGATACCAACGGTTGCAGTATCATGTAGGTACCTATATGCGACAGGACTTCCTCAGGGTCCTGAGATGCATTGTATAATCTAACTTGAGTCATTTGTCTCTCCTCATACTGAGAGAGCATTTAACTCCTAATTGTGGGATAGGCCCTGGAATTCCACAGGAATTCTCCCAATCTCTTGACATGACCTCAGCAGAAGGCTGGTAGAATCTCAAGAGAAATGGCACAAAACGCTGAAAATGGTTTTCAACGATAAATTTTGGAGCTCCACTGGTCTCCTGCAAAGTTATGATGAGAGATTGAGAGAGTCCTTAAACATTTTGAGACCAGTATGTTTGGCAAAGAAATGAACATAAAAATGTGTATATTAAAAAAGTCCCTAACAATTCTGGTAAGATCAACAATGTTTGAAATACGAATCTACATATAAAACCTTTCTGTTTTGTATCTCTTAATCAACAGAATGTAATATCATCTATTTTTTTCCATTGCTATTTATAAGAAAGTAAATAAATTTAATGTACCTTGTAAGAATCGTTTTCCCATTTTGGTACAGCTCCAATCATTTTATTGGTATCTTTTATTGATGAAAACGTTAAACGGAAAGATGTAAAAAGAATGGTGCTTAACTGGAATTGGAATTACATTTAAAACTGCATGTTGATAATGTTGAGATCGATGGTAAAAATGACATTAAAAAATGAATGTTGTAAGAAATGGATTACTTCATTATTTTGCCAGATATGCCATGTTCCATATGCCAATATAGACAGCGAATGTTAACAAGCTACACAAATGTGAGGTGCTTCACCACCAAATGAGTTAATGTCTTCACCATATGTCCACACGTGCCCTTCCCTGAAGAGTGTCACTGGATAGTGAGTCAGAATCCTTTTTTGCATGGCCCTCTGCACCACTCTTAATAGAAACATAGATCATAAAAGGCATTAAGCAATTGCACCTTAACAGCTTTGATCAAATTTTGCAATAATACAATTAAGAATTCCACCTTTCCCAAACATATTTTGAAGCTATTTTAACTTGCATCGAAAAAAATAGATATCAACGCTAAGGTGTTAGTGACAAACACAAAATACGATTTCTGAATTCTCACACTTCAGTTAACACCTTCAAATGATTTTTGCAGCCTGGACCATAACTACTGGCCTTTAACAACAGTTGCAAAAACACAATTTACACCATGCCAGCCCACACATGTTCTAGTGATTAGTCCAGCTCACCATAGCAGAGATTCATTAAACGTCACAGTTGTTTGCATATGCACTGTACATTTTTCACAGCCACAGTTTAAAATTCTACCAGTGCTGCTAAATTGAAAAAAAATTGTCCTGCAATTGTTTAAAGGAATTTAATGCATACAAATCTCAGCAAGCGGGACACTTGGGAGACAGTTTCACTAATCGGGCATGAAAACAAACAAGATTAAACTACAGCAGTCATCTGCAGAACCAACCATGTGTGCAGTTCACAGCCCAGGACACAGGCAACACAGCCTCAACCTAATTGTAAATTTCATCCAAACAGAAATTAAACATTCCATCACATAAAAACAATATTCATTAAGCCTGCTTCTAACAGGCAGATTACAATACCTGAACACAGAAACAACAGTTGATTTATGAGCTACTATTTGGCTAACAAAAGGGTTGAAAAAAAAGTTAGCAATTCAAGAAATTCTGACTGTATTTCTCTCAAGAGGTTGAAAATAAAAAACGTTAATTCTGGGTGCTGGTCATTTGTACACTCGGTGAAGCATACAACACCAAGCTGCCCTGAAACTACTCTCTCCTATCAATTCAAGTATTTGCATACATTATTTAAGTGTATTTTGCATTCCTGATATACATCTTTCTTCGATAAGCTGTACCCCATCAGAATTCAGTCACCTGGATTAAATGTTCCCAAAGCGAGTGACATGTAATACCATTTCCATCTCTGCTACATTCTGTTTACAGACACCAGGCCTCCCACCTCTTCCTCACATCTCACCGAAATGTGGTGTGACACTTCTAAATTTCATGCAATTTCTTGCACAGCAGTGTATGAAATAAAACAGGCAGGCGGGCAATGTCTTTCCCGATTGTTGTGACTTGTGTGCTGCAAGGGTAAGTAAAATTAACTGAGCGAGGCCTGGCCACCGCTATTAAATCAACATTTCCAGCTAATAAGAGAGGTAGAATCGCAGTATTCTATTCTCATTTCATAAAAATAAAGAATACAAACATGTCTGAGAGATCAAAGTTGCATTGTTTACATCTGCTCAAATGAAAAAAAAAGTTTGATCTCAAATTTGTAACAATATTTATGTTGTACATTACATTCCCAGCTACTTTTGTTTTGCTTCAGTACTGGTTAACTATGAGAAATATTTGACATTGGATCCCAGCCAAACAGAGCTTAGAAGTGAAAAAAATACTTTCCTCCTCACAGTCCCGTAAAAATATATTGTAAAGCATATGCATAGATAGGATTCAGCGTACCTTAGTGTTATTTTCACAGTCCCAGCACTGTTATTTCACACCAACAAAAATAAAATAATATTGAAGTGTGAAAATAACACTTAAAATCCTTGCCACATGCTGCATTGCGACCATTAAAGGCCTCATACAACTAAATCACCTCAAAATGAGCATTCTCTGTGCATTGATATCACAGAAAATATCTCTCTTTAATTTGATTTCTTTAGAATTGATCTTAAAACTTCACCTCCATAGGACCATTGGGTTGATCTATCATAAATACTTAACAGCATTTTCTAAAACAAAATTCTGACCATGTATTTCAGAACAGAGGGAGACAACACTTGTGTTGTGCATTCATATAGTTGGCACTTTACCCATTCAGTCTGAAAGATACAATACTGTGGGCTAAAGAACTTCTACACCCTTGTTAAAGCCATTTCATTATGTGCATTAGCTTATTTAGTAGAGGGCTAGACACACAATTGGTGTCTCTTGCAATAATGATCAGTATTTCGAACATTTTCCTTCACAAGTGCTTAACTATTAAAAAAGGTTAGTGCACTTGATGGACCACTGCATTGAAGTGTTTAAAACAGAGATATGGATAAGGGCTGTGCAAAACAATCTACTCGATCCACTTGTATAGATGTCCTTCATCACCTGAACCCATCCCTGAAATCAATCAAACATCCCAACTAATCGTAATTTACTTTGCTCAACAACTGTTGCAAACGGTTTTAAAATTTGCTGAGCCGGGGTGGGGGGAACACCACTTTCATTTTCACTCATTATGTTATATCCCACATGGACCCCGTTTGGAATACGTGGGTTTGTCAGATTTTCTAAAATACTGGGGAAATATTTGCAAGACATCATCTGCAAAAGAACAATTTCCTTTATGCAGTGTGCAATAAATGAGTAATTCAGACTGATAGCACTTGAGCTCTGCAAGTATTGACAGTATGTTAATCATTTTTTGTCACCCTATGAACATTGACCATAATTGGTATATAGCCACATGGAGATTTGATAAGAAACAACATTAACACTCTCTCTGCTGCAAATGTGAAATGCAGAGCTAATTTATATTACTCAAGGTTATAATGGGATATGTACGGAATGTAGACTAGAGATTTTCTTATATAGTGAAGAAAAAGAGAGTGCACACCAAGAGCGGACTCAACTTCACTTCAGAGATAACAAGGTGTGGAGCTGGATGAACACAGCAGGCGAAGCAGCATCAGAGGAGCAGGAAGGCTGACGTTTCGGGTCTGGACCC
>NC_063355.1:17920934-17968716 GCF_021869965.1 Rhincodon typus | reverse complement strand
AGACCCAAAACATTAACTCTGATTTTTCTTCACCGATGCTGCCAGACATACTGAACTTTTCCAGCAACTTTGTTTTTGCTCCTGATTAAATTAGGGGTGGCACAGTGGTTAGGCCTCACAGTGCCAAGGACCCGGGTTCCATTCCAACCTTGGGTGACTGTCTGTGCGGAGTTTACACATTCTCCCTGTGCCTGTGTGGGCTTCCTCTGGGTGTTTCAGTTTCCTCCGACAGTCCAAAAATGTGCAGGCCAGGTGGATTGGCCATGCTAAAATGCTTGTGGTGTTCAGGGATGTGTAGATTGGGTGGGTTGTGGGGGATGGGTTTGGGTGGGATGCTCTGTAGGTTGGTGTGGACTTGTTGGGCTGAAGGGCTTGTTTCAACGCTGTAGGGATTCTATGAATCTTCTATAAATAGCATCCACAGTTCTTTCAGTTTTAATTTCCATTTTTATTTCAGAGTTCAAGCTTCTTCATTATTTTGCTTTCAGTTAAGTAATATTAGCTTTGATCATCTAGAGAATGGAGAGTTAATAATACATGATAAGGAAATGAACAAATTGATTGCTTGTCTTTGCTACAGAAGTTACCAAAAATCCCAATAATAGCTCTAAATCAGGAATTTGAAGGGAGAAAGGAACTTAATGAAATTACTATCACCAGGGAAGTGGTACTAAGCAAACTGATGAAGGGTGTGGGCTGACAAGTCTCTGGGTCCAGAAGAACTTCATTTTAGGGTCTTAAACAAAATTGCTAATGAGATAGTAGATGCGATGGTGACAATTTTCCAAAATTCCCTTAATTCAGGAAAGGCTCAATTCAACTAGAAAGTAGAAAATATCTATTCAAGAAGGGAGGGAGGCAGATTGGACTTGAAACATTGACTGTGTCTCTCTTCAAAGACGCTGCCAAATTTGTTGAGTTTCTCCAGCATTTTGTTTTTATTGCTGGAGGCTCATTTACAATTTCTGGGAACTCCAGACTAATCTTGGCGAGTTGACAGGCCTTATGAATGGGTGAGTCGAATTTAGTGGACGGGAGCAGTAAGAAGGACACTGCTGCAGGACAGTACACAACTGTTTACCCGAATGGCCTCGCCCCCGTGGTTTGAGACCTGCGTAGGGGCGGGGTCTAGGGTCATCGGGTAATCGCGCCTGCGCTGAGGGGCATTGGCCGTCAGAGCGACGGCTTCTGCGCCTGCGCTGTCAGCCTCTGGCCATCGATGCGATGGCAACCGCGCCTGCGTGATTGGCAGCGAACGTGGACGCCATGAGTTCGGCGCTGGAGAAGCCGCAGATCATCGCCCACATCCAGAAATCACTCAACTACACCTTGTTCGATTGCAAATGGATCCCCTGCAGCGCCAAGTTCGTCTGCATGGGCAACTTTCCTCGCGGCACCGGCGTGCTGCAGGTCTACGAGGTGTCGCACGGGGAGCTGGTGCTGGTCAAGGAGGTCGGTGGTCAGTCAGGAAAGGCCCAGGCCTCGGGCTTAAGCTCTTGTTGCCTCGTTACCGGCCCGGGGTTGCTATGGTGACGGGGGCAACTCTGCAGGCGCGACATTGCTTGCTAACTACTTTTTAACACCACATATGAGAAGGTGCATTTGTTGCGTTGCTTTTGGTCTAAATTGGTCGTAATCTAATGCTCTATTTCTGTCTCCAACCTCTTTTTAACATTCATGTTTAAATACATAATGAACGCGATGGGCTGAATGGCCTCTTGTGGAGTTTCTGTCCGATTATGTTGTATTTACAACAAGGACAGTGGTCATTCAGCCCATCCAGAGCGTACTGATGTTTATACTCTGCAGTTACTTCCTCCTGCTTCTCTTTGATTCTGCCCATCATTTCCTTGCATCACTCCGTCCTTGGTGTCGGTTGTGGCTTAGTAGGTAGTAGTCCCACCTCTGAATTGCCCCACTCTACAACTTATACACACAAATCAAAGTTGACGTTCCAGTGCAGTGCTGTGGGGGGCTGCCTTTCACATGAGACATCAAACTGGTTTCTGAAGAAGGGTCCAGACCCGAAACGTCAGCCTTCCTGCTCCTCTGATGCTGCTTGGCCTGCTGTGTTCATCCAGCTCCACACCTTGTTATCTTAGATTCTCCAGCATCGGCAGTTCCTACTATCTCTGAATCAATTTCACTTCACCTGAGCCAAAAACTAATTTATACCTTTATCATTTGGCTACTGTTGGCTGTTTGCAAACTATTAAAATTGGTGTGAATCAGAATTACAATGCTATTACTTTTGGAACATGCATCTATCTAAACGTGGCATGCCAATTACAAGCAGGTTACAACGGCAATTCCTATCAGAGAGTAATGCCAGAGCTAAAGGGATCTGTACAACAAGTAATGTGAGATTAAATTCATAATGTCACTCTCTATGAAATCATCAGGTAAATCCCCACAAACTTGCTCTTTTGAAAATCTGGGGCAAAAATTGAGATAATGTAGGTGCTGGAACTTGTGTGAAAATCAGAGTCCTGGCTCTACCCTCTGGTCTCGATTGGTTTTAAATGTTAATTCACCTAGACATAAAGCATTTGGAAAAGTTTCTGTAATAAGGAAAAGTAACATTCCTTTTCTAATTTGCTGGTTGCATTTAACCATAATTGACCTGGGACTGGGGAGGGGTGGTGGGTCAGTACAGGTTCACGCAGATGGGTTCATTGGGAGCCTGGGGAGGTATGAAACCTTTCGAGTTTATGGGAAGGGCTACCAGGAAGGAGATCTGTTCATGGCCTCATTGACATGTAGAGACAGAGGCTGGGAACCACTAGCCAATGAGTGTTTACTGTTGCTTTCCATTTTGCTGGAAATTAAAAGTATGAAATGGGGAAAGAAAGGGCTGCGTCCATCCTCTAGAGGCAAGATGTTAAGTGTCTCAACCTGTGAGGGAGGGTGCTGGAAGACATATTGATGTGAAGCCCTTTAAAGGGAAATAATATTGTACACAGACTCATGCCCTATACAGGACCGGGTCCCTAATCCCTGGCCATCCTAATGCATAGCTCCCCTCTGTACTGCATCCATCTCTGGCCAAGACAACACCTGTCACCTCATTCACACCAACACTTTTCGACACAGAGGCCAGGGAGACAATAACGATGTTTGACCACAAGGGGCAATGGTGTCGGGCAGAACCCAGATCCCTATGTTCTTCTTGTTCCTCTTGTTCCCACTGGCTCTCAGCATAGACATCGATCCCTGGTACATCCTGTCTACACATGAAGTCAGACCTCACACTGGACCAGTTAAACTTAGCACTATACATACAACGGATGTGATACAAAACCAATCAAATTTATACAAACATGACACTTTATGTACAGTGTCACCATGCCTTCCCACCAAAGTACCCTCATAAGTTTTTTTCTTTCTTTTCTCCCAATACATCTTAGTGTTAAACCAAGTTCTGCATCTGGGGTGGAGGAAGGCTGCTGACAGTGAAGCTCTGAAATAAAAATAGATATTGCTGGAGAAACTCAGCAGGTCTGACAACATCTGTTGGGAGAGAAACAGAGTCGATGTTTCAAGTCCAGTATGACTTTCCTTTGGCCTCCTGGAAGTGTACCGAAGAAGAGCCGTTTCGGACCTGAAACATCAAATCTGTATTCTCTCCACAGATGTTGCCAACGTGCTAAGTTTCTTCAGGGCTTTCTGTTTCCAATGTGCAGCATTGACATATTTTGCTTTTACAGCCATGGAACCCATTGACCCTAGAGTATAGGTCAGGCAATCCCTGGCTTGGAGGGCAGCTGAGAGGGTGATGGGGGATGAAGGTGGAGGGTGCAGTCACACTTCACATCTGAAGTGTCCTGAGAGGAGACTTATCAGGGGCTGTAAACAGTCCCTCCTCCTGCATGTGCCTCCTGGCACCAATCTGCCTCCTTGTGAGGAAGAGGTGATTGGAGTGTGTGGCAGGTCTCCTGTCCCCCTGTCGCCATGCCTTTGGTCCTGAGGACCGTTGGCTAGTGCAATGCAGTGCAGATTTAAGGCCATCCTTAGCAAACGATGAGGGTGTCGGACCTGGCTGTCCATGGAGGCCAGCAGATATTCACATACTTGAGGCAGCTAGGTCCGCAAGGTGTGGCTGCACTCCTGCAGCCTCTGGATTAAGGAGGACCAACCACATCCCTCCCTGCTGCTGCTCCTCCTTTCTGTGCATGTGGGTGAAGTCCCTGATTTTTGACGTCACAGGGTCCTCTCTTGCCTGGAGCTGAGCTACTGCCTAATCTCCAGCAGACCTCCAGGTGGTATTTCTTCCTCAGCCAGCTATGGAGCCATGCTGTGGATACCACACTAATCCAGGCAGTAAGCTCAAACCAGGCTGCCAGGGTCTGGTGATGTGGCCTCCTCTGCTGGTCGTCAAGGAAGAGGATGCTTCTCCTCTCATCACCGCATCCACCAGGGCCTCCAGGTTCCTGTCAGAGAATCAGGGCCATCTTCACATTGTACTTCTGTCCCCAGTTTTGAATGCCAGTGCTCACCCAGGTACACAGCTGCCTTTTAAGGATGGCACCAGTTCATGCGATGCTGGCTTTTTGAACGATATCTAGTGAGTGGTGCATTGCTCTGGGCATGGCACATGGTGAGATACAGATAGAATCAAACAAGAGGGAATGATATAGAACAGGGTGAGGCAAGTTTGATAGGATACAATGAGAAATCTCACTAGGTCTCACGACAAAAAGAAAACCTCCAAAGTCTATATGCAACTCACAGGCAAAATCATGTAAGACAGGCAAAAACATAGTGTCATTGTGAACTTGGTGGCTCATATAACTTTTTCTTGTGGTTAACAGTGCACTTGCAGAATTAACTCATTTAATAAAACATGTCACATCTTCTTAATTTGAATTACCAGTGTTATGTGTTCCTTCACATTTCTAAACAGCGACCACTTACACCAACAATTAACAATTTAAACTCAGCATATAAGTTCTCCTAATTTTGGCAAGGATTTTTGAGGCTTCAAAGGTCCATGTATACCCTGTGATCAATGGTACTTACCAGCAGAACTTTAAAACTCCCTTTGCCACTTTAACAGGGGATATCAGCAGGTCTGACACTGACAGCTATCTGCTGCTATTTGGGAGAAATCCCTAAATGCTAAAGTTCACGTAATTGACAGTAGGTTATAATTATACAGGGTCACTGCTCTGGAGTTGATTGTAGAGTTTCTGCTGATCTGTTAAGGCATCAAACTTGGGACATGTATGCTTCTATCAGTGAAAACTGAGGTTGAGGCAGATGACGTCATCAGCTGCAGTTCTTGCAGAATTTAATGCGGTTACTTGTCCTGTGATGTACAGCTACTTTGAAGCCATCCATTCACTTGACTATCTTGCTTGAAGAGCTCAGGAGCACAGAATTCTTGAGGATGAATGCATCATGGTAACTATCCGCAAAATCTGGCATTCACAAGACAGATTCTATTCTATTTGAAGTTTGGACGTTCGACAACTGGCATTCCTTATTTCAATTGGGGCAATTAAAAGTGGAAACTTGTAATTACTTGGTGTATTTCACCGATTGCACTTTGGAGAATCCAGCAACATAATGATGAAACTGAATATCACCAATATAACCTTGCTCTCATGTCAGCTGGATAATTTTTCATGTTCCTGAGAAAGTGTGCCAGTTACCTGATGAACATATGCACAGATGTTAACATAGAGATTGCTTCTGTGGTTGGTTTGCTCGCCGAGCTGGTTCATTAGTTCACAGATGTTTCATTACCCTGCTGGGTAACATCATCAGTGCAGCCTCCGATGAAGCGCTGTTGTGTTTTCCCGCCTGGTATTTAAACTCTGGGGTCCGTTGGAGTTGATTATCACATTTCCGGTTTTTCTTTGCAGTGGTGTGTATATAGGGTCTAATTCTATGTGTTTATTGATGGCGTTCTTGGTGGAGAACCAGGCCTTTAGGAATTCCCGCGCTTGTCTCTGTTTGGCCTGTCCTAGGATCCTGATGTTGTCTCAACTGAACTGGTGATTCTCTTTATTCGTGCGAATGGAGACGAGTGAGGACTGGTTGTGTCATTTTGATGCTGATTGGTGTTCATGTGTTCTTGTGACCAGTTTCCTTCCTGTCTGTCCAATGTAATGTTTGTCGCAGTCCTTGCATGAAATCCTGTATATCATGTTGGTTCTGTCCATAGTGGGTAATGGGTCTTTGGTTTGAGTTAGCAGTTGGCGTAGGGTTGACGTAGGTTTGTGTGCCACTCTGATGCCCAATGGTTGTAGGAGTCTTGCGGTCAGTTTGGATATGTACTTGATGTATGGTAACGTGACGAGTGTGTCAGGGTGTACTGTATCTTCCTGTTGCTGTTTGTGTAATAGGCATCATCGGGTATTCGTTGTCCTTAAATACTTGGTAGAGGTATTCTTCTTCGTTTTGGCATTGTTCCGGGTTGCTGCAGTGTGTTGTCGCTCGTTTAAATAGTGTTTTCACGCAACTTCGTTTTTGTGGGTGTTGGGGTGGTTACTGTTGAAATTCAGGACTTGATCCATGTGTGTGGCCTTTCTGTGTACCTTCATCAGAAATTCCCCATTGGCCCTACCATGATATCTAGGAATAGGGGCTGTTTGTTCTTTTCTTCTTCCCTGGTGAATTTAATGCCAGTGTGAGTGTTGTTTATTAGTTGGTATGTCTCCTCTAGTTTAGTCCGTTTGATGATGATGAAAGTGTTGTCCACGTATCGGATCCATAGTTTAGGCTGGATCTATGGAAGGGCCATGCTTTCAAATCTCTGCATCTGTCTAAAAGATTTCTTATCCAAGTGTCTGATCTTTGGTTGTCGTTTTGGTAATGATTAACAAGGCACACAACTGGCTCCACAAATATGACAGGAAAATTACACGCCAAAAAACCCTACTCCTAGAGCAACCAACCTAGAGTGGATAACACACTTAGAATGAACCATTAAAATCAGTCAACAAGTAACAAGAACCAAGAAAAGACAGATCCTACAAGAAAAACTAGCCAAACTAACCCACCAAAAAAATTCAAGAGAGTCGGGGGCAGAGCTGAGTATGGTGGCCATCACCAAGGAAAAGGTGCGAGTAAAATTGATTGGTCTGATGGTGGACGAACCACTTGGACCAGATAGACTACACCCCAGAGTTCTAAAGGAGATAGCTGAAGAGATAGTGGAAGCGTTAGTGGTGATCTTTCAGGAATCACTAGAGTCAGGAAAGGTGCCAGAGGATTGGAAAATCGCTAACGTGACACCCCTGTTTAGAAAGGGAGTAAGGTAAAAGCCGAAAATTACAGGCCGATTAGCCTAACCTCGGTCGTGGGCAAGATTTTGGAGTTCATTGTAAAGGATGAGATTTCTGAATACTTGGAAGTGTATAATAAAATAGGGCAAAGTCAGCATGGTTTCATCAAGGGGAGGTCATGCCTGACAAATCTGCTAGAATTCTTTGAGGAAGTAACGAGCAAGGTAGACCAAGGAGAGCCAATGGATGTTATCTACCTGGACTTCAAGAAGGCCTTTGATAAGGTGCCACACAGGAGGCTGCTGAGTAAGATGAGGGCCCATGGTGTTAGAGGCAAGGTGCTGGCATGGATAGAAGATTGGCTGTCTGGCAGAAAGCAGAGAGTAGGGATAAAGGGGTCTTTCTTGGGATGGCAGCCGGTGACAAGTGGTGTTCTGCAAGGGTCGTTGCTGGGACCACAACTCTTCACTTTGTACACTAATGATCTAGATGAAGGAACTGTGGGCATTCTGGCTAAGGTTTCAGACGATACAAGGATAGGTGGAGGGACAGGTAGTATTGAGGTGGTGGCAAGGCTTCAGAAGGATTTGGACAGGTTAGGAGATTGGGCAAAAAGGTGGCAGATGGAGTTAAACGTGGGAAAGTGCGAGGTCATGCACTTTGGTAAGAAGAATAAAAGCATGAACTATTTTCTAAATGGGGAGAAAATTCAGAAGTTTGAAGTGCAAGGAGACTTGGGAGTTCTAGTCCAGGATTCTCTCAAGGTAAACTTGCAGGTTGAGTCAGTAGTCAGGAAGGCAAATGCAATGTTGGCATTTATTTTGAGAGGACTTGAATATAAAAGCAGGGATGTATTACTGAGGATTTATAAGGCGCTGGTCAGGCCACATTTGGAGTATTGCGTGCAGTTTTGGGCCCCATATCTCAGGAAGGATGTACTGGCCTTGGAGCAGGTTCAGAGGAGGTTCACGAGAATGGTCCCAGGAATGGAAAGCTTAACGTATGAGGAACGTTTGAGGACTCTGGGACTATACTCATTGGAGTTTAGAAGGATGAGGGGCGATCTAATTGAAACATTCAAAATACTGAATGGCCTGGACAGAGTGGATGTTGGGAAGATGCTTCCATTGGTAGGAGAGACTAGGACCCGAGGCCACAGCCTTAGAGTAAAGGGAAGTCCTTTTAGAATGGAGATAAGGAGAAACTCCTTCAGCCAGAGAATGGTGAATCTATGGAATTCACTGCCACAGAAGGCTGTGGAGGCCAGGTCATTGAGTACATTTAAGATTGAGATAGATAGGTTCTTGATTATCAAGGGGAGAAAGTAGGAGAATGGGGTTTGAGGAACTTATCAGGCATGATTGAACGGTGGAGCAGACTCGATGGACTGAATGGCCTAATTTCTGCTCCTATGTCTTATGGTCTTAAAATGACAACCAAAGATCAGACACTTGTCTAAGAAACCTTTCAGGCAGGAAACCAACAGACACGGAGAAAGCTGTTCCAATACATGGACTCAACCACGGAGATGCTAACAGGACAGAGTTCCTAGCCACACTAGAATCCACACTGAACACCAACGGCATCAATGAGGAAACACAACAAGCCCTAAGACAGACAGTGGTCCCGACACTGACAGAAGGAACGAACTTAACACTCTCAACACATCAGAAAGGGAGGCCCTTGAAAGACTGAAAAAAGACAAAAACATCACAATCCTACCAGCAGACAAAGGGCGCATGACAATAATACTAAACAAATGGGACTACCTCACTAAAGCACAGACGCTACTAGCAGACACGAATACATACCGGCAAGTGCAAATAGACCCGACACCGCAACTGGGTAATAAATAATCAACACACTAAAGAGACTCAAACAGAACGGACAAATTAACAAAACAGACCACCTAAAAATGAAGAGATAGTAAGAACTGCCGATGCTGGAGTCAGAGATAACACAGTGTGGAGCTGGATGAACACAGCAGGCCAGGCAGCATCAGAGGAGCAGGAAAGCTGACGTTTCGGGTCGGGAACCTTCTTCAGAAATGGAGGAGGGGAAGGGAGCTCTGAAATAAATAGAAAGGGGGGGGTGGTGATAGCAGGTAGATAGTGGAGTGGATAGGGTGGGAGAGAAGACGGATAAGTCAAGGAGGCAGGGATGAAGCTAGTAAAGGGGAGTGTAGGTAGGAAGTGGGGATGGGGATTGGTCAGTGAGGTGGGAGGAGCCGATAGGTGGGAGAAAAGACAGAACGGTCAAGGAGGCGGGGATGGGGGGGTGGTGCTGGTCTTGGGATGAGGTCGGGAGTGGGAAGATTTTGAAGCTAGTAAAGTCCACATTGAGACCATTAGGTATAGGCTTCCAAGGCGGAATATGACATGTTGTTCCTCCAGTTTCTGGGTGGCATTGTTGTGACACTGGAGGAGGCCCAGGATGGACATGTCGTCCAAGGAGTGGAGGTGGGGAGTTGAAGTGAGCCGCGACTGTGAGGCGTTGTCGTTTGTTGCGAACTGAGTGTAGGTGTTCCACAAAGCGATCTCCGAGCCTCCGTTTGGTCTCCCTGATGTAGAGGAGGCCACAATGGGAACAGCGGATACAGTATACCACATTAGCGGATGTGCAGGTGAACATCTGTTTAATGTGGAAGGTTTCTTTTGGGGCCTGGGATGGGGGTGAGGGGGGGAGGTGTAGCACTTCCTGCGGTTGCTCCGCTACATCCATGACTGTATGGGCGCTGCCTTGTGCTTCCACGAGGAGCTCGAACAGTTCATCAACTTTACTAACACCTTCCACCCCAACCTCAAGTTCATCTGCACTATCTCTGATACCTCTCTCTCCTTCCTGGACCTCTTTGTCTCCATCTCTGGTGACCACCTTGAAACTGACATCTATTTCAAGCTCACTGACTCCCACAGCTACCTAGACTACACCTCCTCTCACCCACCTTCCTGCAAGAATGCGATCCCCTATTCCCAATTCCGCTGCCTCCACCGCATCTGCTCCCAAGATGAGGCGTTCCACTCCCGAATATTCCAGATGTCCTTGTTTCTCAAGGACTGCAATTTCCCCTCCACAGTGGTCGAAAACGCCCTCTACCGCATCTCTTGCGTTTCCCGCACCTCAGCCCTCACACCCCCTCCCCGCAATAAAAACAAAGACAGAATTCCCTTTGTCCTCACATATCACCCCATTAACCTCCAAATTCAACGCATCATTCTCTGCCACCTACAATCTGACCCCACGACGATGGATATATTTCCCTCCCCACCCTTAATCTGCCTTTGTAGGGACCGCTCTCTCCGCGAATCCCTCGTCCGCTTCACACTCCCCACTAGCCCCACCACCCCCAGCTCCTTTCCCTGCAACCGCAGGAGGTGCTACACCTGCCCCGACACCTCCCCCCTCATCCCCATCCCAGGCCCCAAGAAAACCTTCCACATTAAACAGATGTTCACCTGCACATCCGCTAATGTGGTCTATTGTATCCATTGTTCCCGATGTGGCCTCCTCTACATCTGAAGAAGGGTCCAGGACCAAAACGTCAGCTTTCCTGCTTCCCTGATGCTGCCTGGTCTGCTGTGTTCATCCAGCTCCACACCTTGTTATCTCAGACTCCAGCATCGGAAGTTCCTACTATCCCCAGGAGAATAACTATGTTGTGTTTAAATTCCAATGCCTTTCAATGAAATGCTTAAACCTTAGTACTCCACGCAGTAGGTGTTAGGCTGGCTTTCTTCAGGGGTGACTGCACCTCTGCCCCCACCAGCAAGAAAACCCAGTGGATCAAAATCACAACCTCGATACTGATGACTTTTCCCGCTAGAAACTGGGTCCTACAGACTGTCGCTACAAGCCTAGGATTTTAAAGGCTTAAATGGTGAGAAGCTACATGTTATTGTTCAGGTCTCAATGCGCAGGGATGTCAGGGACAAGTGTGGGTCAGTGTCAAGGGCAGAGGGAGACCGCAGCCCTCCATCCCTACACTTGATTTGGATCATTGTAATTAGATGCTCACGCACCCTAAACAAGCTACTTGGCAGTCAGGTCACCCTGGTTTCTTAGTTGGGAACCTGCCACTCCACTTACCTGCCAGGATGGCAGGTGATATGGGAGATCACGAGTTGAGCCCTTACACATCTATGAATTGACCACTGAATGGCCTTAATTGGTAGCAAGCTAAGAAGATCCCACATGGACGTTCTTGCTCAGCACCTAATTGCCAAGACAGTGAGAAGAGGTCGAGTATCTCTTCGGGGATAATGTACCCAATTACTTGCCTTTCGTGAAAGCTACCTCCAGGGAGAGATAATCACACCTAAGCCATGACTTGCAAGATTCTTTTTATGTCCAGAAATGCTTTCATGCACAACTGAATGGTATTTTCCACCATCAAATCACCTGCATTACTTTTCACCTTTATACATCACCACTAAATCACCCATGTTTCCGATTATTAATTTATATGCAAAGCCTGTCAGGGGTTGCAACAACAACAAAGGGGAGGAAAAGAAAGGGATAGAGGGCGGGGATTAAATCAACATGGAGTCAGAGAGGGCAATAAGGCACCCACCCCCTGGGGTGCCACCTTCTCTCTAAAGCATTGAGGACACATAAGATTTTAAACATAGTCGCTCAAATTAATGTTTGAATACATCATGCAAAATGGAAATAAAATATAGCTGTAAAATGCATTCTAAATCAAATAAATAGATTGTCTCTGCTTAAGAGTTGCATAATACTTCCAGAAAGAGATTTATGTCAGATAGAACTGAAATTTAGCATTTTCTCCATAAGACATTTGCATATGTTGCATACAAATACATAATCCTATCATTAACATTGTATATGAACTGCTCAGAGTAAACTATTACACAATGTGGAATATGCATATATTTGTATGACTATTAAACCATTTCATCCCATTCAAGCTTTTGTAAGTAATCCATTTACCTGATTATAATATAAAGCTAGTAATTGTTAAGTGAATGGAAGGAAAATTGAAAAAAAAAATTGCTAACATAGAGAGATTTGGAAGAATGCATCTTATTTTCTGGTTCTTCAAATAAGAAACATTTGGCGTACCTCGTGCACCACATTGTGATTTAACAAGGAGGACAAAGGTTGCATTGTGAGACACAGGTTATTACCTTGACTGAAAGAGAACAATGGTTAATGTGGAATATCTCTCAGCTGTGAAACTAACTGCAGACTACAGATACATACAATGCAAGCTATGCGAGTTTGATGCGCGTTCTACATTCAACTCAACTGACCTCTAACCTTGGATAACATCAGAATATAGAAAATGTTAGTATTTGTTAAAAACGATAACATTGCTTGACAGTACGAACTTTTGCATTCCTAACTGCTTGTTGCACCTACATGCTTGCTTTCAGTGACAGATGTACAAGAATGCCAATCCCATTTGCTTTGGTTTGCACACTCACCTCTTATGGGACACAAAGTGAAAGCTGTTCATGTTTAACTCATGAGGACTGACGTACAAGAAAAACAAACTTGGAAAGAGAACACCAATTTATATAGCATGACAAGGGAGTGATGCTTGGTTGCACCATGGTGATGTGGAGACGCAGCAGGACATGTTTACTGGCTATCTTAGTCAGCTGTAAAAAGAAATCTCAGACTAGGCAGGTAAAGTCTGATTGGTCAGGGGGAATGCAGCAGGGATTGACAATCTTGTGATCATTTTCCCATTGAAAAATGTGGTCAAATTTCTTTTGCCTGCATGGGACAGGGTCCTGTCTGTTAATACATGAAGTTTGTAGCATGCGCAAATTTTCATACTGTAGGCCTAACTGATAATTTTTAATTGGCTTGCTGGGGTAACTCTTGCCATCAATTCCACTGTAATGGGCTTCCAATGTAATTCTTAGCACAGTCAAGATCACTTAGTAAATGTTGTCCAAAAACACAATCACATCCAATGTTAGATTCATGGCATTCTGAAACTTGCACGTATGGACTGGTTGAGTATGATCAGTTAACTGCCTGCCATGCACAGTCAAAGGGAAATAGTATTTGATGTGGTCCATGACTTGTT
Organism: Rhincodon typus; assembly: GCF_021869965.1. Lineage (NCBI taxonomy): Eukaryota > Metazoa > Chordata > Chondrichthyes > Orectolobiformes > Rhincodontidae > Rhincodon > Rhincodon typus. The sequence goes on along the minus strand of NC_063355.1, from coordinate 17,955,423 downwards.
GGTATGTAAAGCCAACATGTCTGGTATCAACTAGCACTAATATTCAAAGTGACCAAGGCCATTACATTTGGCCCCGAATGGTGCCCAGTCGGTTCACCATGGAAGGGTAAAAGTGTCTCAAACATTTGAACAACAGGTGAAGTTAGCTGTCTCACACTTCTGCTTTGCATTAATTCTCTCCACCAACAGGATGCTGCTGACGAGCCAAAAAGATATTTTGCTTGCCACACAAATCATAATGTGATATATGTCTGTCATTGTCAATTAAATGTTTCAAAACTGTATTTAATATTCTATGGTATTTATCATTGGCACAACAAATCATTTCACTCCAAAATGTAGAGTGGAAATTGTATGTTGAATTACAAAATGTTTCAATATATTGATTTTTTAAAAAAAGAGTAAGTTATAGTTTAAGTATTTGGTACATGTCATATGCTAATTAGATGCAGCCCTGAAACTGACCCTCACCTGGAGTTCTTAGATAACTTCTTTCCTGCTGATCCAGTACAGGTTGGTATCAGCTTGTAGCACCTGGTGTTCAGATAAGAAAGAAACAGAAAGTCATTGCACTGGTAAAGGAACATGCATGAGAACCATATAGAGACTATTATGAATGCAAGAAAGACATGCAAAATTGAGAAGACTTCAAACAAATGCAAAGAATTGCTACGGTGAGCAAAGCATGTGACAACCAAAGAAAAGGAAGACAAACAGAAGTTCACAGGAAGTGACACAAAGATAGTTCATGTAAATGAGCTGTTTTTAACTTTCATAATAAGCAATTCTTAAAGAAAAATGCCACAGGAGATCACTGGTCGAGTTAGAACATTTAGTGAATGGCTTAATTATAAAGTTGAGTAATTTAGTTATAAATGATAATGAAATTTACTGATTGAGATCACACTTGAACTGCCACTGTATTCTGTTATCAGATTTCATGGCTGAATACAACATGCTGACTGCAAAATGTATAATTCTTGACTTTGTAGATTCAGTATTTTGTCCCAGGTTATACAGTACTTGCACCTAGAAGTAAGCTAATGAGTGATAAAAAACGGTGAAGACTAACTAGAGAAAAGAAAATGGAACTTGGCATGTTCGCCAAAATATTAGGCACCTGCAGAAGTGCTAATGTGTGCATGAGAAATGGGACATTGCAGATAAAAGCAGTGTGTGTACAAAAAGCACCTGCACAGATCCTGAATGAAAGAAGAAACAAAACAGTAAGGTTCTTGAGTAGATCTGTAGCATGGCTTATGGATGCTGTGGTTGGTTCACTCGCCAAGCTGGTTTGTTAGTTGGCAGACGTTTCATTACCCTGCTGGGAAACATCATCAGTGAAGCCTCCGATGAAGTGTTGTTGTGTTTTCCCGCTTGTTATTTAAACTCTGGGGTCTGTTGGAGTTGGTTATCTCATTTCCGATTTTTGTTTGCAGTGGTGTGTATACATGTTACCCGGCAGGGTAATGAAACATCCGCAAACTAACGAACCAACTCAGTGAGTGAACCAACCACAACAAGCAAAAGTGATTATCTGCAGGACAGCATTTAAGAGAAGAAAACAGAGAAAGAAGGAAAAATTGTGGCTGGGTTGACCATCTAAAAGCTAGAGAAAACAACTCTTGAGAAGGTGGGCAAAGGGGAACAGAGAAAATAGGGGTCATGGAATGCTTGAGCACAGCAATAACTGCCGAGGTACTACGGCAAAAGGAGGCCAACAACTTAGAAGTCGACAGTTTAAAATCATGATTATGTGGTGATAAGGAGAGAGCTTGTTTTCAAGAAAAGATGCAGAAGTAGTCAGGAATATGGTAGGGGAGTTTATGGTGACAGTAGTTTAATGAAGACAAGAGAGTTTCAGAGAAAGGCAAAGTAATCTGACATAAACATTGAAATCCTTGAATGCAAACACTTGTCTAGAACAAAGCTGAGGAAAGAATGTGTGGGGGTCCTGAGGAGCAGATTGCAATGTGGCTTTGGTACAGGTCTTGGAAAATTGAAGGTGGGATGCTAAGTAACAATTATTTTGAAGGAGCTATGGGATGAATTGAACAAAGTAAGATCTTTAAGAACTAAAGGCAATATTGTTCATGTTGTGAATTTTGAGTAACTTGATTTAACAACCAACTGTGACATAGAACATTTACAGCTTTTTAAATACATTTCTCCTAGAACAAATGATAACAATAAGGAGTTTCTGTGCTATCATTAAAGTGTTTTCATTAAAATGTGACTAAAACGCATGGTGCATTAAGGAGCATTTGTAGACACAGAGTGTGCAATACATCCAAGATATAAAACTACAGCACCTACGTAGACATTTCAGGTGCTGTTAAACACAAGTACTGCCAAGATAAACCAGGACCAATTTGAAATTTAGAGAAAAAAAATCCTCTAATTGAAAAAGCATTCTGAAGAAAAGTCACTGGACCCAAAAGGTTAACTCTGCTTTCTCTCTACAGATGTTGACAAACCTGCTGAGATTTTTCAGCAATTTCTGTTTTTGCTTCTGATTTCCAATATCTGTAGTTCTTTGTTTTTTTTTCTCTACTTTAACTTGACAGGTGTTAGCGAGAGGGAAATTTCTGTAATACTAATTGGAGTCAAGTTTGAAATTAGGCTTTCAGTGCGAATGCATTTGAAATTACTAATGCATATCAGCGTACCACTTAAAATGGTATAGCAACAATAAAACACAGGGTCAAAAAAACACTAATTTGAAAATATAACAGTATGAAAGCAAATGAGCTCTGAATTTGGTGAAAGTATATTTTATTTTCACAAGTTAATTTATGATTTTATTTGTGAAATTCTTTAAGTCATATACACTATTAAATACTGTTTAAAAAGTTCAATATTCAAATTTTCACTTAGAATTGTAAAAATTATGTTGGACTCTATTTCAATATTAGGCTGTACATTGATAATAAAAATTACCTGATATATGATCAAGTACTGGAAATGGAATAGCGCATAGAGAGCACTAATAGTAACATAAATTTGACATAAACTGAGGTGCAAAAATGCGTGAAGTGCTATATATTAAAAGACAATAGATACACTTTTAAGCTCATCTTTGGCAATTCAGTTGGTTACTGCTTTAAGGCTAAACTGCAGAACATTGGAAAATTTAAATGCTTCTACATGTGAAATTTTAGTGAGTTGCTATGCACATTCACATGTATGCAATAAAGGAAACACATACTTTGACCTTGAACTCAGATTTCAGCACCCATTATGCATGTAAACACATACAATATACAGGTGTAATTGCTCCTTAATGCCTGTGATACTACATCCCTTGAAACCAATGTTTTCAGAGACTTATATAAGCACCAAATAGTTAGGCTTTTCAAGAAAAATGAGTTTCATACGGAATGTTACATTTTCCGTAATATGTTTTCCAAGAGAGCATATTACGGAAAATGTGACATTCCATATGAAACTCATTTTCAAGATTCACATCAGGGCCACAAGGATATACCCATCATCTATCTAAATTTTCCATTCTGCTGTATATGGAAGTTTTAGAACCGCTACGCCCAAACATGCCAGATGTTTAAATGTATGATGTGCCAAATATTTCACTACAAAATGCAACATGGAATACTATACACTGTGAATCTTTTATTGCATTATGTAAAAATATCCAACTTTAAAGAAAATGTTATTAGATATGATGAAGATTTCATAAACACATGACAAAGTGTTTTACTAGTTTAAGCATACCAAAAGCAATGGTTCATTAGGAACAGTTTGCTATCAAATTGCATGTTTTAAGTTCAAAGATAGAAATTCAGTAAAACTCTTTGCTATTAATCTTGAAAACCAACAATAAAGAACTGACTATCCACATTCTCAGACTTATGACTGATGTAGAGAAGTTACTGTATTCTCTCTCTCTCCAATAGCAGGATCAATACAACTGCACAATATTCGTGCGCATGGAAGATTTCTTCAGCTATTAGTTTTCATCTTCCAGTCACTGTGTGTCAGGCTTCAAATTACCTCATAAAGTTTATTTAGTATTCCATGAATACATAACCAGTTGGCACAACGGTTTTTCATCATGTGTTTGAGATGGGAGTTCAAAAATCGATTACACTACCGCTACTTTTCACAAACGTTGCTCAATAGGTTGTAGAGCATGCCATTCATGCATCATGATTTATGACTGGACTGCAAACAGGCACTGATATCTATCAGAGTTTGTGCAGGTTGTACTGTTTGCAGTTAAGAGTCCTCACAACGCAGCCATTTCACTTCAAAACAGATGGTCATTTGACTTCTTCCAACTTGCTGATGGGACCAAGGCCTTATTTCTTCTCTCAGGTTCTTGTTCATACAGGTCTTTGGTTTTGATAGCTGCCTGTAACCATTTCATGGTTTGCCTTTACAAAAGAGAAACATTACTGGAATTAAAACTGCGGAAAACATAGAATACTGAATCAAAGCCAAAAAATAAAATTCATATCTGTAAGAATTTTGACTGTCATTGGCTATTCAGGTACATCAATAAAAACAGTACAAAATCCAAGGTTGCTGACTAATTTTTCTTTAAAGATTAATATGAACATTTAATCCAATATACAGCTCAATCTCATACATAAAGTTGGATATGTAGGAGAAAGGAATCTTTTCTTTCAGTTTGCCTTTCCCCATTCATTTTTGATCTGTTAAAATGTACTTTTTATTGAGAGAAAAATGACAGATGTATTTTAACAGATCAAAAAAAGACTGGAGAGAGAAACAAAATTCATAAAGAGAACATCTATAATAATTAGACGCAAGCACACAGAGGCAAGATTTTTAGCTTTTTAGAGCTGATGCATCATCCCCTTTATTAGCATATGTTTTAAAAATGTATGATAAAGAATATACTGTTTTCTGTAAATATTTTAACTTTTTAGACACATGCACTGAAATAACGTCCTGAGGTTACAAGGAGAAATAATAGCTTGGCATAATCCAAAGACTTGACGATATAACAGCAATCAGAAAGTCCCTTTTGCAAGTGATCTGAAACTGTAGTTCAGAGGGCCAGAAAATTATTGTTAATTATTTCACTGTTCACTTAATGTTAGTTACTGGAACTTTAGTAGTCTAGGCTGTTCCACAAACAACTCACTGCTGCTTTACTACTGTCACCAGCCAATCATAATGTAAAAGTTTGAACATTTGCATTCATTCCAGTTATTACAAAGTTATTCGTGAATGCTGATAATTGTTTTAATTTGGAGTTTTCACAGAATTATAATACTTTACACAACCGATGTGAACAAATAATGAAGATGCCATTATAAAGGGATATGAAGCTTAATATTAACGAGGATGCCTGTGGTTCAAAGCTCAATATAGATTTGGAACAGTGAAATAGTTAAAGATGAGATGGCTTTACTTAAAGCTCTATCATTTTCAAATGACTGCCATAATAGTTGAGGCTTTCCTACTATTTCCCAATGATAACAGTACCTCAGAGCAAAGTGTTTCTTCCAAGAAAATGCATTACAAAACATGCATTGGTTGACAATGAATCCAATGCTATTAATAAAGGTCAATAAGTTGGGTCTGATGCCATTACGACACTAACAATGATTAACATATACATAGAAATGGTTTAATCCACCCATTATCACTCTGACATTGGACAACAAAGCAATCAGGGAGGCGACAGTGTTTTTCCAAAGTCTAATTTTTAACATTAGGATTTATTATCACTATTTTAAAATTACTTTCATTGCTAAAAGTACCATGCAAGTGTGCAACACGAGTGGTTTTACGAAAGCAGGGTTTATGTATTTAACATTTAAACAGTATTCATGCATACTGCAATCTGGTATGTTACTGCCTTGAGGAATAAAGTAAGAAAATCTGCTTTTTTCAGGATTCAATTTGTTCTGCAATATTAACGGAGTGGAAAAGAAAGTTTGAATGAGGCTTTTAATAGACATTATTCAGATTGACCAATTATATAGGGCTTTAAAGATACTGATACAGAAAGAATGAGATAAATTTGCATCTAGTAAATTGGTTTCTGACAGGGCTACAACAACCTTTCAGGTTGGTAATGCATGGACACTGGAAAATTTAGAAATAGGCAAAGAGTTCCAAAACAAAGTTTCGCATTTATTTTGCAAATTATTTTCATACTCTTTATTGTAGTTACTGCATGTGTTTTACATTTCCTCTTTTGAGAATGATTACAACAAGGGAAGATATGTTACTCACATGTTAAGTTTATTAAATATTGTCAGGGTTGTTGTGTAACAAACTAGTAAAAACATTTTCAGATTTTATTCCACATTTTTGGAATATTTGTGATGATTACTATATGACATTTCTGCTGTGATTTGGTCTTCTTTCAACCTTTTGAAGGTTACTCAATCAAAAAATATGATTGTGATTTTCTACTATTTTAACTGATAACAAGCAGAGTCACTGATAGTTCATTTACCTTTCCAAAAACAAAAAAAATTGCTGCTGTAATAGATGTGAAAGTCTTTTTCATTTTTTTTGCAATTGATGGTGGTTAAACAACTCACTAGTGATAAATGAGATTTGACTTTGGTTCAAGTTTGAGTGCAAAATATAATATTGTTTTCATTGGATATCTGTTTTTGTTTGGAACTCTGATTTGTTGCATTTTTGGTGATAATGCATACAGGAGGTTTGTTTATGTTCACTAATGTTAACAAATGTTGCTCAATGTGGATATGGTATATTCAAATGCAACCTTTATTTGTACTGTTGATCTGCTACGTCCTGCGCAAAATTATTGTGTATTCAATTTTGTCCATTCTTTGTGGGCTAAAGATTAATCTAAGAATTAAAACTGTAAAAGAAAATATACTATTCTACAATTTTATTTGGGTAAATTAATTTAAAATCTGAAATAAAGAACTCCTACATGATCATTTCAAAAGTCTTGAAAACGTGAAAAAGGATAGAAAACATATATCATTACTAATCCATAAAAATACATCAAAAAGGGAGTGTGATTTGCTAGTTATTTCCCATCTGGCCTGGAGAAGTTAGAAAGAACCTAAACAAACTTCCAACAATTAGGGTTGTGATGGGGAGGGAGTAAGAGAGTTTAAATGAGGTTCACAAGAGGATAGGAACCTCAGCAGTGAGGCACAAAGGGAAACAAAGTAAGAAACAAAAGATAGAAAAGTAGAAACCAAAAGTGGAAGGTATGGGAAACAAAGGATAGTAGCAAACAAGGCTGCAGTACAAAGGAAACTGTGAAAAAAAAACACTAAAAAGTCAAATCTAAAGATACTCCGTCTGAATGCATGGATGATTTGCAACAAGTTAACTAATACTACGAATAGCTGTAAGTAGCATGATATGACTACACAGACATGGCTGCTAAGTGACCAGAGTTGGGAAATTGAAAATCCAAGAATATTTAATATTTAGAAAGAATAGACAAAAAGGAAAGGGAAGTAGAGTACATTGTTTGTATAGGATGAAATCAGTGCAATAGTAAGAAAGGAAGCTCTAGATGTAGAATCAGTCTGGGTTAAGTGAAGAAGCAACAAGTGGCAGAAAACATCACTGGATGTTAGCTACAGGCTTCCAAACAGTACTGGCATGGTAGAGGACAGCAATAAATAGGAAATTAGAGATGCATGTATCAAGCGCGCTATGGTAACCATGGGTGACTTTATCTACACATATACTGGGCAAACCATGTGTGCAATAATATGGTGATGAAAGTATTCCTGGAGTACATATGGGTTTTATTTAGACTGGTAAGGAATCAACTAGAGTATAAGCTATCCTAGATTTAGTAGTTTGCAATGAGAAGGGGCTAATTAAAAATTTTGGTGTGATATCCTTTAAGAGTGACTGTAAAATGATGGAATGCTTCATTTGGATAGAAAGTAGTTCGATCTGAAGCAAGGAAGCTACAAAGGAATGAGGCGTAAATTGACTGCCATAGATTAGGTAACTTCATTTAAAGGCATAATGATAACAGGTAATGGCTAATATTTAAGGAACTAATGCACACATTACAACAGTTATATATTCCTTACTGGTGCAAAAATACAGCAGGAGAAGTAGTCCAACAATGGCTAACAAAAGAAATTAAGTACAGTACTGAATACAAAGACACATCACATAAAGTTGCGAGAAAAAATGGGAAGCCTGAGGATTAGGAGACTGTAGAATTCAGTAAAGGAAAACCAAAAGAGGAGTGAGGAAAAACGGAGTATGAGAGTAAAACTGCAAGGAAGAGAAGACTGTGAAAGCTTCTTTAAGTATGTAAAAAGAAAAAGATTAGTGAAGACAAATGTTAGACCTTTACAGTTTGAAACTGGAAAATAGATAATGGAGAACAAGGAAATGTCAGAGCTATTCAACAATCCTACAGGCCTGTCTTCACAGACAACAAACGTAAACTACTTTCCAGAAATGTTAGGGAAGCAAGGGTCGATTAAGAGTGAGAAATTGAAGAAAATTAGTACTAGTATAAATAGTGATGGAGAAATTAATGGGACTGAAAATTGATAAATGCCCTGTGCCTTTCCCAGTACTAAAGGAGGTGGCCATGAAAATGCTGGATGTGGTTGTCATTTCCCACAATTCTGTTGATTCTGGACCAATCCTGGCAGATTGAAAGTGGCAAATGTGACCCTACTATTTAAAAAAGGGAGAAAGAAAATGGGGAATTAGAGACTGGTTAGTCTAACACCAGTAGTAGTTAAAATACCAGGATCTATTGTAAAGGCTACAATAACAGGACATTTAGAAAATATTAAGTGACATAGTCAACACAGATTTGCTAAAGAGAAATCATGTTTGACAAATCTATTGGAGCTTTCTGAAGATGTAACTATCAGAATAGATGAACCAAGAATAAGTACTTGTGGTGTATTTGGATTTTCAGAATCCTTTTGATAAAATTCCACACAACGTTTTTGTGTGCAGTAGTAAAGCATGTGGGACTGGGGGGTAATTCACAAAAGATTCTCAAATTGCACCTTTCAAACACACAATCACTTCCATCCAGAAGGACAAGGGCAGCAGATAGGGACACCACCATGTGCAAGTTCCCCTCCAGGCCACTCACCATCCTGACTTGGAAATGTCGGGCAGAAGATACATAAGCTTGAACACATATACCAACAAGTTCAAGAACAGCTTCTTCTCTGCTGTTATTAGACTGCTGAATGGATCTTCCTAATTTCAAATCTAATGTTGATCTTGTTTTTCTGCATCTCCTGTGCAGCCATAACCTTGTATGCTTCGTTCTGTCTAAACACCTGTATCTGTATGTCTGATCTGTATGTGCTTGTATGTTATGATCTGCCGTACTGCTTGCAAAACAAAACTTTTCACTGTACTCAGGTATTTGTGACAACAAAAAAATCAAATCAAATATATCACCGTTCCTTTACTGTTACTGGGTCAAAATCTTGGAATTCCCTCCCTAATGATATTGTGGGTCAATCCACAGCAGGTAGACTGCAGCGATTCAGGAAGGCAGCTCATCACCACTTTCTCAAGGGCAACTAGGGACAGGCAATAAATGCTGGTCAGCCAGCGATGCTCGCATCTGACAAATGAATAAAAATAATACAAGCATGGATTGAGAATTGGTTAACAAAAAGGAAACAAACTAGGAACAGATGATTTCCTTTTGGAACGGGAGTGGCGGCTAATTACCAGCAGGATCAGTGCTTGGGCTCCAGCTACTTATAATTAATTTTCACTATTTTGATGAGGGAATTAAATGCAATATTTCCATGCTTGCTGATGACACAAAACAACAAGGAATTGAGAGTGATGAGGAGGAAGTAGAGAGACTTCATGGCAATTTAGACAAGTTGAGTGAGAGGGTAAATATATGGCAAATGAACTACAATGTGGATAAGTATAAAGTTGTCAAATTTGATAGGAAATGCAGAATGGGAGAATATTCTTTCAATGGTGATAAATTGGGAAATGTTGATATATAAGAGCCCAAGGTGTTCACTGAAGGCAAGCATGCAGGTGATGCAAGCAGTTAAGAAGGCAAATTGTTCTGGGGAAGAGTAATATTGGATTCAAAACATTAACACTGTTTCTCTCTCTACAGATACTGCCAAACTGCTGAGTTTCTCTAGCAGCTTCTGTTTTTTGTTATTTGAGAACTCCACATCTGCAATGCTTTCATTTAAAATGATATGATGGCTTTCACTGTAATAGGACTTGAGTATAGGAAGTCTTGCTGCAGCTGCACAGAGACCTTAGTGAGACCATGACTACAGTACTGTGTGCAGTTTTGCTCTCTTTTCCTTAGAAAAGATATACTTGCCATAGATGGAGTTTAACAAAGGTTCACCAGGTTGATTCCTCATATGGAAAGTTTGTTACATGAGGAAAGATTAGGTTGACTAAGATGCATTAATTGGAGTTTAGAAGAATGAGTAGGGATCTCACTGAAACATATAAAATTCTGACAGGGTTGGACAGACTGCAAGGATGATGCTAACTCAGCTGGCTGGGGCCTAGATCAATGGGTTACGGTGTCAAGGTATGGGTAAACAATTTAGCACTGAGATGAGGAAACACTTCTTCACTCAGAAGATCAAGACGCTGTGGAATTTTTTACCACAATGGAGATGAAGTCACCAAATACATTTAAAAAAGAATTAGGTAGATTTTGAGAGGATAAAAATGTCAATGGACATGGGGAGAGCACAGCAATATGGCATTATGATAGTGGATCAACCATGATCATATTGAATGGGTAGCAGGCTTAAAGGGCCTAACAGCCTACGCTTGTTCCTATTTTCTAGGCTAGTATAAACATCCTCTGGTAGACTGTGGACTGATTTAGTTTATTTTCAACAAAATGGCTGAGGCATTGGTCTGAAAGAATCTGGTCAGTTTAACAGTTAAACATCAAAGCTGCTCCAAATAAAACTGCTCATAAACAATGCCACCCAAACTAGTTAATGTCCATTCAAAGTACATGGCACTAACTCTATTTTGTGGAAAGAATGAATGTTTAAGTTAATTTAGCTTGAGTAAGGGCACCAGGAAGCAGCATCAGAAAGGATGTACCAGGTTTGGGTGAGACTAACATCATTACAATAAAGAGCAGAAAGGATCAGAAAGGGTGGGAGTGGGGCAGCATTGAGGGCTGAGGTGGCAAATAGCGACAATAGTTGAAATGTATATCAATCAAAGGGAAGAACAAGCAACATTCCCAGTTACAATCTACTTAGGAAGACAGGAAAGGCAAAAAAGGGATAAAAATATGAAGTGCTAGAGAAACTCAACTGGTCTGGCAATACCTGTGGAGAGAAAAACAGAGTTAACCTTTCAAATCCCGTATGGCTCTTCTTTGGAACTGGATGCAGAATGAAATTGGCAGGATCTCTTCACAGATGCTGTCAGACCTGCTAAGTTTCTTCTGACGTGGAGGTGCCAGTGTTGGACTGGGGCAGACAAATTCAGAAATCACACGACACCAAGTTATAGTCCAACAAGTTTATTTGTAATCACAAGCTTTCGTACCACTGCTCCTTCATCAAGTGGAGTTCACTGAAGGTTTAAATGGTGAGATGATAAGTTTGCTCATGAGGGGCTTCTTTACATGCAGTAATGTCTCTACCTCCTAATCTTGCCTCAATCATATACAGTTTGCTATCTCCCCTGGCAGTGGAGAGAAACTAGATGGTGACAATTTCCAACATGCAAGTCTGAGTGGTTACTTGGTGACTGCAACTCGCTGCCATCTTTTCTGGGCATCCATCATGGTCAGCATTCCCCAACACCTCAAGGCATTCTCAATGGGCTGCGACCACCTGCATAAGCCTCAGCACATAATTAAGCCACATTTGGGACTCACTTTTAACACATTTCTTTACTTCAATACTGCACTTTGAAGTTCACTGAAACCCTACGATGCAACGCTGCTGCCAGTTCACACTGCACACAGGGATAGGCATCTCATACATTTGAATGAAGTACATCTCAGGGCTCGTAGCTTGTTTTCTTAGTGCTCACTCATTTTGTATTTACTTGATTGCTCACAGAGCATCTGCCTTGCCTTTTAGTGCAGATCGGTAGCAAGAAAACTATCATGTTTGGTAGCAATGGACAATCAAGGGGGACAATGATCAGTCAGGGGGCTAGTCCTTTGACAGTCAAGAAAGAGTTGTGAGGTGTCCTGTGTGATTCGGAAGCTCAGATGACAGGAAGTAGCAGTCATGGATAGGGTGAGTGACAGTCATTGAAAGATGGCGGTGCATGCCATATTGAGAGTGGGAGACCATGAGACTTGGTAGGATGCGGGTGTGATGGCACAGTTAGAGAGAAAGGTACTTTAGAGAAGATGGTGGCACTTATCCTTGCAGAATGTAGAGGATCATTAACCTTCTTGTAGCATTGCTGTTTCTCTCTGGACCATGAACACTACACTGATCCAGGTGGCTACATCAGACCAGGCTGGCAGCATTTGACAGATCACAGCTGAGGTTTAAATATGGCAACTACAACATGAATGTCCAAAAGTCCTGGCACTGATGAGCATTTCATTGCTGTCAAGAGCAATATAGCACAAGAGTGGTGCCATGGAGGTGTGCTGCATACTTATTGAGGTGAGCAGCAGAAAACTTCATAAGAGAACTCATTAGAGCCCACATTAAACTTCCAGAAATTGACACTCAGCTGGTAAAATTTTGCACAGGGCTGAAAAACTTCAGTTACCTTAACAGACTACCAAAACTAGGGTTGTCCTCCTTACAGCAGAGAAAGTTAAAGAGGGTGAAGCGGGGTAGATGTGATAATGCTATTCAATTCTCAAAGGATTTTGTTAGTGTAAATAAGGAGAAACAGTTTCTAATAGCAGAACCAGAAGATATGTGCAAAATAATTGGCAAAAGAATCATAGAGTAGATTAGGAGTTTTTTTTAACACATCAAGTTATAATGATCTGGAATGTACTATCTGAAAGGGTGCGGAAGCAGAAACAATAATAGCTTCCAGAAGATAATTGGTTAAACACTTGGAGATGCAAAACTTTGGGGAAGGTTCAGGGAAATGGTATTAACTAGATGGTCATTTCAAAGAGCTGGCACAGGCATGAAGGACTGACTGGCCTCCTCCTACATGTATCATTCTATGATTTCTCCAGAGCACTGAGGACAAAGTAGCTAGCTTACTTTTGGAATCATCATAGTAACCAAATGCAAACGATGGAACTTGTTAATCTTTTAAAAAATAAAAACAAGACAATGAAATTTACAGCTAGGGCATCAACATCTAAACAAAAGTACAGGTTAAGGTTTCGGCTGGATACCTCATACACAGTTTAGACATCTACCTGGAGCGTTAATTTTGAATTCTTTATGCTGATGTACCAGATATGCATTATCAATATTTTTACTTTTACATGATTTTCAGATTTGCAATTTTTCTTTTAACTTCTGTTTTATTTCATACTGTGCGCCTGGTTCAGCTAATAACCCCTGTTGACTGTATTTACCTTTGGGATTCAGCATCAGGGATTGTTTCCTTCTTCAGTGACCAGCAGGGGATCAGAAATGCATCATATCTGACAGCTTTCCCTTTGTTCATGATAACACAAACTGATTGCCTTGAATTTGGCCCTAGTTTATTTAAGGAGACTTGGACATAACTATATTACACATAACTTGGAACCAGTGCACCTGGCCCAAATAAGGCTGTTTTATGAATGGGGAAATAGCAGCATTGCCTTCCAGGTTGGTTTTTTGCACAGTTGACTAAATTATCACCAAAGCACCAGAAATTGGATTCATATAAAACGCAAAGCACAAAGTTTTATTTTAAATACTGCAAGGACATAAACTCCTTGCATGTGCTGTTAAAGAAACAATGGGAGACATACTGCATATATAAAAGATACACGACCCAGGGCAGCAAACAGACTGCTTGTTTGGCACAACCAGTTTTCAATGGCAGTTAACTGATTGTGCTTGAAGCATCATTACATCAAAGCCCTGCATGTGAATATTTTGGCAAAAATGAATTTTCTTACTGTATTTTTTATTTGCCCTGGTACAATAGAGTGCTGCGATTTAAATTCATTGGATTTTCCAATCAGCCTAGCTCGCTCCACCAGAAACAATAAAACAGTCTTCACTGTTCTTCTCCTGACTAGCCATGCAACAAAGCAGCTACCAGCAACACGCATCAATGGGCCTCTTGGAGACTGATGCTATTCCAGCAGTGTATGTACGCTCACTGCCTACAAAATGATTAATAAATCTGTAGGCGAGAGACAGAAAGCAAATATATTTGCCTCTGTATTGCTAACTCATCCTATATTTTATTGACAAAAAGTAAAGGCAGCCATCAACCTGAAATATGTTGACTATAATTTCAGATTTTTATAGGCACACTGTTTCTGTGCTTCAAACTCCATTAATAATAAGTGTGGTGTAAAAGCAAAATAAATCCATTTGAAAACTATCCTCTGAATTGCACCATTAAACCCCACCTTTATCTTAATTTTTAAACAAAGGCAAAAGTTGATGCACAATGTTATACTCAGATCTTTTTCAATATTACAGGTGGAAAAATTACTCTGTTTATAACCCTTATTTGTAGCTTCAATTATCAAAAATGCATTTGGAAGAAAATAAAGTACACTGATAATATACCCTACTGTTGCCTAAAGATGATCAATATTAGAGTGATCCAATAGCAAATCTTCACAGAAATAAAAAAGAATGATCTATGAAGTCGAACAGATACATAGACCAGGTAACTTTAAGACCCAATTAAACCTAGGATTGACATAAACAATAGCTGGAAACTGAGATCAAGAAAGGACAGAAATACTTCACACAGTTATTGACTGTTAGATCTTCCAGTCAATATTTGGCATATGCTGCTTTCTTATATACAATGCCTATGTATGTGCACACCTATAAATGTACACACAAATCCACATTTGAACACATATGCACATGTGAACAACTGAGTATCAGATTGCAAATGGTGCCAAACTGGGGAGTGCTTGAAACCACAAGGATGAATGCTGGAGATAACAGAACAAATAAGCAAAGAATGGGAAATTGTGAGATGCACAACATACAGAACATTTCGAGATAACCATTTTTGGACATAAGAATAAAGAATGAAAATTTATTTAAATGTCATTATTGTAAAGTTTTACAACCACATATCCAGCCGTGTAAATATAGAAATTTGATGATTGGACCAAATAAATCCTGGAAGAACGGATATCAGAATTCAAACTGGATTGAGTGTAGAAGTAAAAATATGATTTTGTTCTTAGACATGTTGCAATATCAAATTCAGTAGATATGACAAGTTAAAGGGTAGCACCAGAAAATGACTATGGTACATTGTTACAAAAATGCAACAATTCCTTAACAGGGGAGGGAATCTGCCACCCCTAATAGGTTTGTCACTTTTTAAAAAAAGCTGGTTTTCTATGCTGAAACTGCAAGGTGATAAACATGGGAGAGATAGAGAGAGACATTCCAAAAACTGCATTGACAGTGACTGGTTTTCAAGAAACTTTAATTTTCTACTGAGTTTTACATATCACATTTAATATTAAATTATTTTATGCAGTTAAATATATTGCTTTGTCCTGATTTTTCATTACCTTTAGCGAGTGTAGAACTCACGGGTACTATTTAAAATTACAGCCTTCATTGATATGTTGCTAAACAAGATGCCTACTGACTATAATGTTCACAATAACCATCTGGGAATTTCCTCAGTTCTTGAGTAGGCAGAGATGAGCTTTAAAATATGCAGATTAAACTTTATTGCAATGTAAAAAGTAAGAAATTCAAGGAGATAGCAAGAACTGCAGATTCCAGAGTCAGAGTCAATACAGTGTGGATCTAGAGAAACACAGCAGGTCAGGCAGCATCAGAGGGGCGGCAAAGTCAACGTTTTGGGTTTCAGGTTTACACTCTTCATCAGATTCAATATAGGTGCGATTTTTTTTTTAAATTACAGCATGTGCGGTAGCAGCAAATAATTTTCCTTATTCTGTTTAATTTGTACAAAAACAACACACTTTATTTCGTGTAAGTTAAGTCTGGCAGGTGATCTTTCTGCACTTGAACTGATAGAACAGGTTGTTTGAATTCTATGTAAAATTTAGTGCCGAGGTACTGCAAAAACGTTATTGCTGAGCCTGGGCCAATAGACTATCAAAAGAAATGCAGCTCGCTTGCAAGCAGCATGGTACAACTGTCACCGGGAAAGTTGGATTTAAAACTCTAAAGTTTTAATCAATTCATTTTATACATTAGAAATGGTACAACAAGAACTTTACAACACACAATGAAGTGACGTTGAAGGGTTAAGCCCTAGCCACTGACATTCTGGAAGGAAGAAACAAAATTGCCTCCCAAAAGCACAAAAGCCTCACTGGCATAATGCCTGTTTTTTATACCAGTGATATGGATGAACATCTCAGTAGTCTAGCTGGCATGTGCCAGGCAGACAGTGGGAAAATTTACATGCCAAAATGATTTCAGAACTTAGAGAACAACTAATGTCCAATTGTACCAAACCTGCTACTGCTTGCAGGGCTTAAAGAATTCTCATACAGATCTGTGATGTACATAATGGTGTGCAGTGAAGGCTCCTATCAGAAAATCTGAGGCTTGCCTTGGCCGTGAATCACTGTCAAAAGCAGCTGAGTTAAACTCACTGATCAAACCCATCACATAGCACCAAACAGTGGCCTAGAAGTGAATATTTGCTATCTGATGCATATGGATCACAGCGAATGTGAATGGTTTGATCTGACTTTTGCATCTGCAGAGTAAGCAGTTTGTGCAACAACTGAGAAGTTTATTGTGACTGCAAAGTTTTATGATTGAGAATGATTTGAAGAAATTGGCAAAAAATTGTGAATAACACCATCTGCACAAAACAGTATACTGGAGAAACAATACATACTTTTAAGAGTATCAGAACTATATACTTAGTTTCCATGAGTTCTCAACTGATGGCAAAAAACTTTTTCTCCTTTCTGCGAATTTTTTCTCTGCAACACTGACAGCACTCTTTATGGTGTTTTGTTCTCAACGCCAATTGTCCTCATCTACCTTGTCAAAGTGGCTGCTCTTCAAAAGCAAGTTGGGTCCTAGACTAAGCACAGGTGGGCTATTCAACCACAGAGGAAATACTAGAATGAAATAATAATTAGGAGTGGGAAGGTGTGCTGCACCTAGCAATTTCCTGGTCTGTACAGTTCACTCCTTTAACTAACTGAATTACATTGTTTGGAACTGGGGTTACACCCTAGATAGTCTTAGTAAAAAGGCATAAAGTTAATTTTCATCATCAACACAACCTCATCAGATTTAAAGAGGTTGTGTTGATGATGAAAATTAACTTTATCCCTTTTTTCTGATGAAGGGTCTAGGCCCGAAACGTCAGCCTTCCTGCTCCTATGATGCTGCTTGGCCTGCTGTGTTCATCCAGCTCTGCACCCTGTTGTCTCATCAGATTTAACCTTTTTTAACAAAAGAATGTGCAAGAACCTCAATTTCGCTGAATATAATCCATTTCAAATACATCTCATTGTGCTACAAATTCAGCAAATGTAGTAATGAAAGGGTTAACTGTGATTCCTCAACCCATCCTCCTTTTGTATGCGCACACAGACATGCTTAGATTTAGTGCAAAAATAGGGAAAGAAAAGGTGAGTGTCATTTCTAAGCTGCTTCTGTATTTTTTGTGCCTCCTTGTCAGCATTTTGCATGACATATATCTAGGAAATAATGGTGTTCAAATTTTTAGAGGATGTTTCTATCAAAAACACAAAAGAAATTTTTAAAAATTAAGTTTAGAAACAAAATAATAATTGATCACAGTGGTGTGATACTGAGTAATTTTATAATTAAGATCTTGGAGTTTCAAGTTATAATGTGCAGAAAATTCTTAATGAGCTGTTAGGTTTCAATAGTTATAAGACAAACCATGACAAAGGTATGTCATCTTGTGGGCAATACATCAACAATTAAAAAGAATGCTTGCTCCATGATGAACCTTCGTCATGGTCCAACTGTCTTCCATGCTTCTGGACCATGGAGGAAAATAAGAGTTACCATACCTGATTGTTATCCAATGAGTATCACAGGTGAGAGAGTGAGAGAGCCCAAGTACACATTCTGAATGTACATGACAGAGATAATTAAACTAAGATATAATGCCCCACATTGTTATACAGGCTGGAAACACTACTTAGCTTCAAGGTAAGAAAGCAATGTGCTCCTGGCACAAATATAAACATATATTAATAAGAATCATTGTTTTCAGCAGATGAGTGAGAAAATTGGAAGAATTAAGAAATGTGAAAAAAAAAATTATTGTTCAGTAAACTTGAATCATATCAGGTTTCATAACATGCAACCTTGAATTGCGTGAGTTAAGTGCTTTTGATAACAGCATGTCTTTCTCCCCAGCAAATTATTACACTCATATTTTAAGCTATTCATTTGGTGTCATCGCTAAATCATCCGGCTCCTAAGAATATGGGATCAGTGGACACGTGCCTTTTATTTTTACATTTCCAATTGCCTTTTATGCTCCCCCTTTCCATCTGAATGCAATAGCTGGGTGTAACTATAGTATAATTCTATCACGTTGTTTAGTTTTGCTTCACAGTGTCACAGTGAACAGTTTCCCTGATATCCTGCCAAAATATTAGTAATTATAATTAGTGCAATAAAAATTGAACCAATTTTGTTTTTGTGCTCAATAAGGTGACAGATGCCAGTTCTGGGAATTGAAAGCTTTATTTTGCATATCCTGCATTGGCACCAAGTAATTCCATATTGTGTACAGGATGACCAGATGCAGAATAAAGTTCCCGCCACTCTTCAACAACTCACTTGAACTTCAGTTCCAGAAGCCTTATTGCACCATCATCAGTTTTTCTTTGTGCTACAAGCCATCCTTCCAGCGCTTTGTGCCTCAGATTTAAATTAAAGTTGAACTTTAGGGTTTTCTACATTGTTGTTTCATACCAAATTAAACTGGATGGAGACTTTTCAGAGCCATGCAGACACTAGAGGGGGAAAGACTTCCACCTCATCAATGACAATGGATTTGAAGACAAAAGTGGAAAGTAAGTGGATAGTTCACTACACGATCTAGTCCTTCACTGAGCTCAGTCTTGAATTATGGAATGAATTTAACAGCCAGCTTCATGACAAATGAAACATTTTGTTGGCCTCAACTTACATAATTTATAGTACCTGGAACAGCAGTTAATCAGATGAAGAAACTAATAAGATTTAAAAGCTTAGATTTAGAACAAATATATTAGTTTAATGGAAAAGCCATCATCTTTCAACTTACATTAAATTACTAATTAAGAATTTTTAATGTGTGCTTCATTACAGAAATTGCCTGTGTTGCATTCTGTAAATTCACCAATCAGGTGTGCAAAGTACTAATGTTTGATAACTACATGATTAACTTTGTCAATGTTAATTAAAGATTTCTTTTTGGTAATTAAAGAAACACAAATGAAGCTTTGATTCCCTTACCTGATACCTGTTTGAAGTGGTCAAAAACAATCTCCAGTTGAGACAGCTACAGACATATTTGGCCTGTTGTTTCTTATGTACTAATAGCCAAGTAGTTACATACATATTCAGGTTTAATTTTACCTATGTCTAAGTGTGCTAAAAACGGACAGAAATTGTTAAATTGTACCTAAACATTCAATGAAAATGATAAACAGAATATAAAACAATAAGATAAATGGAACTGAAAATACAGTATAGACAAAACTTAAAAATAAATCAAACTTTTTTTAAAGAAAAGTCACTGCCATTTAACATAATGTTCTATAAGCTTTAACCCTTACCCTGTTGAATAAACAGAAATTCCAAACAGGTTATGTCTAGTTTTCTAAGGGTTAATAGAAAATTAGTCCAAAATAAGGAGTTAAGACTGCATGTTGTACCTTAAAGGAATTTTATTCACATTGGTTATTAGATAACTAGGGCTTACTTAACACAGAATATTTAACAGTAGATAGAAATTCTTCCATGCAAAACTTGTCCACAGGCTTTGACATTTTTCTGGCTACAAAGTGACAGCTGACAAAATCATTTGGGTCCACAAATGGCCGCTAGGCCACAGGTCATTTGTCTAAGAGAGCCCAGATCCAGGATTCATTACTTGAAACACTGCAAATGACACGGCCCTTCAGGCAAGCACTGCACACGCTACATTTTTGCACTTGCCGCCACCAAATAAAAGAAACATGCAATTTTCAGCAGCCTGGAGGAACACAGAAAATAAACTGCAACTACATTAATTGCAAATTGGTGATGCTGCCAGAATTTTGTTTCAAATAAGATGAATGATAGTTGCTCTGTGTACACAAAGTGGAATTTAAGATATAGTCAATGGTTCTACATTTTAAGTTACAATGGCAACAATGTTGCATGCACATTGCAACTAAATTTGATTTCACATTATATGAGAAGGACAGCGGAATCCACTTATTTAATTATTTCAGAACATTTTACATTGCCGCCCAAAAATGCTGTAATATGTAGAAAAGCTTTCATAACACAAAACCAATGTAAACAATGTCACATTAAGCAACTCAATATTCCAACTTTTAAATTGTTAGCAGTATTTCTATTACAAAGAGCAAATGCTCTCTTTACATGTGAAGTGGTTTTTGGTATAGAAATGATGCTTTAATACACAGAAGGTTATGAAAAACTAAGTGAAGAAGGGCAAACTAATCAGTCTGTACGCCCTTTCACCCCCAGGACCATGTGTAAGGCTAATACGTTCAGGCCCAGTCGCTTTACAAGTGACCCAAGGTTCCATGCTGACAAAAGGCCTATCTTCCATGAGCCTAAATGATTTAAGTTCTAATCAAACATCATTTATACTACATCTCATAGCTGTCTCTTGAGATCTACTCCCACGTGAGCTGTTGCCATGACAACTGGTGTCTCATTTCAAATGTGTCAGGTTATATTATTGTCTTCATGGTTCTCTGATAACCTGCATCTCTCCAACATGCTTTTTTCATTCCCAGGAGAAACACACAACTACCCCTGAGTCTGCTTGTGTGTTTTTGTGTCATTTTACTTAGCTAGATATGAAAATGAGACACAGATGTTTTGTCTGCTATCTCGCTGCTGACTATTCTGGCGGTATAATCGGTCTGCTCAGCCGCTGCTGTGTTACACGCTGACCACATCTAAGAGCTAAGTGCAAATGCTGTTTTACATACTGGAAAATCAGCTGTCAGCAGACCTGGGTAATGTAACTGAACCAATGCCAATGACAATTCGAAAACATTCGAAAGCAGTGTACCAAAATAATCACTCCCTCTGACAAACACTTGCTCATAACAAAATGCATTTTTTTTGGTGGGATTAACACTTTGCTGACCCCCTGTTGTCATGCAAAAGCTATCTTCACAGTACTATCTTGCAGACAATGTACGTAATTTCAGTAAACAACAATTTTATCTTTTGTTTTCATTTTAGTTGTAGTGAAGTTCATTCATTTCCATTCACTCACATGGAAAGAATTAACTTTGCAACATCGAAATAACATTGCAAAATGAAATGCAGATTTAAATCATGAAAGATAGTTTGATTAATGCTAAATGGAAGCTTACACACGTTATCTCAAACTTGTACTGAATCTTGGTTACACTTGGAGTACTGTACTGTTCTAGTTGCAAAATTATCATTAAAAATGCATCAGAGAGGGTGAGAGAGTGATTTGCAAGGATTTTTAGCCATGAGAAGAGATTGGACAAACTTGGTTTGTTTTCACTTGAACGTTAAAGGATGCGAGATGACCTGAAAGAAGGTTTTGGTGTAGATTTGTAGCTTGCGTTGTGGGTGTTGAGGTTGGTTGGCTCACCGAGCTGGTTTGTTGTTCCGCAGACATTTCGTTACCACGCTGGTTAACATCCTCAGTGCAGCCTCCGATGAAGCGTCGGTGTGTTTTCCCGCCTGGTTTTTAAACTCTGAAGTCCGTTGAGCTGGATTGCCTCACTTCCGGTTTTCCTTCGTAGTGGAGTGTACATGGGGTCGAGTTCTGTGTGTTTAATTAATGGCTTTCTTCGTGGGGTACCAGGCTTCTAGGAATTCCCGTGCCTGTCTCTGGATTGTCCAGAGGATTTGCTTGTGCCAGGATTTTGGTGTTGTCCCAGTCGAATTGGTGGTTCTCCTTATCCATGTGGATTGAGATGAGTGCAGCAACACAGAACTATGCAAAGAGAAAGAAGAATACCACTTCCAGGTTTTCAAGGATAATGGATATCCAAACAACTGGGTCAGAAGATGCCTACACGAACAACGTTAGGAAGATATCACACGCCCCGACACACTCATCACACTACCCTACATCAGGAACACATCGGAACTAACCACAAGATTCCTACGACCGCTGGGCATCAGAGTGGCACACAAGCCCACATCAACCCTACGACAACTGCTCACCCGAAGTAAAGACTCACTCCTCGCCATGGACAGGACCAATGTCATCTGTAAGATCCCCTGCAGAGACTGAGAGAAACACTACATCGAACAAACAGGAAGGAAACTAACAACAAGGGTACACGAACACCAACTGGTTACAAAAAGACACGATCAATACTCACTCATCTCAATCCACATGGATAAGGAGAACCACCAATTCGACTGGGACAATACCAAGATCCTGGGACAGGCTAAGCAGAGACAGGCACGGGAATTCCTAGAAGCCTGGTACTCCACGAAGAAAGCCATTAATAAACACATAGAACTCGACCCCATATACACTTCACTATGAAGGAAAACTGGAAGTGAGGCAATCCAGCTCAACGCACTCCAGAGTTTAAAAACCAGGCGGGAAAACACACCGACGCTTCATCGGAGGCTGCACTGAGGATGTTACCCAGCACGGTAACAAAATGTCTGCGGAATAACAAACCAGCTCAGCGAGCCAACCAACCTCAACAATGACCTGACAGAAGTTTACAAAATTACGAGATGCATGGATAGTCAGAGTCTTTTTTCCTAGGGTGGGAATGACAATTACTAGGGGACACAGATTTTAGGTAAAAAGGGGGAAGTTTAAAGGAGATTTTAGAGGCAGGTTTTTATTTTTACACAGAGGATGCTAAGTGCCTGGTATATGCTGTCAGAGGAGGTGGTGGAAGTGGATAGAACAGCAACATTTAATAGGCACCTTGACAGATATGTAAACAGGCAGAGAATAGAGGAATACAGACTATGTAGAGACAAAATGGTTTTGGTTCGGAAAGGCATCATGTGTTGGAACAGTCTTGGTGGACTGAAGTGCCTGGATTGTACTGTTCTTTGTTTTGATCACTGTTCTTTGATACCACAAAATGAGGTTATACGTATCAGGAATAGATGTGGAGGCCAGGTCTCTATTGAAAAAATGGAAATGTTGAAATGAGTTAGAAGTCTTCAAAACTGTAGTTTGACAGAGTTAAGCCAGAGGCTATCATACATGATAGTTACCAAGAAATTAAATAGGAATTTCAAAATTAACCTTTCTACCCACAGAATGGTACGAATATGGCACTTACTACCAGAAGGTACGTTTACGCAACATGTACAGATGAATTTAGAAAGGCTAGATAAGCATTAGGAAGAAGGGAAGTGAGGATTATGCTGATAGTTCAGGAAGAATGGGGAAGGCTTGTTTGGAACATAAACACTGGCAAGGACTAGGTGGACCCAATGGTTGTTTCAATGCCGCATATTTTACTTAATTTAAATATATAATAATTGAATAAATGATATATTCTTCAGTATTTTCAGGAAATGTATTTTTCGGTATTTTGTCAGCTATTCATACAGTTAACACCAAGCTTAGCACTGTTTGTTTACATTAGCCTAACAGAACATGTAAGTGGGAATGCTGGCATATTATGGCCTTTTATGTTTTCAGAAGTTATTCTCAAATATAGCATTTAGACGACTTTTCAGAAACAAAAGAAACCAGATGTAAAGATCACTTATTTATTCCATTAATTTGCAAAATTAAGATAGGAACTTTGACTTGTTCCGAATAACAAATGTGACTAACACATTCATTGGTCCACGTTTCTACATAGTGAAATTTATTTTAAAAAAAAACAGAGGCTGTGCGATTTAAAACACACCTACAAAATTAATCATGACTTTTATTCTGGACTTGACATTTTATGGTAAAATTTTCTTTACTTGAACCAATGTCTGGACTTCAGATATCATTGTAAATCCGCAAATGGTCATAAAAGAGCTTAGAAAGAACAATGAAAATCACTGTGATCACAATTTTGTTCTGAGAGATCACTGGTACATTGTGTGATGCAAGTGTGTGATTTATACATATCTGAACATCATTTATTTCAAAATTTTGAACTAATGGCTTGTGGGGTTTGGTCTTTAGGTTTGTTTTTGATGGGGTTTAATGATTAACTTATCAGTATTACTGGCACCATGGTTTTTTTTGTTAAACTAGTATGAGGAAGACAGTTCCTGGAGTGCTAATGGGAATTTGTTTGAACTGGGGGAGTTTTATGAGTGGGCAAAATAAATATTGAACCCAATTAGCTGAATTCGGTTAGAAGAATCAGGAGTTGATATTTTTGGTTTAGGTGAAAACGCAAATAGCTTGGAAACCTTTTATTTTCTGTTCACAGGTATCCTGGCTGAAGCTGGGTTTATGAAACATTCTTCTGGAACAAAGAGATAGTTCACAAAAGTTAAAAATAGATTACCCTTGTATAAAGTTTGAAACTTCCAGACTAGAAATTTTGGCTACAATACTGAAGAGGTTGTTTAAAACTAAAAAAAATTTAAGCTAAATTGTACAAATATTCAAGGGAGAGGCTAGCAGATTCTTAAGACTGAATATTGAAAGCAACAATTAAGTCAAACGTATAGATGCGATAGACAAGGAACTCTCTGGTGTTTGTGTAAAGGGATGTTGTTGGGATAGATGGAATATTGTATTGTACTGTATGCTTCAAAATCTTTCTAACTTTGTTATACATGCATTCATTCAATTTTTGTTTGCATTACAGACTTCTGCTTTTATTATTAAATGCAAATCTTCATCATTGCATATTTGTGTTTCAGTAAGAGACCACCTTATTAAAAACAAAATATTTAATTTATTGAATCAGATTTCAGTCTGGGATCTGACAAGTCCAGTAATAACATAAGATGGAATGGTAACAATTGTGCCTATTGTTTTTTTCAAAATTTGATTGTTATCTACTATCTAACTTGCATATTAGTCATCAGAAATACTTTCACAGATTAATGCACATTTTTTTAAAAGCTCAACTGGGTTGCTTGTCTTAACAGGCTACAAATAAGGGCATCAGAGTTTTAATTGTCTCTTCTTTCCTTAAGATGACTTGGGATCCAGTGGTTTGTTTATTATGAGTGATCCAAGAATTCCTCCCAGGTTATTTAAATAAGATAAAACAAGACAAGGTAGCTGCACTGCCACTTACAAGGTTGTTGGGTTCACTTCCATTTTGAACGTTTATTTCAATTCCCCAAACCAACATGTCCTAGAAAATGTGAAATAGTTTCGAGGTGTAGGCTTCTCCTTTTAGTTACTGATATTCCATTATTTTTCTTTGATATATGTATATAATCCAACTAAAAAAAAAATGTCATTTCCTGATTCTGTGAAGCTGCTGCATAACCACTCTCCAATAGATACACACTAAGTTCTTGAGATGAATGCTCTCTCCAATCTTGTGTTATTGGCTTCACAGCAAAATTCCTTGCTTGACTTTCAAATGAGATATTGCCATGGTGAAGTGATAAGCCAGATGTACCTTCTTCACAATATGCACTATAGAAGTTGAAGGTACTTCTAAATTGTTGTGAAATTGGAAATCAGAGGATAAAGGAGTTATAATACATGTCAAGCTGGGATAGTAGAGTTTTTAGTGTTTATTATATATATACAGTATATTCTTGTTCTTCTAGATTTCAAATTACAGATGTTTGGAGGTGTTGTCATACCACACTGATGCTACTATATGCTGGTACTGGATGGAGTGAAACACAGAAAATAGGAGCAGGTATATTCCATTTGGCTCTTCCAGCTTGCTCAACCATTCATTATGATAATGAAAGGTCATCCAACTCAATAGCCTGGTGCTGCTTTCCCCTTTTCATGTTTCTCAAGGTGATGGAATGGGTAGCGAAACAAATGGATCGTATTTTCCAAAATGGTGTTGACCTTGAAGGGTTGTGGCTGCATCAGTTGTATTTATCCAAGCAAATGGAGATTATTTCATCACAACAATGGCTTGTCATATGTTATAAGTAGCGGAGATGAAGTTGTGAAATGTGACTGATATTTGTAATTTTCTTTTAACCACAATCTATTAATATGTCTTTCAAAATGTTTGCTAATGTTTCACTTCAGAGGATAAGAAGTCAAAATATGAGATCTCTAAAAATAGTTAATTATTAAATTGATTTTGTTATTTCTGAATTAAGCAAAATTATAAACAAAGCTACAAAGAAAGACTGAAACAACTTTTCACACTTTAGGCTTTGTATAGTATACTCTGTAGTTGCAATAGTTTCATTTCATTTCTAACATGAATCAGATGACTAAAAAGCGATCAACTAGATAAAGGATATAATTTGTCTCATTAAACATTCCTTATAAAATACATCAGTAAACCTCGGAAGATAGCCAACGCAATGACCGATCATTAAAAATGCTGCAAATCTTATGCATATTTTAAAACGAAACCATGAAGCTGCATACTGCTGAGTTAAAGTCTCAGTGTTGTTCTGCCAATAGTTGCAGTTTTGGTAATGATGGTGTAAAAATGGCAGCACCTGCAGCACTAGTGCACCACTTATACGTGCAAAAGCAAATGTCAGTATTCAGTCATGACATTGTAGTTAACATTCCAAACGATGTACAGATAATGCACATTTAAAAATTACCCTAGATTATTAAGGGGCGATATTAATGCTAGTGCAACCTATATGTGATTAAAGTTACCAATCAAATTATATACCAAAGAATGTCTCATATGCATTATGGACCGACAAAACAGTAGTTCTTGTCAACGTCATCCTCTGAATTTACACTGTAAGCCACCAAAGAATTATGTTCATTCATCAAAAAAAACAGCATCATAAGAAAGCACTAAGTAAATTCTGTTCGAAAAGACTATAGAGCATTGCTACGTTTTTTCCACAAAAACAGATTATAAATGGGACTGAAAGAGCATAATATGAGTATCAGAAATGAACAACTGTTTCAGATGAGACGGTGATGCAGGTAATGAGTGTGCAGTGATAGAACAGAGGTTTTCCACTGGCATTCTCAACAAATTGAGTTTCTTGCTCAATAGGGGCTGACTGATGAGGTACTGAATAGGGGCAATGCACTTTACAAAGAAGAAGAAATTGGAAGATGAATCAGTTTGCATCACCTTCATCCACAATTATGCATTAGTACCAGATGTCTGTGTTAGCTGAAAGAGGTAATCTTTTTTGTTTTGAGAGTTGCAAAATCTTTCACTAATGTATTCACCTTAAATTGAGAAACTGGTGAAATCAGATTTAAGAGAGAAAAATAGTTTATGAAAGTTGGGTACTGCAAATTATTAACTGAAGGACTTACATAATTGCACAATGCCCCCAACATTCACCTCAGTTTTGTTTTGAAAGTTCAGTGTACTTGACACCGGTTAAGAGGGATGTAATTAATTAAGATGTTCATTTATAAGGGATATATTCACAGAAACCACTTGGTTTTCAGTGTATTTAAATCAGTCCTTATAGCTTTCACTTAATTACAGACAACAAAATAGGGCAATTTACTTTCCATTAGGACATTTCAATTAACAGGCTTCAACTCTATCTGCAGGAATTGAAATTTTATTTGAGTAAAAAGTAGGAAACTTGCCTTAGGAACTATAATTATCATTCTTTGAAGGAAGGCATCCTTTACATAGGTAGGCTGACTAATCAACCAGTGATAATTAAAGGGGATAATTTTCCCCTCAAGGCACCGACTCTCAATACTTTTGGTTGAAGTACTTCTTTTTCAAATGGATTAGATAATCATGGACTGGCCAACTAAATTGTAATACCACAATTTCTTGCATATTTACATGTCTGAATTTAAGGTTCAGGAGTGTCCTACTGCAGGGGCTTCAATGAAATTGCACCAAGGCCGTCTGATATAGTGAGCATTGCTGTGTAAGGTAATGGACATGAACAGGGTTAATAAATGTGCAAAGTTGAATCTCCACCCACAACCTCTGGGTGGTGCATCTGATATCTGAGGTAGTTCTGGATAGCTACAGGAGACAGTCATGTCACCATCAGTATAACATAAGCTACATACAGTTACCTAGATACTAGCAAACCTTATCCTGTTACCTGAGATTGTACCACTTTTGCTGAAACTTATTTCTCCTTCTTTCTTGATCATGTCTCTGGACTAGCAAATGGAGAAGCATTCTTCCAAAGGCCTCACCATCACTACGTCAACAAACATCCACCCTCCAGCTGCAAGGTAACACGACAGTTCCAACAAATATGCCTGCTCAATATCTCACATGACAACTTCCTGCATATAGTGTGCCTGTAATTGATATGGTCAACAGTGAGAGCCTATCATAGCAACCACAGGTCCCATTCCAACTATTTCTTGGACCCCAGTTTAAGAACCATTAGTATAAGGCAGTGATGAGATTTTTTTAAGTCTGCACTATACTGAAAGGAATCCAATTTCTTGACCCAGAAACAATGGTTAAATGACATTTATAACTGAACAATGTAAATCAACTACTTACAGGTAATATACACTATTAAATACAGCACACATCAGGGGCATTATACTAACATAGTTGTTAGTCCAAAACAAGGGAAGACGGAAAGTTGGTTTATGGAATTAACTGTAGCTGACAAATGAAAATCACTATGTCTAAAAGTTACAGTCAAGACAAGGTTACAATCTATTACCAGAGGAAAATAATGAACAAGAATGTACTTTAATTGACAAAAAATTGCCTTTGTTCATTAAATTTCTATGAGCTTTTGCATAATAAGCAGCTGTAGGAGGGAGATCAAAATGGCAGACTGTCCTATACAGGGAATCTGGGACCTGTTAACTGAGCAAATATCCATGTTTCTTCCTAACAATCAGATTGAAGAACTATGAATTAATTTTGAGAGTCTGAAATGCAAGTTAAAATAATGATTTCAATGTCATACCAGAAATAGAAAGTGACAGACAGGAGGAAGAAAGAATCAGATTGAGAGACAGAAGACAGTAATATTTAATTTTAAGAAATAAAATCTCCAATAACATTTAGAAGGAATGCGATTTCACAGAGGCAGACTTTAATTTTCAATGCCAAAGAAGCTGTTTAGTCATAATTAAGACTTGCACGCAGTTACAATGATATTTGCAACGTATGATAGAATATCATATCTTCAGTGTTAGTACAAGAACTTCAATGCACTCAGTAGATTTGGTTGAAGAGGCTGACAGAAAGATGCTGTTTTCTCACAGTTTACCTCACAGCAGCACACCTCAGGAGAAACTCTTGGAATTTTGTGCTTAAATGTGTATCTGCTTTTGCCTGAAAGTGTACGTCATTCAGCCACTATTTTTACAGTAAATTCTTGCCCAATAGCTGATGCGAAGATGGAAGAGTGGCACAGTATACCCTTTTGCAAGGTCAATGCTATAATAGCGTAATTCACAAGATTATAAATAATGCCTTGCAGGAATGTGGCTCAACAAATAGCTACTGCCTTTTAACAAAACTAAGACCATCATGCCTAGTCAGTTGACAGCATGAGACAATACCAATCACTATTTTGATCCTAGGCTATTTAGATTTGTTTATTCTCTCAAAGTCCACACATATTTCAAGAAAAGTTTGGTCCTATCTATGATGGTGACAAAGTTGCTTGAACACATGTCAAACAACATGATTCAGCAGTTTGTGTAATAGTGAGTAAAAAGAGGTATCAGTAACTTTTTGGCCCACTAGAAAGTATGGTGCCCACACACAGGAGAACTTAAGATGCGGACACAGGAGTGCATTACACTTCATGCCAAATGAAGAAGCTGTCATAAGAATATTAATTTCATTCAGAAGTCTTCTACTAAATAACGTTTCCAAAAGTATAAACTAAAAATTAGAAACCGTACATCAAATAATTTTGTAATGGATGATTAAAGTGGCGATCCTTTTCAATAAATCTGGATATCCATGGATGTGATATCAAGCAATTCCCTTGCACTACTTATTACTATGCAAGAGTAACAAAGACTCGTCAAGCAACATTAATAGATACAAAGTATTGAGCCCAAAGTTCTGCATAAAGAACAATATCTTTCCTTCTAATGAATTTGTTTTTAGGTTAGGAATGATCAGAATGTCAGCAAATCTTGCCACAATTTACGGCTCAGTTAGAAATAAAAACAAAATTCCAAGTCTAGCAGCATCAAGAACAGAGCGCAAAGACAACCAGTATAAGGCTCACAGTGATAATGGAAACTCATTTAACTGAAACACTAACTCTCTTTTCACAATTACTGCCAGACCTGCTCAGTGATTGTCATTTTTGTTTTTCATTTCAGATTTCCAGCATCTACGGTATTTTACATTTGTTTATTGAAGAAACACCCACATTATGTCCCATAATATTGTAGCAAACTAGCGGTTATGGCTCGGGACTAGCAACCAACAGGATAAGAGCACTAGTCCCAGTTTTGCAGGTTGTGAAAGTGAGTTCAATTTCATGCATAACAACTGCTAAATTGTTGCAAAAACTAAACTGGTTTACTGATGTCCTGTATATGGGGTCCTCTTCATTCCTGATGGGCAAGTAAAATAGTCTTGTCATAGTTGTCTATATTACATTAGAGAAAGGAACACAAGTATCTTGCTCTCTTCAGTGGAGGCATTTCACAATTTCTCCATTCCTAACAAGCAGAGCGGTGTACAAAACTGCGAACCAAAACTACCAACGTAAAGATTTAAAAAAAAGAGAATCTGCTGGGACTTCCACATTGAGAAGCAAATGTTTTCATAAAATAGGATTAGAGAATAGAAACTGAGTTTTGTCTGCCTTTGAAGACATAAAATTAACTTGATAGATTTCCCATTGAATTGACATGCTTATCCTCAACATCCAGATAACACAAAGATGAGTATTACATTACTGCTTAAATCTAGATAACAAAAGATGAGATGGTAACTCTAGGCAGCAAATGTGAACTTCTATCTTCATGAAAGAGGAGTCCAAAACATTCAAAAAGGCTAGGTATGACTTCTGAACCAGCTTATTGTCTGATTTAGTAATGAGTTTTGATGGGAAAGGGAAGAGAGGGAGCTAGGAAAGAAGACCTTATATTGAATTTGTTACCAGTTACTACCAAGTTGTACATTACTGTTGTTTAAAGAGCTCCAGCAAGGATAGCTCTCTTTTTATTTTCTCAAATCTTACTTTACAGAGTTCAGAATTAGGAATTTGTACAAGAAGAGTTTGTACTTCGCAGCTTTTCTTCTATGTTGTCTGAAAATTTGAAAAGTAAGACTCAATCTGAATTCTGAAAATTTAAAAAAGAGCTATAGTAGTCAGTAATAAAGAATTATCACAAGAATCTGGGAAATTTATTTAAAGTATATATAATTAATAGTTTTTGGTATGGTAGGTGAAGGGGTCTTGCCTTTTGCCACTGTGAGAACAAAACTGTATCTGATCACGTGCAAACTGATACTTGATGGCCCTTCGCTGTGTGTGAATTAATCTGCGCAGGATTTCCTCATAGCTTTGAAATTGGTGACCTATAAAAGAAGGAAATTTCCTTGGTTTGATTCAAGGTTTGTGATCGTAAATTGATCTCAGTGGCAGGGCATTATAATACTACTCAGTAGTCCTGGTTTCAGAGTAGAAAATTTGTTCCTGTCCCTGAATCGGACTATGTGTTTGAAATACTGAATTCCAGTGATAATCACCAAGAAGAGACACATGGACACTGTGGTATGATAATACCCTGTGGTATTCACAAGGTATGAGAAGCACTGCCTGAGTGCTCTAAGTTTGTTTTCTAATGAGGTGGTTTTGCAAAAATATTAAGAAATTAAAGTCTAACAAGCACAGAATTATTTACTGAATTACTGACCATATTTAGGCCTATAGTATGCTTCTGGTCTGTGAGCAAAGCAACTGACAATTGTGACAGCAACAGGCAAAACAGCAAAGTCTAAAATTAAAAATCTACTCTATTAAATTATTTCCACAAATCTTTACAACAGACATATTGGGATCCCTTTTTGTTGTGTGTTAACAAGGTGAAGTTTATTTATGATCCATTCATAATTTATAGTTCTATTTCAAAGGATAAATCCAATTCTATATCTACAATGCTTGAAATGGAAAAGCAAACTCTTGGATCAACAAACTTGAAAATGTTTAGGTACATGTTAGGTAAATGTTCATTCGCTGCATGAACAGCAGTTGGGAGAGTATACAAAATTTTAAGACTCAGGATTGCAGAAATATTCTGAAGGTCCTGCAGCAATTACTCATGAGGAAGAATACAAAGTATGAAGGCAGAATTATGCTCAATATGTAGTTCAGTATATGGTCTCATGAGGAAGTGAGCTGACAGGCTCAAGGTGTAGCAGTCTTTGCAAGTACCCACTGATTATATTACTGAGCATTCACAGGTACCTCAAGGTTTGTAGTCCAACAAAGCATTTTACAGAGGGAACAGACCTAACATACTGACTAAAAGTGGTATACTACATAATTTGAAAGAATTCAGGCTTTTAAAAGCAGATGCTACAAGAACAGCATTTGTGATGAACAGAATTTATTTCAAAGTATTTCAAATGGACTTTTTAAAATAATAGATTGAAAAAATGATCAGTAGATAAGTGAAAGTTGAACACTGAAAGAGTGCCACCTCCTGTGTTTTTAGAAGTATTACATCAAGTAGAACACACTTTCTTCAATGCTTAAAGCTCAGTAAATAAACACTACACACTGCCAGGAGTTGGTACAATGGCTACAATGACTACTGACTAATCTGACTCCCCATCTGCCTGTCAGGTGATATATTCAATGCCTGGCATTTTAAGTATGATCTTCACAAGAATAAAATCAAATAACTGAGCAAATACTTTTGGAGAAACATTACCTTTCACTGGCTAATTCATTTCACTGATTGTATGACTTGCTCCCAAAGCAGTGTCAAAGCTCTTTTGCTGACAGACACAAGTGAGATGCTTCTCAGGACCTCTGCCAGCCAGGAGTGGACACTCTCTGAAAACTGTAGTGCAGCACTGGTCTGTTTCTACTGCTGAAGTTGTCCTTATTTTTGACCTGTTCAGAAAATGGGTGCAGCAGCACCAGCCTTTTACAGATTAATTGGGGTATTCCAGCATTTAAAAGATTGAGCCTTGATTTTCAGATACCAGTAGCAGTATCTGTGCTAATAATCAGATGCTGAGCTACCTATCCAGTGCAAATGCTCCCCCTGAGACAACAGAAATTATGCTGTTTGCAATGTTCTATAATGTTACGCGCCTTTGTGGCTCTACAGCTTTCTACTGAAGCATGTCTCAAAGCAAACACAAAAGGGTTACCATCCTAGGCCTGTGCCAGGCAGGAACAGGATTATAAAGGCATTAGCTGCTGCTTTTGCTCAGACAATTTTGACTTGTCCTGGCTGACTAGAGCACCTATATTTTTCAGGCAGAATGGTACTTTTCACATGCTGATACAAGACCATTGTACCAAAGACAGAACAAAAACATCAGCAAATATAACTAATGAAGAGGTTTGTGATTTTGCTTTGTTCAATGAAAATTGTTGGTGGCATCCCAAAAATAATGTTTAATAACACCACGCTCTACTGCCATTAGTGTGAGTGGAGTCATTTTTGATATGGTGCTGAAATTAGTGGCTGCAGCACCTGCTTGTTTTATTCAGAAGGTTAACCATATTATGCAAGTTGGGAATGTATCAAGCACTAAGTGGCCTAACGACTAGTTTTTAAAGAGACTGTTCATGTTGCAAAAAACAAAATATGGATGATGGAACAGTGTATTTTTGGCACAATCTGAAGGAGTGCTCCTCTTGGGCCTGCAATGTAACTCTGGATTCACTTCTGTCTCAAATGAGTGCCTTCACCTGCGACTGTCTCCCACCTCATTCCACCATAGCCCCGTTCTGAATATCGGCAGACTCGTGAGAGCTGGTTGATTTTCCATATTCTTGCAATCAGATAGCTGCATCAACTGCCTGCAGCAAATAAATGAGGTCCGGTTGTCAAAACAGCTGAGACTCTCACCAACAACAGCACTACACCTTTAATAAACTGGAGTTTAAATTAGCCCCTTGGCTCTCTTAATACACACTAAATACAGTAGTAAATGGTTAGGTCTGAAATGCGCCTGGTTGAGAGTTGTGAAATTACT
>NC_063355.1:17905906-17920434 GCF_021869965.1 Rhincodon typus | reverse complement strand
TGCACGAGGATACAACCATGAATTTAATTTAAAATTCTCAACTTTCTCTTCAAATCCTTGCTTAGCCTTACCCTTTCTAAGCTATGTATCCTTTTGTAGGCCTCTAAATCTTCCCAGCATCCTCTTCAACACATGTCCCAACCAAAATTATCTACTTTACTGACTCTGCTATCTGGCTACTTCCCTAATGTGTGCAGAAGATCTCTCCTCTTAGGCACTTGGTTTGCTGAAATGGACTAATTCATTTAATCCCTCTGGTATCTGCACATGGACCCAGATATTCTGATAGCCAAATAGTTGTTGCAGCACTATAGACTGGAATTGCACGTTGGAAACATGCAGAAATCCCACTCGTCTGACTCCAAAGGAACTGTGTTGAAAATTGAACATTTTGAAGAAAGCCCGTTAAAGTCAGAGATTTCAGAAGGCCCCAACTCACTTCAGATTAATAGCTACCCAGATAAAATAAGAGAAAAAAAAACTGTTCTATCTGTGTAACTAACTTGGGTGGCACAGTGGCTAAGTGGCTAACACTGCTGCCTCACAGTGCCAGGAACCCGTGTTTGAGTCCACCCTCGGACAACTGTATGGAATTTGTACGTTCTCCCCACATCAGCAGTTTTCTCCCAAAATGCAAAGATGTGCAGGTTAGGTGGATTGGTCATGCTATAGTGCCCAGGGATGTACAGGCTAGGTGGATGAGCCATGGAAAATGCAGGGTTACAGGCATAGGGCAGAGGGGTTGGGTCTGGGTGGGATGCTCTTCAAAGGGTCCATGTGGACTCAGTGGGCCGGATGGCCTGCTTCCACACTGTAAGGAGTCTATGAAAAAGGATTCTATTAAAGTGAACCCCCAATTGCAACCCTCCCCAGTGGATATTCTTTAAATTGAGAAAGATGGCAGTAAGCTACAACATGGAAGGTTTTGGGAGTCGTCCCTATCATCTACATTATCATTTTGAACGACCTTGGGAAGAATCTGCTGTTTTATCTCTAATATCCCTTTCATTGTAGTTGAAATTCTGCGCACTTGTATCTGGTCCACCTTTTCAGCTCTTATGTGGATTTACAAATGGAGCTCTCCTGCCACCTAGCTGTCTATATTTTATCATACTTATCAGCTTAAATAGCAGCTTTCCTTTATTTTAGAAACTTTAGGGTCTTCTAGATGTGGTTGATTTACTGGTGGAATGTTCTTTTTAAATTCGCCATTCATGTTATTTCCCTCACATTCTCAAAAATGTGATCTCAATTCAGGGTGGCATGGTGGCTCAGTGGTTAGCACTGTTGCCTCACAGCGCCAGGGACCCGGGTTGAATTCCACCATCGGATGACTGTCTGTGTGGTGTTTGCACATTCTGTGTGGGTTTCCTCCCGCAGTCCAAAAATGTGCAGTCTAGGTGGATTGCCCATGCTAAATTGCCCGTAGTGTTCAGGGATGTGTAGATTAGGTGGGTTATGAGGGATGGGTCTGGGTGAGATGCTCTGAGGGGCGGTGTGTACTTGTTGGGCATTGTTGTTCCACACTGTAGGGATTCTGTGGTCTATGATAAACTATGCCATCCATTGAACAACATTTTTTTTTCTCTAACAAATCCTGTGAAGGTTTAGGTCTACCAACACCCCCACCCCTACCCCAAGTCTGAAATTTGAATTGAATGCTTCAGAAACAAGATCATGTGCATTAAGTATCATGTTGTCAGCTGTCTCATAACCTGAAGATTGTTCTTAAATGAACTTATATAATCAATTGTTTTTCTGTCCAAATCGCTTTTCAAATCAAAGTTTTTGTAATATTGGCCACCATAACATTGTAGCAGTCAGCTCAAATCAGGTAAAATATCTTTCAGTCTCACCTTAGTAAACTTAGGCACTGGATAAATATCCTTTTCCAAATCAAAATTGGGAGTTAGATTTAAACCGCACAGAAATATACCCTTTCGTCCAACCCATCCATGCTGACCAAGTTTCCAAAACTAAACTAGTTCCATTCACCTGCGTTTGGCCCATATCCTTCTAAACCTTTCCTATTCATGTACATGTTCAAACGTCTTTTAAATGCTCTAACTGTACCTACATCTACCATTTCCTCTGGCAGTTCATTCCACGTACAAACCACCCTGTGTGTGTGAAAAAGTTGCTCCTGAGATCCCTTTTAAATGTTTCTCCTCTCACATTAAAATTATGCCTTCTATTTTTGAACTCCCCCGCCTCAGGGAAAAAACCTTTGCTATTCACCTTATCTATGCACCTCGTGATTTTATAAACCTCATCCTCCTGCACTCCAATGAAAAAAGTCCCAGCCTATCCAGCCTCACCTTATAACTCAAACCTTCTAGCCCAGTAACATCCTTGTAAGTCTTCTCTGCACCCTCTCCAATTTACTAATATCCCTCATATAGCAGGATGACAAGAACTATACATAGTACTCCAAAAATGGCCTCACCACTGTACAACTGCAATATGACATCCCAACTCCTTTAATCAATGGTCTGAACAATGAAAGTAAGCGTGCCAAATGCCTTCGTAACCATCCTGTCTACTTGTGATTCAACTTTCAAGGAACTATGTACCTGAACCCCTAGGTCTCTCTGTTCCATAACACTCCCCAGGGCCCTACCATTAACTGTGTAAGTCCTGCCCTTGTTCATCTTACCGAAATGGAACACATTGCATTTATCTAAATTAAACTCCATCTGCCACTTCTCAGCCCATTGGCCAATTGATCAAGATCCTTTTGTAATCTTAGATAACTTTCCTTACTATCTATGTCTCCGCCCTCTGGTCCTAGACTTTCCCACAAGGGTAAACAACTTTGCTGCATCCACCCTGACAAGTCACCTAAGAATCTTATATGTTTTAGTAAGATAGCTCCTATATTCCAAAAAATATAGGCTCAATCTTCTCAACTTGTCCAAAGCTGGCAGCAGCCTAGTGAACTTCTCTGGACTTCCTCCAATGCCAGTATATCTTTCCTGAGATGAACACAAAACTGCTCACTGGATTCCACTTGTGGTCTGACTAAAAGCTCCCTGCTTATCTTCTCCATTCCTCTTGAAATAAAGTCCTACATTCCATTTGATTTCCCTATTACCTGCTGAACTTTGATGCTAGCTTTTTGTGATTCGTGGACAAGAACTCCCAAATCTTGCTGTTCCACAGTGTTCTGCAGTCTTTTTCAATTTAAATAGTATTCAGCTCCTCTATTCTCCCTGCCAAAACGCATGATCTCACATTATACTCCATCTGTCAAGTCTTTGCCCACTTACTTAACCTGTCCCTAACTTCTGCAGTCTTTTTGTGTCATCCTCACCACTTGCCTTTCCACCTTTTTAATTTCTTTTTTTTTCTAATCAGTTCTGTCCTTGGAATATTTCTTTGTGTGAATATATTGAAAAGGGAGGTGCCTTGCGGTTGAATTTAGAAGCCAGAACGCTCCGAATTCAGTTGTTATAGTGAGCGGCATTCTGTGGATTAGTTTGAGAAGCTACAATGACCATAACAATATAATGCTGAGGTTTAACTTGGTTAAAAATCAGACTGCTGAGAAAACACAAATCATATTGCTTTTGATAGTTATTGCAACTGTTCTATGAATGAAACAGTTTTTTTTCATTGTGCAACCTGGTCACGTACACATTAAATAAAGGGGGAAAAAAAAGCTATTTTTCACAAGCTTCTGTTTACCTGTGAATCTCCCGTTGCATGACTTTCAGTAAATCATGAGATTTCCTATTTTTATTACCTTCTACCTCCACTACATATAGCGGTATGTTATGATATCTTAATTATATTGATATCCTTTGTCCTATACAATGCCTTCATGTGTGTCACTGTTGAAGGTTAAACATGCCCGCATTTGTTATCCATGTGAATTTGTCTCCAGTTTTGCTTATTTGCTCAAGCATCCATAATCCATAAGTATTGCTGAAATCATTCCTGACTGCATTGCTTCAGTCTTTTTTGTATATTAATCAATCTGTTAATGGTCCATAGGTGACTATGACAGGGCCAATCTCTGAATGGCCTATGTCAGGTTTTGATCCATACCAAGCTGTCTGTCCTAGACCCCTTGTTCCTTTTCCAGAATTTCCTGCAGTTAAGAACTTATGATACAAATCTTTTCTGCTCTGCTGCCAAGTCAATCAAATTTACTACTGATTTCCCCGTATTAAATGTTATATTTCAGTCAACCTTTTTCCTGAACAGGGAGTGCAGCCATTGGCCGCCATCCAGTGTTAGACCAAGCCCCTGCGTTGTCACTTGTTTTACAAAGTTTCATACAATGCTCAGGTCTGAACCAAACACCACTTGGCAAAGTAATTTTGATAATTTTTAAAACAATGGATACCAGCTTTTGTTTTATATTATCTTAAAAAAATGTTGTTATCCCATGCCAACATGAATTCAATTTCTCATTCTGAGCTTAGAGCTGGACAAGATGGACCAGTACTGTAATTTATGGTCCCTTATTACAACAGTTGTGATGTCAGGGTGGGGCCACAGTGTGATGTTCTCGCAAGTAAATCACCAAGATCCTTGTCCAGGACACATGAATGTATCCCTGTCACTAGTGCTGGCTGATACGGAGAGGACTACTTTATCCCCCGAGAGGTCCTGTTTCGTGATGAATGTTAGTCAAACCACCTGAGGCTGCTGCCCTCCCTTGGCCATCAAAGCGAGTATATTGAGTCTCATACAGTGGTCTGTAAGCAAATGATCTCACATTCAACTCTGGTTGGTTGTGGTTAATTAATGTATAACAGTCATTCAGTAATGTATTTCAACTGTGATCAGTGCTTCCAATGGTTGTTTTCCTTTCAGATCTATACAAGTGCATGCATCACTAATGATGATCACTTCACAAGGTCCTATCCATTTTGGCATGAATCTTAGCTTCTCTGGCCTGACCCTTTCTACACCATGCATGATCTTCCCAGATATCCTCTTATTTTCGGGACCATAATTTCCCCTCCTCTGTAATTAAGGATGGCCTCAACTGCATCTTCTCCATTTTCCGCATTTCTGTGTTTCTGCCCTCATACCCTCTTCCCCCCAACAACAATAATTTGGGTGGCACAGTGGCTCAGTGGTTAACACTGCTGCCTCACAGCACCAAGGACCTGAGTTCAATTCCACCCTTCGGCGACTGTCTGTGTGGAGTTTGCACATTCTCCCTGTGTCTGCGTGGGTTTCCTCTAGGTGCTCCAGTTCCTCCCACAGTCCAAAGATGTGCAGGTTAGGTGAATTGGCTGTGCTAAATTGCCCGTAGTGTTAAGGCCTGTGTAGATTAGGTGGGTTATAGCAGGGTGGGTCTGGGTGGGATGCTTTGTGGTTCAGTGTGGACCTGTTGGGCCGAAGGGCCTGTTTCCTCACTGTAGGGATTCAGTGATCTATGATAGAGTCCCCTTAGTCCTCATGTACCACCCCACCAATCTCCGACATTTCTGCCACCTACAATCAGACCCCACCACATAAAATATATTTCTTTCCCCACTCCTGTCCACTTCCCGCAGGAACCGTTCATTCCACATCTCTCTCATCAGTTCCACTCCCCTAGCTAGTAATTTAATTTAAGATCTGCTGGTGCTTTAGCAGCTTCCAGTAATTCCTTAATTACTATCTCATGTTGTACATTACCCCCCTCTTGAGTTGATGTATGCGCTTCAACTCCATGCTATCATATATTTTGTACTGCTCCAAAGACATACTTATTATTGGTATAAATGTTAGCCTATTGACTTACAGTAGTATATGAGTGTGATATTCTCCTACACCACACCCGGTGCCTTTCCCTGCAACTGCAAGAGATGCAACACCCGCCCTTACACCTCCCCTCTCACCTCTGTCAAAGGCCCCAAACAGTCCTTCCAGATCCGGCAGAGATTCACCTGCACTTTATCCAACCTGATTTATTGTATCCATTGCTCCTGATTTGGCCTCCTCTATATCGGGGAGACCAAACGCAGACCAGCAGACCGGGTTGTGGAGCATCTGCGCTCTGCACGCACCAACCAACCCAACCTTCTGGTTGCCATCCATTTTAATTCCCCTTCCTGCTTCCCTGACGACATGTCCATCCTTGGCCTCCTCCACTCTCAGAATCAGGCTAAAAGGAAACTGGAGGAACAACACCTGATATTTCGCCTTGGGAGCTTACAGCCCACTGGTCTCAATATTGACTTCACCAGCTTCAAAATCCCTCCATTCCCCCGCCTTATCCCATGCCCAGTCCTCCCCTTCCTCCACCTCTCCCTGACCTGACCTAACCTAACTTGTCCATCTTCCTACTCGCCTATCTGCTCCACCTTTCCCATTGACCAATCACAATAACCCCCTATCACCATCCCACCAACCTTCCCCCAGCCCCATCCCACTGCCTCTATTTACTTCTGGTCTCACCTCCCCCTCCCTGACAAAAGGTTTTGGCCTGAAACGTTGACTTTCCTGCCCCTCAGATGCTGTCTGACCTGCTGTGCTTTTCCACCTTCACATCTATTGACCATGATCTGTTAATCCCTAGCTCCCTGTCTCAGTCCATGCAGCTGTCTCACAAACTGTTTAACTCACTCGCTCACATCCTCCTCATTTGCCATCAGTCACAATGTTCTCTTGCAATCTCAGTAACGTGCAAACTTCCTTAATCACTCCTTCTGTAAAATGTGTTCCCTAATCTGAATCTATCTGTAATGCTGTTTCTCCATCTAGGGATTACCTGAGCAACAGTTGTAGCTGTATAATCTTATGTAAGTAAGCTTCCACCCACCTCGTAAATTAGCTAGTAATTTAATTTAAGATCCGCTGGTGCTTTAGCAGCTTCCAGTAATTCCTTAATTACTATCTCATGTTGTACATTACCCCCCTCTTGAGTTGATGTATGCGCTTCAACTCCATGCTATCATATATTTTGTACTGCTCCAAAGACATACTTATTATTGGTATAAATGTTAGCCTATTGACTTACAGTGGTATATGAGTGTGATATTCTGTACCTACCGTTTCAATTTGTTTTCAAGGTTCTATTTCTTCTCTCCACCACGGCTGAAAATGTGGATGGTCACTGTCTACCTGTGATAATATTGCCTGCCAAATGATTACCTCATTCAGTAACATTCTGTTACAAAATTATCTTTAATTCTTAAATGCTGGCATTTAGGCATAAATGCTTTAACTACCAAATCAAATAGACTCAAAAAATCCAGCTTGCAGATATTCCTTACTTTTCTTTTAATAGTTCCTAAATTTTTAATTGTTCCAATTCAAACTTTATCCCAAATATACTTATGTTGTTTCTGGGCTTTCATTTCACTAAAGCCTATATAAATCCCAAATTAATATGTTCGATCGAATTGCACCCTGATAATTTATTTCAAGTTCTCAAAACAAAACTTATTTCTGTTTCTATATTCTCTTCTAACAGTGCATCAGACTTGACCAGGATTTGGATTTTCTTTGCTAGCTGACTTCTAGAAAAAGAAGCAAACAAAGATGGTTTGTAGTTCTATTTAATCACACCTATTAAGAAATTTTCAAGATAAAAATATAACACCCAAAGCTGTGTGGAGCTAGACCCACAAAACATCTTTGTTTTCTTTGCTTCTTTTTCTGGAAGTCAGCAAGTCTTAATTTAAATGGGCAGAGAAAAACACTCCAAAAGGGCACGGCATCTTATGTGACCGTTTCTTTAACAAATTCTTTTTGAAATTTTGCTTTCTGACTTATCTTCTCTTCATCTGCACTGCACAGTCTTAGTTTCCCAGACAGCACAGCTTCACCTGACATGTTCCACTGGCAGCTTTGTGGGATCTGCCCTATCCACATAGCTTTGGCTCTTCTGTTACCCCAATGTGGTTCTACCTCCTCACCCGTGCCGCCTTCCTTCAGATTCTTTGAACTCTAGCCCATGTTAATCCAGTGCAGCTCTCTGCCCTATTTATGGGTAGTAAATGAGAACAGTCTCATTCAAATGCTGTATCGGTCCTGGGACATTACACAAGATCCTGCCATCTGAGCTAGATACTGTTGTAACTTCACACACCAACAGGAGACTCAGGTCCAGCTTATGAGCATTTGTTCTAGTGAACAGGAGAGACAGCTTTAACAATTTAAGATTAAATTCACAAGTCTTCAGCTTTTATAGTTTTTTTCAGTTCTGCTAGCATTTACTTTGTAACTAAAAGCACTTCTGACTGAAACTACTTAACCCTTGTTTAACCCTTTCAGCGGCATTGGAAGTTCAAGATTGCATGACAGTTTTCTACAAGACCAAGCACAGCCTTGAGTCAGTCATGTTAGGGATACCAAAATCTAGTGTTTCAGGGGATTTTTGAAATAAGTCAGAACTGAAAGGAAATGCTCTATGCGTGAAGGTGACGGTGGTCTATTGTAACTTTGAGAAGTGGGTACCAATTATATTGAAATAATCAGAGTGAGGTCACCAAGTTTTTTTGGCAAAAGATGCAGTGAGAGGAACATATTGTCAATTGTAGAGTTGCATCTAATGTTGGACACTATGTTGGAGGTTTTTCAAGGGTGCGCTTGTTGTGTATCCTCAATACTTTGCTTATTACGAGTAGTTGAAGGGATATGCTGTTTGATATGACTTGCCAGTGATTGGAATGTATGGCAAGCATACAAACAGTGAGATTCTACTGCGCATATATCTCTGCAAGTTCCTTTCTGCCAACTTGGGTATGATGCAGTTTCCACAACGAGTGTAGGCCTGGGAATTGTTATGAAAATGTTGATATGATATGTTGTAACCTTTTTATATTGATAGTTGAATTCCAATAATATTGTACATACAGATATAACCCAAGTATAGTTTTTAGCTCACAGTCTTAGAGATCCCAATTGGTGGTAACATAGAGAAGGTTGAGGGTTTAAGTGTGAGAGCAGGAGGATAAAAGGAAGATAAGGTAAAGGTGATGGTTGCAGTCCAATATCCAGATTCCTCATTGAAGGGACTGGATCATAATTCTGATTGAGCAGTTTACTCCATTGTTAGCTCGGGACTTTTTCTGCAAATTCCTGTTCTAGCTCAGGTTGCCAACCTTCCAGCATGATGGTTAGGCAGTGGCAAGATTGTCAAACTGATGGTAAAATATATTTCCTAATCAACCTGTTCAGAGATGTTATTACGCATGGAGCAGGTGGAACTTAAACCCAGGTCTCCAGGCTCAGGGGTAGGGACACTACCAGTGCACCAGTGGTTAGAGGCAAGAGGTCATGTAAATACCTCCAGAAGGACATTCTAATTGAGTTGGCCAGCTACAGTTTGAAGTGGTTGGGGTGGGGGTTGGTGTGTGCGTCAGGGAGTTAATGAGTTCCCAGTTGTCTGCAGACCAGAATGAAGTCAGTCTTCAACTATGTTTGGTGTGCTTTGGGTCCTGTTAGCAACAGTCTGCTCAGTTGGAGATGTCCCAACCATATCTGACCCATTTCTGGACCCAAAGAGAGGGAATTATAGGCCCTGAAGGATGAAGGGAATTTGTATTCCTGCTCTACAAATTTGATTTTATATTTAAGTGGATCTATTTATAGAAATACTGAATGAAATCCAGTTTTGCATTTTCTGTTTGAGGAAATTGTATCCAGTTTCCAAGGTGGAGAT
The DNA here is from genome assembly GCF_021869965.1 of Rhincodon typus. Lineage (NCBI taxonomy): Eukaryota > Metazoa > Chordata > Chondrichthyes > Orectolobiformes > Rhincodontidae > Rhincodon > Rhincodon typus. The sequence continues at coordinate 17,910,821 of NC_063355.1, read as the reverse complement.
CACCCGTCAAAATTCTAGTTTTCTGCTTAAGTTCTTAATTAACTGCTCAGCCTGTGCAAAATATATGTAATTTCTTCGCATTCAGGACTGTAACTTTTTATGGGTCTGTACATTCGGATGACAACTGATTGCTGGAACAAACCTATGATCCTTGACTGTCAATTTGCTTGAAATAAATTTGACATTTTGACAAGCCTGCTCTGTGTGAAGGTATAAAATTCACCAACTTAATACTGATAAAATGGATTCTGTTGCGTTGCAAGTTAATATGCATTGTCAGCTTGGCTTTCATATTTTACTTGTGCTTTGTGAGTAGCTTGAAGGTACAAATTAAAAAACAAAAGTGTAATAACTGTAAATCATATAGGGGAATATTTTATTGGACTGCAACTAACGCATGAGAATAGGTAACATTGTTATCATTTGAATGTTAATTTGTTAAAAACTGTCGTGTGCTTCATGTTTTATTTCAAACACATATTGTAATTATGTCTAGTTTTAAAGGCGAATTAATGATACCTAGACTATCAAAACAATGGTTTTTCATTAACAAATTGCTCCATGCTGCACTCCCTCATCCTTCACTGCCCAATTTTTCCAAACTCTAGTTATCTGGCCTTAAATTTCACTGCGTTCATTGCCACTTCTAAAATAGTCTCCTAGATCTTTATTTACAACCCATGTGTACGAACCTGAAATGAAACATTTAGTTGTTTCCAAAGTCAGAAATCACACAACACCAGGTTATAGTCCAACAGGTTTACAGGTATTTCTGCTATAACAGGTGTTTTGTTAACGCGAATTGGCTGTAACGTGATTGATGAAAATGGACACTGTTTGGATAATGCAAACTTTCTACTGTACAGTATAGTGATTTTTCTATAGCAATTTCCCTATAACTCAATTTCCTATGGTGATTTTCTAAAGCACCATTTTCTATAGCACGAGGCCGCACAAGAACGCAATTATTGTGTTTTAGGAGAACTACCTGTATTTAAAATCACAAGCTTTCAAAGCACTGCTCCTTCGTCCTTCCTTCAAATTCAGTTGAATAATGCTTACAACTTTGAGTTTCAGAAAATATTTTATTTATTGCTGTCCATAAAGACTCTTAGACAATTTTTATAGATGCATCATAGAAAACATTCTGTCTGGATTAATCATGGCTTGGTATACTCTGCACCAGGGCCATAAGAAACTACAGAAAGTTGTGAACACAGCTGACTCCATCACGCAAGCCAACCTTCATCCATTGATTCCACCTATGCTTCTCACTGCCTCTAGAAGGCAGCCAATGTAATCAAAGACCCTTTTCACCCGTTCATAATTTCTTTCAACCTTTTCCATCAGGCAGAACACACAAAACCTTCAACACACTTACCAACAGATTCAAGAACAGCTTCTTCCCTGCTGTATTAGACTTGTCTCAAATTTTAAATTTAATGTTGACCTCGCTCTTTGTTATTTCTGCAGAGCAGATGCACATTGTATTCTGCACTCTGTTCTATTACTCTGATACAATTTGTATGGTATGATCTGCCTGTACTACACGCAAAACAAAACTGTCCACTGTACCTAGGTACATGTGACAACAATTAATAAAATCAAATCAAAAATATAGGTTGGGTATCCTTTATATGTAAACCTTGGAAGCAACTGTGGCTGAAGGATATATTCAGTTTTTGGATGCACTTACCTTACCCTCTAAGATCTTTTGTCAATCATCTCACATCCAAAAGTCAAGTATTCATTTAACTCTTGAATTTTTTGTATCCTAGTCTGTTGAGAAAAGGATTCAAATTATCTTTATCAAAAACTTAATGGTATCTGTAAACTTTTTTTTTCATTATTTCTCCACTTGTTATAAATTGATTCCATTTGTTGCTACACTTACGACTCAGGTCTGTTTGGGTCCATTCAGGCCCTTTGAAGAAAAATTTCACTTGGCCCGTACTAATCTAAAAGTTGTTTTTTTTTCAAAGGGCCCAAATGGACCTGTAAACAGGCTGAGTTCAGGTCTACGTGGGTCAAGCAAAATTCTTTTTAAAGGGCACAAACTTAGTGTGTCTACAGCCCTACTTAGGTCTGCTTTTGGAAAGACCTTGGGTTTTACATCTTTTCAGTATTTGGCCACGTGGATAAAGCATACCTGACCTGTATCAAAACTCCTCATTAGAATTTTATCAAAGATGAGATGTGATTCTGTCTTTGGCCTTTGGTTCTTTATTTAAATAAAATGGATGATGGAGTAACTATGTGATTATAATTCAGTAGTTTAATGTCTTCAAATATTCATCACTAATTTGTCACTTTAATAACTTAAGTACTTCTTCTCAGATTTTAAGCAGGGCCTACCTTTCTTTGAGAATCCTAATTCCTTTAGAAACTAGATATGCTGTGAAAGTATACCCATAAGAGTTAGCCTCTAACCTTGGTTAAAAATAATTACTAAATCCTATGACTTTTTTTTCCTCAATATCCATACCACCCTTCCAGTTCTTTGATGTGACGTTCCTGTATCAAAATAGCATGCTGGCAGCTGCTTCTGTGTCTCTGCTCACACACATATAATCAATGATTGTTTGAGAGCAGCAATGCTAATTGGTTAAAAATGTTGGAAATAAGAGGGTTTGTTAACAACCAGTTGAACTGCTGAAGCCATTTGCACTGTTTTTCACAGCTTTCCTTGTGCCAAGTGAAATGAAGAAGAAACCATGAGCCAAAAATGGAAGCAAAATTCTGATTTTTTTCTAACAGTTGCATACTATTTATATAGTTTATTATGGATGGATCTATCTCATTTAGTAAATGATTTGTGATCAAAATATTACTTAAAAGAAATTACGTACTTTTGCGTAAGGTTTGTCCTGGACATTTCCAGGTGCAATAACACTTTGCGTGATTAAATTTCTTATTAAGTTCATTGTGCCCTTTAATTTCAACAACCTTTTCAACCTGTTTTAAATTTGTTGAGGTGATTTTGAAGATTGTTAACTCATCTACTTCTTAGTCATCTGGTTAAGGCCAAATAAATGAAGAAAAAAATTGAGAGTGATGTGAGAGATAGTAGGAACTGCAGATACTGGAGAATCTGAGATAACAAGGTGTAGAGCTGGATGAACACAGCAGGCCAAGCAGCATTAGAGGAGCAGGAAGGCTGATGTTTCGGGCCTAGACCCTTCTTCAGAAATGGGGGAGGGGAAGGGGGTTCTGAAATAAATAGGGAGAGAGGGGAGGCGGATAGAAGATGGATAGAGGAGAAGATAGGTGGAGAGGAGACAGACAGGTCAAAAAGGCGGAGGTGGAGCCAGTAAAGGTGAGTGTAGGTGGGGAGGTAGGGAGGAGATAGGTCAGTCCAGGGAGGAACGGACCGGTCAAGGGGGCGGGATGAGGTTTGTAGGTAGGGGGTGGGGGTGGGGCTTGAGGTGGGAGGAGGGGATAAGTTAGGGAGGCGGGGACAAGCTGGGCTGGTTTTGGGATGCGGTAGGGGGAGGGGAGATTTTGAAGCTTGTGAAGTCCACATTGATACCATTGGGCTGCAGGGTTCCCAAGCGGAATATGAGTTGCTGTTCCTGCAACCTTAGGGTAGCATCGTTGTGGCACTGCAGGAGGCCCAGGATGGACATGTCGTCTGCGGAATGGGAGGGGGAGTTGAAATGGTTCGCGACTGGGAGGTGCAGTTGTTTAGTGCGAACCGAGCGTAGGTGTTCTGCAAAGCGGTCCCCAAGCCTCCGCTTGGTTTCCCCAATGTAGAGGAGGCCACAACGGGAACAGCGGATGCAGTATACCACATTAGCAGATGTGCAGGTGAACATCTGCTTGATGTGGAAAGTCTTCTTGGGGCCTGGGATGGGGGTGAGGGGTGAGGGGGGAGGTGTAGGGGCAGGTGTAGCACTTCCTGTGGTTGCAGGGAAAAGTGTCGGGTGAGGTGGGGCTGGGGGGAAGTGTGGAGCGGACAAAGGAATCGCGGCGAGAGTGGTCCCTCCGGAAAGCAGATAAGGGTGGGGAGGGAAAAATGTCTTTGGTGGTGGCGTCGGATTGCAGATGGTGGAAGTGTCGGAGGATGATGCGTTGGATCCAGAGGTTGGTGGGGTGGTACGTGAGGACGAGAGGGATTCTGTTTTGGAAACATTCCACTCCCGTACATCTCAGATGTCCTTGTTTTCCGAGGACCGCAACTCCCTCCCCGACCCCCATCCCAGTGGTCGAGAACGCCCTCCACCGTGTCTCCCACATTTCCCGCAACTCATCCCTCACACACCCTCCCCGCAATAACAACCAAAACAGAATCCCCCTCGTCCTCACATACCACCCCACCAAACTCTGGATCCAACGCATCATCCTCCGACACTTCCGCCATCTGCAATCCGACCCCACCACCAAAGACATTTTTCCTTCCCCACCCTTATCTGCTTTCTGGAGGGACCACTCTCTCCGTGACTCCCTTGTCCGCTCCACACTCCCCTCCAGCCCCACCTCACCTGGCACTTTTCCCTGCAACCGCAGGAAGTGCTACACCTGCCCCTACACCTCACCCCCATCCCAAGCCCCAAGAAGACTTTCCACATCAAGCAGATGTTCACCTGCACATCTGCTAATGTGGTATACTGCATCCGCTGTTCCCCTTGTTGCCTCCTGTACATTGGGGAAACCAAGCGGAGTCTCGGGGACTGCTTTGCAGAACACCTACGCTCGGTTCGCACTAAACAACTGCACCTCCCAGTCGCGAACCATTTCAACTCCCCCTCCCATTCCGCAGACGACATGTCCATCCTGGGCCTCCTGCAGTGCCACAACGATGCTACCCGAAGGTTTCAGGAACAGCAACTCATATTCCGCTTGGGAACCCTGCAGCCCAATGGTATCAATGTGGACTTCACAAGCTTCAAAATCTCCCCTCCCCCTACCGCATCCC
>NC_063355.1:17895434-17905506 GCF_021869965.1 Rhincodon typus | reverse complement strand
CCCCACCCCCATCTCCTGCCTACTAACCTCATCCCGCCCCCTTGACCTGTCCGTCCTCCCTGGACTGACCTATCTCCTCCCTACCTCCCCACCTACACTCACCTTTACTGGCTCCATCCCCACCTCTTTGACCTGTCTGTCTCCTCTCCACCTATCTTCTCCTCTATCCATCTTCTATCCGCCTGCCCCCTCTCCCTATTTATTTCAGAACCCCCTTCCCCTCCCCCATTTCTGAAGAAGGGTCTAGACCCGAAACGTCAGCCTTCCTGCTTCTCTGATGCTGCTTGGCCTGCTGTGTTCATCCAGCTCTGCACCTCGTTATCTGAAAGTGATGCGATCTGTTTAATAATTGGAAATGAATTAACTAGTAAACTGAAAGATGTTTTTAAATTATCAGCATTCTTAAGATAAAGACCATCCACAATGATGTTCCAGATGGCACAGGCAGATGATTGCATTTAATTTGTTACACATACAGCTCTGGGTAATTTTGTATTTTACAAGCTGAAACATCATAACCATTTCCTATCTTTTTACTGAATATTTCTTGAAATGACCGTCAAACAGTAGCTCCTTGAACTTTAAAAATGGTAAACCTCGTCACATGCATTTCATTTTCATTCCTTCCCTTCACCTTAATATTTAAATATATCACTGTGCCCTAGTCTTAATGGCGATTGGTTTAATCAAGTTGTTCATCTGCAGGAGTATTGCAGTCTATTGTTAGTGCTAATGATGTAAATGATAGACAGTTCATGCTTTGCTGCTTACTGTTCTATTTCTAGGCATCCTACTATTACTACTCCCCAAATCCAATTTCCCAGCCTATTGTATGAATGGCCTATTTATTACTGCCGAACAAATTAGGCTCGAGAAGTGGAAGAAAATCAAATCTAATTATTGCATATTGATTGTCTTCAAATTCATATCTTCTATTAAATTCTCTTTATTCTTTCTCTGTGTTCATTCACAATAGATTCTCCGAAAAAGAAAAGGCAGTCAGAGATCCTGGATGAAATTATGGAAGGAAAAGACTAGATCATTTTATTTATTTAAAAGTGAGTAGTTTTATCTGCATTTTTTGATTCTGTTGATTGTAGTGCAAATAAAATTCAGAGAATTTTATATATTTTATATGAATTTTATATTAAAGACATTCCTGCATGTGTGCGAAAGCATATCCTACAGAGCTGAAGGACAAGTTTAACCCTTTGAATCTTTTTTAATATATTAATTGTAGGTATTTTAATGAAGAAGATGCAGAATTTAGGAAAGCAAAGATAATCAACTTACAACTACCATGCCAGAAACTAAAATTGTCCTCTCACAAGCTTTTAGAGCTTACTCGTCATTCGACTTAGTTAAAACATTGGTCTGGAACTGGCTTGAACAAGAAAAACAATCAATTGGATTGAAGGATTGTACAGTTAATAGTGCAAGGACTGGGATGGAAGTGCAAAGTAGAGTGGGTAAATTCAATGTCTATTTGAACACAGAAAATAGAGAGGGGAAAAAAATACAAAGCAAAGTAAACAAAAGCATATTTTCCATTGTAATTTTTAAAAGATTTCAAAAAGAATTGAAATGTGTAGGAATTGTACTAGTTAATGTTCAATGCCAGAGAGGTTCCTTGGCCTTGTTTATGATTATTGTATTGTTATAAAGGATACTTTGCCTGGAATAGCCAAGATTTAACTTATTGTGCTGAGTTTAGTTTGTATGTATTGCACAAATGCACCAACATTGTACAGTGGTGAACCAATCAGCACTTTTGTCAATCTGATGACTTTTGACCACAACTGCTTTCTCACATTTAACTGTGTATCTGTTCCTCACCTGAAGTTGCTGTTTCATTTGGGGGGAGTAACGATTTGTGCTGTTAGATTCATCATTATTCTGACACAAAATTCTATACAGTTGAGGTAAGTCTTCAAATATGTTGCAAATTGCCTTCAAGAGAAATTGGATGCAAATTCAGTTTCAAGAAGATCAATAACTTCTTAAAATTGAAATAATGTGATACTAACAAGATTAACTAGATCCTAGAAGAGCATACAGTAAAATACAGTATTATTGTTGGCCCAGGCAAATATTTAGCATAAAGTCAGTATTGCATGTAATAGTATTGATCGCAGAACTATTTAATGAGGACTAAACAAAAGATTTACATGTCTCGTGAAATTATGACAAGACAAATCCAAGAACAAAAACTGCAGTTAGTATCAAAACAGTCAGGCAGAATAGTAAATGGCATAAAATGATGCCTTAATGAGCTGAAATTTCATACTCATAACCCCTGATTTAATCCTGATAATACTAGTAAAGCCAATCTTGTCTCAGCTTGTCATATGATTGTGCCAACCAATCAGAGCAGTGTTAAATCACAAGAGCACAAAATCATGGAGTGCTGGATAAACCATCATTTGACATCAAAAACTACCTGCAAAAGAACATGCAAAGCCTGCAAGTATGACTAAGCCAGTGAAAAAGCTAAGTTGTTGATTGAAAGGAAGATCAAGTTCATAACAGCAAGTGGAAAACTGATGAGTGAAGTGGAAAGCAGATATCACGAAGGAATGGATGATTCATCAGTCATGTTTGTCTGTCATTCTGAAACACAAAGGAAACAGCATGGAACTGCTCAATGAGCAGGCATTCTCTCCAGCACGAGAGGGAGTAGGAGCGGCTGCCTATCCTGACGGAGAAATTCTGAAGTTCAAAACAGTCAAAGCTGAGAATGCTTTCATCTCCATTCCATTGCTGCAGAAAAGAGCACGCGTTCTGGGACATGGAGTTTACCTCGGCCGATTCAAGGCAAGACCTCGCGTAATCGTCCACATAGCAGCAGTGACAGATAATAGACTCCAAAACCAAAACAAGTCTCACTCAGGGCTTGACGGAGTACGCATTACTTTTATAAGGCTATTGCAAGATGTGAACAATTTTTGAATAAAGACATTCTCCCATACATTTATTGTTTTACTCTATTTTCACCTGGAATTTGAATCTGTTTTGTTTTGATATTGACTATACTTGTAGGTATTATTGTTACAAAGAGATGCATTCATTTGAGATTGGGCCATCCTCACCTATCACTATGTTCTACTTAATAAGAATTTGTGGGTAGATCCCCTGGGATTAAACTCATTGTGATGTTCCTACATTTGACTAAATAAAATCTGGCTATTTTCAGCATTTTGTGAATTTCATCATTTTTTGAAAAGTTGTTTATTAGCGAATTAAGAACTAGTTGCCTTTGTAGAAAATAAATCTGCTGTAAACAGCAATAAATGCATATCGAAGTTAAGCACTGTATGATCACGACATACGTGTGGATCTCCAACTAAACCTATTTTATACATATTTCTTGCTAGTCTCGATTCTTATTTTTTTTTCTAAAGACAAATTCTGGAGTCCATTTCAAATCTACAGATACGGGTAATTTAAAGATATTTGACATTGTGCTCAACAGCAATATTTGTTTCCTGCTCCTTCAATTTTAAGTTTTGTGTGTTTCATACATTTAATTGATTACATAACTTCTGTTTACGGAACTGTATTTAAGTAATCTATAGAAAAATGATTTCAAACAAAATGAATGCTTGTTTATAATCAGAATGTAATGAGGAATTCTATTTGCATAATGTGCCCCTTTTATCCATCCAAAACGATAATAAATGCATCAATCAGCTTACTCTGCCAGTGTTTAAATATTCTTGTTCTCACTTTTTGTCTTTAAGTAGACTTGTAGAGTCATAGACTACAGAAACGGGCCTTTCAGTCCAACCAGTCCATGCCAAACCTAATCCCAAACTAAACTAGTCCCATCTGCTTGCTCCAGGCCCAGGTCCCTCCAAATCTTTCCTATCCTTGTAGTTATCTAAGTGTCTTTTAAATGTTGTGACTGTGCCCTCATCCACTACTTCCTTGGGAAGTTTATTCCACACGCGAGCCACCCTCTGTGTAAAAAATTTGCCCCTCATGTCTTTTTTAAAATCTGTCTCATCTCACCTTAAAAATATGCCAGCTGGTCTTGAATCCCCCATCCTAGGGAAAAGACACCTACTATTAATCATCTACACCCCTCATGATCTTTTATATCTCGAGAAGGTCACCTCTCACTTCCTAGGCTCCAGTGAAAATAGTCGTAGCCTATCCAGCCTTTCTTTTTAACTCAAACCTTCCATACACAGCAACATCCTGGTAACAGTCAACACAGTGTGGAGCTGGAGGAACACAGCATCAAAGGAGCAGAAGAGTCGATGTTTCGGGTCAGGACCCTTCTTCAGAATGCCAACCCACTGGTAATCTCCTCCGTGAAAGACCTCTAATGGATCTCTCTCCCACTGCACCCCACTGGTCGTCATCTCTGTGAAAAACCTCGGTGGATCTCTCTCCCACTGCAATCCACTAATCTCCTTTGCCACTCCTCTGCTGCCTGACTTGCTGTGTTCCTCCAGCTCCACACTGTGTTGACTCTGACTCTAGCATCTGCAGTTCTTGCTATCTCCGAACATCCTGGTAAATCTCTTCTGAACCCTCTCTAGCTTAATAATATCCTTCCTATAACTGGGTGACAAGAACTGGACACAGTACTCCAGAAGTGGCTTCACCAATGCCCTGAGAATCTCAACATAGCTTCCCAAATCCCATACTCAAAGGACCAAGCAATGAAGACAAGCGTGCTAAATGCCTTTTTAACTACCCTGTCTACCTTCAAAGAATTATGAACTTGAACCTTAGATCCCTCTATTCTACAACACTACTTAGGCCCCCACCAGTAAATGTGGAAGTCCTGCCCCTGTTTGTTGTACCAAAATGCAATACCTCGCATTTATCCAGGTTGAACTCCATGTGCCATTTTTCAACCCATTGACCCATTTGATCAAGATCCCTTTGTAACCTTAGAAAACCTTCTTCAATGTCGACTATGCCACCAATTTTGGTGTCATCTGCAAACTTACTAACCATGCCTTCTATAACCTAATCCAAATCATTGATATAAATGACAAACAAAGAAGACCCAGAACCGGTCCCTGCGAAACACCATGGGTGACAGGCCTCCAGTCTGAAAAGCAGGCCTCCAGTCTGAAAAGCAACCCTCCAGCACCACTCTCTCCATCTTTGCTGTTAAGCCAATTATGTATCCACTTGGCAAGCTCACCCTGAATCCCATGTGACCTAACTTAACTAATTAGTCTACAATGTGGAACCTTGCCAAAGGCTTTACTAAATTCCAAGTAAACAGTGTCTACTGCTCTGCCCTCATCAATCTTTTTGGTAACTTCCTCAAAAAACTCAATCAAGTTTGTGAGACACAATTTTCCTTGCACAAAACCATGCTGATTATCCCTAATCAACTTTTGCCTCTCTAAATGTCTATAAATCCTATCTTTTAGAATCATCTCCAACAATTTATCCACAACTAAAGTCAGACTCACAGGTCTATAGTTCCCCGGTTTCTCCTTACAGCACTTCTTAAACAAAAGCACAACGTTAGCCACCCTCCAGTCATCAGGCATCTCACCTTTAGTTCTAGTTGATGCAGATATTTCTGCAGTGGGCCTTGCAGCTTCCTCCCTTACTTCCCACATCATTCTAGGATAAATTAAAATGCCCCTACAGTCTTTATATTGATTGAGAGATTCATTTGAACCCAGTTATCTATATCGAAAATAAGATTCTCTTTTATTGAGGTTCTAATCAAGAATATATTTATTCATCCATTGTTCATTAATCTTACCAGCCATAGCCTTCACTCTAGGAACATAATGTCTCTGAATTTATCATCATCACACTCTTGAAAGCCTTCCAATTGTCAAACGTCCTTTTACTTGTGAACAGTTTACTCCAACCAACTTTTGAAAGTTCTTGTATGTGCATGTGTTTTATATCGTTAACATATATTTCTCTCATTTTGGCCAATTCTCTCTCTCGGCACTTTTCAGTACAAAAATTGTTTTTCACTATCATTGTTTGCCAGTATCTAGTGTATATTACAATGCTTTGAGAAATTGTTTAACTTACATTATGTACACACCTCTCAAAATTTTCATAGTGGAACTGTAAGTTTGGACAATGCAGCAAAAGCGTTCAAACTATATTTGCTTATGTAACTAAGACCACCTATTTACATCTCTGTAGCACCAGGCAGTTTAGCACCTGTTTCAACTTAGCTATTGCTGACATCCTCAGTTATGCCTTTTTATGTCTTGGCTTGATTATTCCAATGCACACTTAACTGGTTTTCCACATTCTGCCATCAATGAACTTCAGATGATCCAAAACTGCTGTGTACGTCTTCATTTGCACCTAGTCTCAATTCACCTATCAACCCTGTTCTTGCTAAGTTATGTTGGCCTCTGGCCAAACAATCTCCTATATTTTAAACTTCTCATCCTCGTTTTCAAGTTCCTCCATGGCTTTGTTCTCCCTATCCATAATCTCCTCCAGCTCCACAAACCTCCAAGATATCTTACATCCACTAGACTTGACATTGCGTGTATCCCTGTCTTTAGTTAGTGGTTGCTGTTTCAGTTGCTTTGGCCCTGAATTCTGGGATACCTGCCCTTCACCTTCTGCCTCATTTTCCTCCTCCATGACATCCCACAAACCCACCTCTTTTGGCATCTCTCCGAATATCACGTAGTGTGACTATTTTGATTAATAGTGTTCTTGTGAAGCGTTTCAATACCTTTTATGATGCTCTAGGTACTACAAAATTGTTAGGATAGAAGAAATGACAGCAAAAATAAAGCATAAAATCATTGAGTTCACAGATCTAAATGCAAAAATGGAATTTCAAAGGCAGCGTTGCACATGCATTGAAAAATAAAATAAATTTTAACGGACAGACAAAAAATTCCTTTGCAGATATTTAATGAGAAAGATTTTTTATGCAAAGAATTTTGTTGAAAGTATCCCCTCACGCTTATGAGAGAAGTAAATCTAGAAAATATTGAGTTTGTTTTTAAATCAATCTTCTTTCAATATATTGAAATCAGATCCCCTCTACTTCTCCTAACCTCTAGTGAATACAATGAATAACCTCTAATCTTAGGTTGGGAAGAAAACTGCATGCAATAGGACAAGTATGCTCTTGCCAAGGCCCAAGGCATCAATGCCTAAGACATCCCTACTTCAGTACTCATATCCTTTTGCAATGAAGGCCAATATACCATTTACCTTCATAATTGCATGTTGCATCTGCCTGTCTACTTACATTGAGTAGTGTAATCCATATTTCTCAATATCACCATTTAAGTAATCCTTTTTCTTTGTTTAACACACCAAAATGCATAGCTTACCTGTATCAATGTTATCTTGCACCTACACTCAACTTGTCTAATGCACTCGGAAGCCTTGTTGCATTCCCCCCACAACTTAGAGTCCCACCTGTCAATTTAAGCTGTCATGCGATGAAGGTTAAAATTCTCCTTGCTTGACCCCTAAATCGTTCTAATCCTCCATAGTTCCTCACTTCAGATCACTGAGACAAATCATTATTGTGCTTTCTCTGTCTTAGGTCCAAAATGAATGTTCTTGCACTTGCCCCACTAAACTCTTTGTCACACTTCTCTGTACTCACTTAATCTATTAGGGTCCCTTTGCAGCGTTTTGCTCCTATCTATACTATTTCTATCCCACCCAATTTAGTTTTATTGGACAACTTAGATATATGATTCTCTGTTCCATCAAATAAGCTGTTGATTAAAAACTAAAGAGCTTTATCTTCCAAAAATGTAAGTACAGATCCCAGAAGAACTCTTCTTGACAACCCTGCCCATTGTTCCTAATCTTTTATTGTCTACTGCCTGTTCCCTTGCTTTTGTTTCTGCTGATAATATTGTATGTGGAATCTTGAGAATGAGTTCTGTACGTTCAGAAGAACAACATCTATAGCGAATTCCTTGTCTACCACATTAGTGATTTCAAAAAAGTTAGGTTAATTGGACATGGTTTACCATTTACAAATCCCTTTCAGCTTTCTCTGATTAACTCATCTTTGCCTAAGTGCTCAGTCACACTGGCCTTAATGACAAATTCTAATAATTTCCCACAACAGACATGAGACCAAACGGTCTATAAGTTATTGAGCTCCATCTCTCACCTTTTTATGGATAATGGAGTTGTATTGGCAATTTTCCCATCCAATAGTACAGTTTTTGAATCAAGAAAATAGGCAGAATCGGTCTTGTTATTTAGAAGGGAAATGATGTTTAACTAAGTTATTGGAGTCTTAGAGGAAATAAATGCTGTATATAAAGGGAAAGCAGTGATGTACTGTACTTATATTTCCAGAAGGAATTTAATAAGATGTCTCATCAAAGGTTATTATGGAAAATAAAAGCTCATGCTATAAGTAACATATTGGCATGGAAATTGGCTAACAAGAAGCAGTGAGAAGGCATAAATTAGTAATTTTCTGAATGGCTAAATATAATGGTGTGCCACAGAGATCAGTGCTGGTACCTCAATCTTGTACAATTTATAAGAATGACTTGGATGAAGAGACTGAAAACATGGTTGCTAACCTCTTCACAAAAGGGTACAGATAGCTGGTGTGACTGATCAAGATCAGGCAAATAGTTTATACTGTGGGGGAAAAATGTTAAGTTGTCTAATTTGACAGGGAGAATAGAACAGAAGCATTTTATCTAAATGGTGAGAGATGGCAGAGATCTAGAATGCAGAAGGATCTGAGTGTCTTGGTGTATGAATTGCAAAGCATTACTGTACAGGTAGAAGTAGTAATTAGGAAAGCTAATAAAATGTTGCAAGGGGAATTGAAAACAAATGTGGGAAGGTTATGCTTCAGTTATACAGGGCACTGATGTGCTATCTCTACTTTTTCCTGCCACTGTTTGGACCTCTAAAAGCCAAACAGTGTAGATACTGGAAGTCTGAAATAAAGGCAGAACCCAAAAATGTCTCATTGGACTAGAAGCATTGACTCTGTTTCTCTCTCCACAATTTCTGCCAGAATTGCTGAGTTTCTGTTCTTTTCTGTTTTTTGTTTAGTGATACCTTGCCAATTACACTCAGTTGGCATCTTGTCAAAGCTTCTCAACTTCATACTCTTTACAGACATGGATGTAGAGCTGAATGTCAAAGGAAGAATGAGCGTCATTACCCTTGACATGCATATTGACCATGAATATTGAATAGGTTGCAGGTGTTCATGTCCAAGATAAGTAACGGTGTGGTGAACAACGGCAACCTGACCAATTTCAGCCAACTGCGAGTCTCCCATCCCTGCATCCTCCATGCACTCCTCTACACTAGTGAAACCTGATCAAAGTACACATAGCAGGGGAGAATTGAACACTTCCCACCTTCACTGTTCCAAATGTATCCTTGACATTTCCTGGCAGGAAAACATCACCAAATTGGAGGTCCTGTAGCATGTTAATTGCATCAGAATATACTACTAAAGCCAAGTGGTCCATGCTGGCTTGTTGTGTGGTTGACAGTAGTGTCCCCAAATAAACTCACCAATCAGTTGGCATATTTATGGCTGTCAGTTGACCTGATGTTGCTGATCCTCATGAGGCAGCTGTTGCAACAGACGAATCTTTCACCTGTTGGGTTAACTTGCCAGTGGTAAAGCCACTATGCTAATTATTTGAAAGCCATAGCACGGTCAGCAATCCATTTATACTAACCTTTCTGGTGCAGAAGATGTAATTTACCCACTTTGCAATCTGGACCTATGTATGCTGCTCTCCACAACAGCTAACCTCTTCAGCTCCCTCTGTCGGTTTCCTAGGTGTGTCTCGAGGGTTACTTGCCATATAAGACAAAGCACCTTCAACTGTTCCATTACAGACTCGAAGAGACTGATGGAGAGACATTGCTAAACAATGAGACGAGCTCTGTTTGTCCTGTGGCATTCACTGTTTGCAGCTTCCTGGGCTATTCAGTTGGCCATGCATTGCAGGCCCAGACAATGAAGATGTTGATTAATTCAAGAAAGTGAATCTTCACAGCAGCTGACAACACAGCTTGGGAACTTTTGAGGCACTGCAATCAGGTCTGGCTGACTTTTAAAAATTGCATCAGTATTTGTGGT
>NC_063355.1:17736316-17894934 GCF_021869965.1 Rhincodon typus | reverse complement strand
CTAGTCAGTGATGCCCATATCCTGTTAATGTATTAAAAAAAGTAACACCTCACGTAAAAACTTCCCAGTTTACTATCTACCACTGATGTTGCAAAGCGAATCAAAGAGTGACTAGTTAAGTCCCCTATATTACATAATGTACTTCAACTTAAGTTTCCTTGGTTAACATATGAATTTACAATTCAAAGATTGTTTACCATGGTAATGTTCAGCTGTCTTTCTGCGTAATGTCTCCACTGTATCTTCAGAGTCTGCCCATTCCAGTACTAATCGTCGACCATACAAGTGAGTGCTGTGGCAAAGAGCATTGAAGGCTTTCTGCAGAAGAAATAGACTTTTGAATTTCTTTTTGAAATAAGAATAAAATGTATTTGTCAGTTACACTTGGCTGTCATTTGTAAAATAAGTTTTTGTGCAAATGTAAACAGCAATTAAACTATAAATTGCTATCTTTGAAGTGTTTATTTAATTCAACACATTTCTACACTAATTGGGTAACCTCCCTAAGTGCAAACCTAGCAGATAAAACAGCTGTGCTCGCAGAACTGTTTGGTATCATGATGGTTTGTATAAACAATCCTTTTCCACCATTAGAATTAAGGCACAATCTTAACAATTCAACCAGAATTATTGAAAACAAGTCTCAAATCACAAAGAAACGGCCTTAATGCAGAACTTTAATAAACAACACAAGATTAAAACAAGAACACAGGGAAGTTCATAATTGTTGTCAACAGCTGGAATTAAACTCAGGGGCTGGAATGACTAATAGGATTTAGCATTTTTCGCAGTTTATCTAGCAGTGTGGGAATCCATACTTGGAACAGTTATGCATAAAGCCTCCAATTCTGGAATCACAGAATCACTAAAAACTTATTGACCAGGAGGAGGCCATGTGGTCCATTAAAGGAGCAGTGGTGTTTTGTCTCACATGACCAATTTTTATTTGCAACTCTGAAAGCTCCTCATCCTCAAATACCTATCCAAATCACTTTTAAAATTATTTACGGAGAGCTTTCAGTACCTTTCCAGGGAGAGAATTCCAGATCCTTGTGACTCAGTGAAAAAAAGGACGATATTTTCACCAAGTTACTCTTGATAATCTTGAGAATAACTATTAGATCATCACTTATTTTTCACTGTTCCAAGGAGAATGGGGCAAGGCCTGAGATGACATCAAGCAAACACAGCCTTCCAGACTGTGTAATGTCCTTCGTCCGCACATCGGGAGGGGGGCAGGGGGGTTACGTGCCACATGTGGGAGTACCATCTCAGACTATGCAAACAAGGACCACACACACACACACACACACACACACACACAACTCATATCTTACAGACAAGGTCCCACACAACACCATCCCACTAGCAGAGGTGGTGGCAAAACAGCATACACTTGACAGAGAGTTGTCCTGGGAGCCCTCAACACCGACTGCAGACAGATTATTAGTTACCAAAGAGTTTAAAGGTTATCAGGATGCGCAGGACTGTAGAGTTGAAGTGAAAATCAGATCCTGCCAGAATCTTATTGACTGGTAGAACAGTCTCGAAGAGCCAAGTGGTCTACTTGAGGCTTTACATATGTTTGCTTCTCACAACTGTAACTAATGTTATGGATCAGAGCTGACCCTCTCAAAAGATATTAAGAAGGTAGCCTAGACCGTGAATTTTTCTTATTTCAAAGGTAAATGCGAGGTGCTGTGTTCCAGATGCAATTTGTTTGGTCGAACTATTTGACGTTAAGCAAAACACAATTTATTCAACCACTACAGTTGAAATACAACAAAAGAAAGAGGAACTTGGAACAACTTAACTCCATTGGAAAACTTAGCAAAATAATAGATTATTTTACTGCCAGATAGGAAGTCTTCCAAGACAGTTACATCCCATAAACACACCCTTGGAAAAAGGCAAATTCAGAAAAACTGATTTTCTTGCTGATAGGATTGCACTTAAGACTAAGAGATACATGCAGCAGCTTCCCACAGACAGAGAGAGTGTAGCAGCTGAGAGAGATTCACTACCTTCCAACCCTGCTGAGGCATAGCAACAACTGCTGAAAGCTAACTAAAAATACTTGATCTGTGAGAGCTTGACCATACCCACTCAGGCTGCTTCTATTGTCCCAACTTTTAAAAAAACCCAAGGCCTCACAAGTCGTTTATCTTCTCAGACTGCATAGTCCCTGTCTCCCAATCTCTCTCTAAAAGAAACCAGGACAAAACACACCTCTTAAAGCCACAATATTGTCACACCAGTTAGCTATACAAAAACTCTAACCTTAAGCAGTCTTGTTAACCCTACATTAATCTCGGGCTCTGAGTGCAGTCTTGATCCTGTATTAAATGGAGCCCTTATGATGAAATCCTGCGATACATTTGGACCCTATGATGATTTAAACGCTAATGTTCGATTTGACGATGAATTAACTATTGCATCCTCAATGTGTTAGATCATTTATTTTTGTTCTAGCTTTTTAAAAACTGACAAACTATTGTGCAAAATTTCCTAGTTGGTGAGTTGGATTTGTTTAATTGCTAACATAATCTATCCTCGTTAAGTAATGAAGATCAGTGGCAGGTAATCATCTTAGCATTCTGTAATCTGAAATATGGTGATAAATCTTCAGTCATCTTTATTAAGAGGGACTAAGGTCTAAAGTGATTGGTTACTCTTTAAATAATTTTCCTTGCAGGGTATAAATGTTTGTCAGCAATTTTGTTTTAAATGTCCAAAACAGTGCAAAATCTCCAAAGTGAAGAAGTCAACAAAATTACCTGCTTGAAACAGGACTCTCAAGTTAAGCTGCTGGAGAAATTGCTGACCATGACAGATAATGCTTAACAGTTTAAGTATGACCTCTTTGAATCCTTTTCCTTGCGCAACTGTGGCCATATTAAACCAGACTAAAAACCAAAATATGACGTTATTCTGCTCAAGAAAAGTATTCAGCTGTGCAAACTGCCTTTGACAAGCATTTTAATTAGATACTTCAGATCTCTACAATAGAGCACATCAAATTAAACTTAGATCAATTTCAAATTCACTGCAAGTGACACAATATATAACAACCTGAAATTGATTTACCTCCTAAGTCAGATATTCACAGCAAGCTCTTCTATGAGATATAGTACTGAAATTGTGCACTTATTCACAGACAATACAATGTTTTTAAAAATTAAGTAAAATGGCTCTTCAAATTTTATTTGCGTGGATCCTCCAAAACAAACAGGAAATGTTGCTTTCAGTTTGCATTAAAAGGAAGGTCTCTCTCTGTAAGTAAACAAATAACTAGAAATAATCCCAAGTACCCATCCTTTGCTGCAATGTATTTTCAAATAGCTATATTTGCCTTTACTTAATTGACTAGCTTTAAAGACAATGGAGATCTAAGCATAATGTTTTATTCACTGCTTTATTAGCACATCTTTTATTCAACATTAACCAAGATATATACATACTCTGGTTCTTAAAGCTGTTTTTCTTCTATGTATTGTGGTGAAGGCTGAATTGGGAAAGTGTGCTTCTATTAAATTTTCACATAATAGTATTAAATAATATGCAATATTGTTTATAGTTAAAAGTATTGCATAATACGAATGTAAAAATTACATATTTTGAAAAGCAAAATAAAATTTCAATAGAAAATGTTAAATCTCAAAAAAAACTCAGTGAATTATTTCAGAAGAAATCACCTGCAAACAGAGGGAAGGTGGAAAACAAATAGGCAGTTCCAATTTTCATGGGTTTAAAAGTGCTAAGAATCATATCCATGAAATGTATCTCCTGCACAACATTCATAGATATTCAAAGTGAATTGAGAGTTACACAGATTTGCCAATTGGAAACGGAGTATTTACGGAGGTTTCATCCCAAAATTTGTCACCTCTAATAACCCAAGTCATGTAACAGTTCCCCCAGCTACAATATTTTCAAGATAAATAGACAAAATTCTCAAAATGGAAGAAACAACTTCTTTAAATGCCCCTTTTATTGCTGACAGCATCGCAGATGAAAGTGACCAGGAGATTCATTTTTAAATCCTAGAAATTTCTGGATAATCCTGGAAAAAAGGTAATCCTACATGAAACAAATAGTAGAGCTAATGTGTTTTATCCTTACCCTGGGGAATGACTTTTAAACACACACAGATTGGACATGAAGAAAAAGTACCATGATTAATGATATAACGTTTACATTTAAAACAGTATCCAGCACATAACCAAGTGTCCCCTGGACAAAATTCAACAACTTTTCGTTAATCATAAATTGCATGAAAGCAAAACCACCATAGAACTGGAAATTAAGCATATTCTACATTTCAATGAGATTGCCAATCATTCTTCAAAATTTTAGCAAATATAGGTTCAACTATGTCCCTGTTAGGGTGAAGGGAAAAGCTGGCAGGATCAGGGATTCCTGGCTAGTGAGGGATATGGAGGCCCTGGTTAAGAAAAAGGCGGCAGCATACATTGGGTTTAAGCTCAAGTGAATCCCTAGAAGACTATAAAAAGCGCAGGAGCACACTTAAGAGGCAAATCAGAGGAGTAAAAAGAGGTAAGGAGAGGAATCTGGCTGATAAGGTTAAAGATAAACCCAAGAGGCTGTATAGCTTTATTAGGAGTAAGAGGAAGGCTAGGGAGAGAATAGGTCCCCTTAAAGATCAGCATGGCCATCTATGTGTGGAGATGCAGGAGATGGGAGAGATTTTAGTGAATATTTCTCCTTACTGTTTACTGAGGAGAGAATCATGGATGCCAAGGAAATAAGGGAAATAAGTGGGGATGTTTTAGACCACATACACATTACCAGAGAGGAGGTGTTTGCAGCCTTAAAGCGCATTAAGGTGGATAAATCCCCTGGGCCTGATCAAGTCCATCCTCGGATGTTGCGGGAAGCTAGGAAAGAAATTGCAGAGGCCCTTGCAGAGATGTTTGCTTCATCTTTAGCCACTGATGAAGTTCTGGAAGACTGGAGGGTGGCTAATGTTGTTCCATTGTTTAAAAAGGTAGCAAAGACAAGCCAGGGAACTACAGATCAGTGAGCCTGACATCAGTGGTAGGCAAGTTAATGGAGAAGATACCGAGGGACAGGATCAACCAACGTTTGGATAGTCAAGGTCTGATTAGGGATAGTGAGCATGTATTTGTGCGCGGGAAGTCATGTTTAACAAATTTTTCACAGTTTTTCGAAGAGGTAACCAAGAGGATACATGAGGGTAGTTGTCTATGTGGACTTTAGTAAGGCCTTTGACAAGGTCCTGCATGGCAGACTAGTCATGAAGGTTAGGTCGGATGGGATCCAGGGAGAGCTAGTTAATTGGATTCAAAATTGTCTCGATGGTAGGAAGCAGAGGGTGATAGTTGAAGGTTGTTTCTCAGACTGGAGGCCTGTGACTATGGTGTGCCACAGGGGTCAGTGCTGGGATCTCTGTTATTTATTATTTACATAAATGATTTGGATGTGAATGTACAAGGCATGATTAGTAAGTTTGCGGATGATATAAAATTAGCAAGTATTATTGATAGCGAAGAAAGTTACTAAAAATTACAGCCGGATCTTGATTAAATGGGGAAGTGGGCTGAGGATTGGCAAATGCAATTCAATCAGATAAGTGTGAGATATTTCACTTTGGAAAGTCAAACCAAGGTCGGTCTTATACAGTAAATGGTAAGATCCTGAGGAGTGTTGTGGTACAGAGGGACCTAGGAGTACAAGTACATAATTCGTTGAAAGTGGTGTCACAGGTAGACAGGGTGGTGAAGAAGGTATTTAGCATGCTGGCCTTTCGAAGCACTGAGTATAGGAGTTGGGTCATTATGTTACAGTTGTATAAGTCGTTGGTGAGGCCACACTTGGAGTATTGTGTACAGTTTTAGTCACCCTGTTATAGGAAAGACACAGTTAAACTGGAAAGTGTGCAAAGAAGATTTATGAGGATGTTGCCAGGACTAGTAGGCCCGAGTTATAGGGACAGGTTGGCCAGGATAGGACTTTATTCCTCGGAATGTAGGAGAATGAGGGGTGAACTTACTGAGATGTATAAATCATGAGGGGCATTGATAGGATGAATGCATATTGTCTTTTTCCTTGAGATGGGGAATTGAAATCTAGAGGGCATTGGTTTAAGGTGAAAGGGAACAGATTTAAGAAGGACCTATGGGGAAACTTCTTCACGCAGAGAGTAATGTGTATATGGAATGGGCTGCCAGAGAAAAAGCGGTTGAGGCAGGTACAGTAGCAACATTTAAAAAACATTTGGATAGATACATGGATGGGAAGGGTTAAGAGGGATTTGGACCAAAGGCAGGCAATTGGAATTAGCTAAGTGGGCACCATGGTCAGGAAGGGCCTGTTTCCATGCTGTATTACTGACTCTTGGTGGCTCAGTTTCTCTTCACAGGACTGTAGTGATTGTAGCGAGATCAGCCAGGTGGACCTCATAGATAAGTGGGGCTGTTATTCTGGTCCAATTAGGGAGCCCTGGCTGACAGATATAAACTGGAGGAGTGACATCCTGCTCACTCAGAAAGCTGGCTCTGAGGAAGCGGGGTCAGTTTCAAGGACTCCCCACGTGTAAACAAAGGGTGACTGGCCTCTTTGGAATTATTTCAAGGAGAGTCCTGCCATCCTGGAGACACGTCTGGAGGGCCTTTGTTTCATTCCCTCTGTGGTAATTCTCTTTTCCTGAGATAAGAAGGCCAGAACTGCACAGAGTACTCCAGGTGTAGTGTAATGAGGCTTCTACATAATTTAAGGAAGACTTCACTACTCCTGTACTAGAATTGTCTTGTGATAAAGGTTAACATTCCATTAGCTTTTCTAATAGCTTACTGTACCTACATGTTAACCTTCAGTGACGTATTGACAAGGACATCCAAGTCCTTTAGCAAATCTACACTTTCCAAGTTCTCACCAATTAAGAAATGGATAACTTCAAATTTTTCCCACATTATATTCTACCTACCACTTTCTTGTTCAATAACTTTGCTTGTCCAAATCCTCCTAAGCATAACAACATAACATAAGAACTAGGAGCAGGAGTAGGCCATCCGGCCCCTCGAGCCTGCCCTGCCATTTAATAAGATCATGGCTGATCTTCTTGAGACTCAGCTCCACTTACCCGCCCACTCACCATAACACTTAATTCCTTTACTGTTCAAAAATTTATCTAGCTTTGCCTTAAACACATTCAGTGAGGTAGCTTCAATCGCTTCACTGGGTAGGGAATTCCACAGATTCACAACCCTTTGGGTGAAGAAGTTCCTCCTGACCCCAGTCTTACATCTGCTTCCCTTTATTTTGAGGCTATGCCCCCTAGTCCTAGTTTCACCTGCTAGCGGAAACAACCTCCCTGCCTCCACCTTATCTATTCCCTTCATAATCTTATATGTTTCTATAAGATCTCCCCTCATTCTTCTGAATTCCAATGAGTGTAATCCCAGTCTCTCCTCATAATCCAACCCTCTCAATTCTGGAATCAACCGAGTGAATCTCCTCTGCACGCCCTCCAGTGCTAGTATACCTCTTCAAGTAAGGAGACCAAAACCGCACACAGTACTCTAGGTGTGGCCTCACCAGGACCCTATACAGCTGCAGCATAGCCTCCCTGTTTGTAAACTCCATCCCTCTAGCAATGGCAGACAAAATTCCATTTGCCTTTTTAATTACCTGCTGCACCTGCAATCCTACTTTTAGCGATTCATGCACAAGGACACCCAAGTCCCTCTGCACAGCAGCATGCTGCAATTTTTTTACCATTTAAAACATAGTCCATTTTGCTGTTATTCCTACCAAAATGGATGACCTCACACTTATCAACATTGTACTCCATCTGCCAGACCTTTGCCCACTTACTTAGACTATCTATATTCCTCTGCACACTTTGCTCTACCACTCATCTTAGTGTCATCTGCAAATTTTGACACACCACACTTAGTCCCCAACTCCAAATCATCTATGTAAATTGTAAACAATTGCAGTCCCAACACTGATCCCTGAGGCACACCACTAGTCACTGACCGCCAACCAGAAAAACACCTATTTACCCCTACTCTTTGCTTTCTACTAGTCAACCAATCCTCTATCCATGCCAATACATTACCTGAAATACTGTGCAACTTTATCTTATGTAGCAGCCTTTCGTGTGGCACCTTGTCAAATGCCTTCTGGAAATCCAGATATACCACATCCACAGGTTCCCCACTGTCCACCATGCAAGTAGTGTCCTCAAAAAATTCCACCAAATTAATTAAACATGACCTACCCTTCATGAACCCATGCTGGGTGCTCCCAATGAGACAATGTTATGTCCAAATGTCTCGCCATTTCTTCCTTAATGATAGATTCAAGCATTTTCCCCACTACCGAAGTTAAGCTAACTGGCCTATAGTTACCTGCTTTTTGTCTACTTCCTTTATTAAAACAGTGGCGTCACATTGGCTGCTTTCCAATCTGCGGGAACCACCCCAGAGTCCTGTGAACTTTGGTAAATAATTACTAGTGCATTTGCTACTTCCCCATCCCCTCTTTTAGTACCCTGAGATGTATTTCATCAGGGCCAGGATACTTGTCTACCTTTAGCCCCATTAGCTTGCCCAGCACTGCCTCCTTCGTGATAATGATAGTTTCTAGGTCCTCACATGCTATAACCTTCTTGACATCAGTTTTCGCTATGTTATTTGTGTCTTCCACTGTGAAGACCGACACAAAATAACTGTTTAATGCCTCGGCTATTTCCTCATTCCCAGTTATTAAATTGGCCTTCTCATCCTCTAGAGAACCAATGTTTACCTTCGCCACACTTCTACGATTTACATATTTATAGAAACTTTTGCTGCCTGTTTTTATATTTTGAACTAGTTTACTCTCATAATCTATCTTATTTTTCTTTATAACATTTTGTGGCTTTCTGTTGGCCTTTAAAGATTTCCCAGTCTATTAGTTTCCCACTAATCTTTGCTTTTTTGTATGTATTTTTTTTTAAATCTGATACTTTCCTTTATTTCCTTAGACATCCATGGCTGACTATTTCTTTTCCTACAGTTCTTCCTTATCACTGGAATATACTTCTGCTAAGCACTGTGAAAAATCGTTTTGAAAGTCCTCCACTGTTCCTCCATTGACCCACCATAAAGTTTTCGTTCCCATTTTACCTTACCTAACTCCTCCCTCATTCCATCATAGTCTCCTTTGTTTAAGCACAGGACATTGGTACTGGGTTTAACCTTCTCACGCTCCACCTGTATTTTAAATTCGACCATACTGTGATCGCTCCTTCCGAGAGGATCCCTAACTGTGAGATCATTAATTATTCCTGTCTCATTACACAGGACTAGATCTAGGATAGCTTGCTCCCTCGTAGGTTCCATTACATATTGTTCAAGGAAATTATCACGGATGCATTCTATGAACCCCTCCTCAAGGCTGCCGTGACCGACCTGGTTAGACCAATCGATACGTAGATTAAAATCCCCCATGATAATTGCTGTACCGTTTTTACATGCATTAGCTATTTCTATGTTTATTGCCTGCCCCACCATGATGTCATTATTTGGTGGCCTATAGACCACACCTATCAGTGACTTCTTCTCCCTGCTATTCCTAATTTCCACCCAAATGGATTCAACCTTTTGTTTAGTAGAACCTATATCATCCTTAAAAATCAGAGCAACACCACCTCCCTTACCTTCCTGTCTGTCCTTCCGAACAGTTTGATACCCCTGGATATTTAACTCCCAGTCATGACCATCCTACAACCATGTCTCAGTAATGGCCACTAAATCATACCCATTTGCCATGATTTGCGCCGTGAACTCATCCACCTTGTTTCGAATGCTCAGAGCATTCAGATAAAGTGCCCTTATGCCAGATTTTGCACCTTCTTGTTGGGTCCTATCACCTCCATTACTAACAGCTCTTGAGTTCTCCTTCCCTTTAACTTTTCTCCTAATTGTCAATGGAGTTGAAGCTTCCTCGTCACCTGCTAACCTGCTGCTTTGCCTTACATTAATTGTTATACTCCCTGTACGCTCACTCCTCCCTTCCCCCCTACTTACTAGTTCAAAGTTCTATTTACCCTTTTCGCCAGAACACTGGACCCGGCCCTGTTCAGGTAGAGTCCATCCCAGCGGTATAGATCCCTCCTGTCCCAGAACTGATGCCAGTGCCCCATGAAAAGGAAACCCTCTTTCCTACACCACTCTTTTAGTCACAAAACATGTTTTACATTTTCCTCGTAACCCACATTCTTGTGTAAATAAAAGTAAAATACTACGGATGCTAAAATCATAAGCAAACAGGGGACACCATAAAACATAGCAGGTCAGGCAGCAGCTTTGGAGAGAAACAGTTAATGTTGTGACATTTCTGGTATGATTCATTCAGAAATGAAAAGAATTGGAAAATAGGTCATTATTTATACTTTTGACAGAAGCACAGGAGGAGCAAGGGAGTAGACGGTATAGAAGCCCAATGCAAAAGACAAAGAGCTGCTAATTGCAGAGAAGCGGAAAAAAAGATGCAAACAGGGTGCAAAGTAAGCAACGAAGGGGAGAGAATAAGTCCTGCTACCAAGTGCAAAGTAAATAAGACAGAAAAACAAAACTGCTTTGGGGGAGAAGGAAAAGAATGAGAGAAAAATGGAGGGCACACAAAGTGGTCAGGTTCCAAAGCTACTGAATTCTATGTTGAGATCTTGAGGCTGTAGAGTGCTTAAGTGGAAGGTGAAGTGTTGTTCCTTGGGCTTCCTGCTTAGCTTTGTATCATCTGAAAATTTAGAAATATTACATTTAGTCTCCACTTCCAAATCATTCATATATATTGTGAACAACTGGGCCCAAGTACTGATCCTACAGTACTCTGCTAGTCTCAGTCTGCCAATGCGATAACAGCCCATTTATTCCTACTCTGTTTTCTGTGTGCTGGCCAATCCTTGGACCATGCCGGTATATTACTTTTAATTTTGTGCATAAACCACCTCTGGGAGATACAGTATCTGGGAGATATATCCATCAACTCTCCTTTATCAATTGTCAGTAACATCCCAAAAAGATCCATCAAGTTCGGCAAACACAATTTTCTATTCACAAATCCATGCTGACTGTGCCCAATCATATCATTTTATTCCAAGTGAGTCTTTATTACATCCTTCATGATAAGATTTTTACCATTTTCCCTGCTACTAATGGAAAGCAGACAAGTCTGTCAGTCCCTGTTCTTTTCTCTCGCTGCTTGCTTGAATAGTCAGGCGAGACTTGGAAGTTTCCAATCTGCAGGAATCATTCCAGAACGTATGGAATTTCGGAAGATGATTACAATGCATCGACTATAACCACAGCCAACTCCCTTCAACATTCTGGGACGTAGACTACCAGTTCCCAGGGACCTTTGAACTTTTGGTCCCATTAATTTCTCGAGTACAATTTTCTTACTGATACTAATTTCATTCAGCTCTTCATTGTCCCTAGTCACTTGGATCTCTAATCGTAGAAAATTCTTCGTAGTGTCCCTCAGCAAAAACTGACACAGACACAAAGTAGTCATTTGCTTTTTCTACACCGTGCTATAAATTTTCCTGACTCTGCTTTTAATGGACCAACAATTATCTAAGTAAACATTTTCTTTTCATGTAGCTGTAGAACTTTTTACAATTCATTTATCTATTTCTGCCAGGTTGTATCCACACTCTATTCTATGTTCCTTTATCAATTAATTGGTTCTGCTTTGCTGTATTCTAGAAATTTCCCAATCCTCAGATTTATTACTTTTTCTGGACAATTTGTCAGCCTTTTCTTTTGGCTGACCAACTTTTTTTTGAGTTTTTGCATTTTTGAGTTACTGTAGCCAGGTAAAGGTTCTTTAAAAATTGTCCATTGTCGTCTATATATACAGTCATGCCTTTTAATGTACTCTTCCAATTCAATTCAGCCAACTAGTGCCTCATACTTTCATTATTGTGCTTATTCAAATTTAACTCCATTGCTTTAATTTGCACTACCTCACCTTCAAACATAATGTAAAATTCTGTTATATTCTACCAGAGTATGATTACTCATCCTTAAAGGTTCTTTATAACAGGTTATTAGTTAATACTTTCTAAATGACAGAATATTTGATCTAAGACAGCCTGTCTTCTAATAAACCTATGTAAAATGTTGGTTCAGTCTCAATTAGAGTATTACATATGGGTTTTCTAAAGTTCAGAAAAGATCTACAAGTGTTGTTCCAAGGATGTGCAACTTTCATTATGGAGCAGCTGGAACAGCTTTCCTTGAAGTCTAAATCAAGTGCAGATTTGACAGTGATGATCAAAATGTTGAAGGATCTGGTCAAAAGAGGCAGGGAGAACAATTGTTCTCTTTATTTGAAAGATCAAGAATCAGCGAACACTGATTCAAGATGACTGTGAAAAGAAGCAATGGTGACATTAGGATAAAATTGAGAGTATAGCAAAGGTAGATTTAATCATGGCTTTCAAAGAGGGTACTACACAATTAGCTGAAGCAAACATGCATAACTATGAGGAAAATGAATAGATAAACTGTACTCAAGAAAAATAACAAGCACATGATGGTTTAAGACAGTAAGAAATAGGGACAGAAGGCCATTCGTTACCTTGAGTCTGCTCTGCCATTCAACAAGATCATGACTGATCCAATATTCCTCATGTCCACATCCCTAACCTTTCCCCGTAACCCTCGATTCCCTGCCTGATCACGGATCTATCTCAGCCCTAAATGTACACAAAGGACCCTGCCTATCAGCTCTCTGTGATAAGCGATTTCAAAGACTCTCACCCCTCGGAGAGAAGAAATTCCTTTGCATCTTAGTCTTAAATTGGTTCCCCTTTATTGTGAGACTATTGTTCTGGTTCTAGACTTTGTTGTGAGAGTAAACACCCTCAGCATTTATCCTGTCAAGCTCCTTAAGAATCCTATATGTTTCAAAGAGATCACTTCTCATTCTTCTAAACTCCAGTGAGCAGAGGTCCAAACTGTTTAGACGTTGCTCATAAGACAATCTCTCCATACCAGGGATTATCCTAGCAAACCTTCTCTGAACCGCCAGTGAAACGATATCTTTCCTTAAATAAGAGGATCAAAACTGCTCACAGTACTCCTGGTGTGGTCTCACCAGCATCTTGTACAGCTGCAGTAAGACTTGCCTATTCTTATCCTCCAACCCACTTGAAATAAGGGCGACATTCCATTAAGCTTCCTGATTACTGCTGCATCTGTGCACTAGATTTCTGTGTTTCATGCACAAGTACCCCCAAGCCACTTTATGCTCCAGCTTTTCTCCATTTAAAATTACACATTCTTTGTATTCTCCCTTTGAAAATGAGCAACTTCACGTCTTCTAATACGATACTCTATTTGCCAACTTTATGCCTTCTTACACTTTTTGCGTCATCTGCAAGTTTGGCTACAGTAAATTTGCTTCTTTTGTTCAAGTCATTAAAATATATTGTAAAATGTTGTAGTCCCAGCACTGATCCTTGTGGAATCCCACTGGTTACAAGTTGTCAACCAGAAAAAATACACAAGCTTATGGATTTACAATGAGAGGTGAGTTTTAATCCCCACTCACTGTTTCCCGTCATTTGGTCAATTCTCTAGGCATGCCAAGATACAACTTCCTAAAACCATTGGCTCTTATGACTTAATATTTTGCAAGGTACCTGGTCAAACACCTCCTGGAAGTCCAAACACAATACATCTACCGGTTCCCATCAATCCACTCTGGTTGAAACCACTTCAGAAATATTAGACACAATTTCCCTTTCTTGAAGCCGTGTTAATTCTGCTGGATAAGATTATGATTTTCCAAATGTGGTGCTATTACTACCTTAATAATGGATTTTAACATTTTTTCCAAAAATAGACATTAGGCTATTCAGTTACCTATAGTTACCCACTTTTGAATAGGGGTGTCACATTGACAGTTTACCAATCCTCCGGTACCTCTCCTGAATCTGAGGATGTTTGGAAAATTACAACCAGTGTAGCAACTAAATATCAGTTTGAATGGCCTCCTTCTGTGCCACAAGTATTTAGGATTCAATGACCGTACACATCACACATATCTATGGATTTACAATGAGGGGTCAGTTTTAATCCCAAAAATTGAGCAGGTGAGGAGAGAGAAGGGTAGCTACCGGCAGCTGAAAGTTGGACAGGCTCTGATTTACAGCTAAGCGTCAGAGTGCTTTGGGAGATTCTCACCAGAAGAAAAGGGAGTTTGTAGCTTTTCCACAAACAAGCAATCACTCATTTAATTAACTAGTTTGAAATCATGAAAGTTATCCGAGTGATAGGATAGTTGCTAAATCCATATTGAAACATATTTGGCAAAGATTATCTTGAAAAATACTGTACCTTTGCATCTTGCTTTGTGAGAAAGTCTACAAATCCAAAGCCCCTGTGTGCACCCGTTCCACCCATTTTTTTAGGTAATCGCACAGTCTTTATTTCTCCAAAGGTACTGAAACAAGAGAAATATTGAAAGATTCATGCACAATCCATTCGTGCCACTCAAAAAATCATACAATATCCAAATGTTCAGAGACAATGTCTATGTTTTTGAACTCTAGTTCATGAAATAGTCAACTTCTCTTTCAATTTTCTAATAGTACAAATCAATACTGGTTGGCAAGGAGAAATTCACTATATATTAGCCAGGCAAAACTTAGTCTCAAAATTTAAGAAAGAGAACTTAGGAGTCCATAATATCAACAAATATTTACACGGTAACCAAAATTACTGTCTGTATGTGACACCATTAATTTGTACTGAGTTGATTCAGGGGAATTAGTGTCTTGTTGGAACAAAAACAATGTTGCTTGAAAAGCTCAGCAGGTCTGGCAGCATCTGTGGAGGAGAAAACAGTGTTAACGTTTTGGGTCTGGTGACCCTTCCTCAGAACTGGATGTCTTGTTGGGTCAACTGGTTTAGTTTTCAGCTCCGTTACCACAGTGCTGAAACAAGTTATTGAAACAAATAATTGGCTTAAGTGCCAATAACACTGTAAATGTAACTCACAACCACTAAATTACAAAATCGTGGTATTTTTCAAAAATTCATTGGAGGGATGTGGGCATTGCTGGCTGGCCAACATTCATTGCCCATCCCTAGTTGCCCTTGACAGGTGGTGTTGAGCTGCCTTCTTGAACTGCTGCAGTCCATCTATGGGTTGGCCCATAAAGCCAGTAGGGAGGGAATTCTACGATTTTGACCTAGCGATGTTGTCGTTCTGGTCCCATTTTCTATCCTATTTTTATGATTTGACTTACCCTTTTAGCTTCTATCCTTACTTTATCAACTCTCTATTTTTACCTAATTTTCTTCCTCACAGATTTAAATTGAAAATAATTAATTACCAATGCACACAAATAAAAAATGTTAATGGTAAGTCTCCTCAGGTTATGTCCTGATGCTACTACATATGATGTGGTGAGGCAAACTCTCAGATACAAAAATGACAGAACTGAATTGGAGTAGAAATTTGCAGCACAGCTATATCTATACCTGGTACTTGACTCTTCATTATGCCAAAGAATGTCCAAGCTACAATGAATCTACAATAATATAATAATGTGCCTGTCATAAATTACACTTTTATTTTAATTTGACAATACTTGTATTTCTCTTCTATTGAATCTATCAATTCCAATGAAAAATATTGGTCAGACATCAACTGAAAATCATTTGAGGTACCGTACTTCCTTACTCACAAAAGCAATGTTCCTTTGAACAAACTCAGTATAACTGAGGTGAAATTAAACATATACTATTTAAAAGTGGAATGTTGAACTGTTCTGTTATATTAATCCATACAGATTCAGAGTTCTTTCAATGCTTCGCCAAACATTTTGCAAGAGAACTATAGGCCAGCAAAATGCAGCATTCTTTCAAAAGCAATACATGGTACTGGCTTCAGGATCTTAAAACTTCAACCAACAAAAATTTAATTGGTATGGCTAACTTTTAATAGAGGATTTTCTCAGTGATATGGTACTTGGTTAATCTTTAAAGACTACATATAATGCACTCGTTTATTGTAGTCTAGTCCAAACCTAAAACATGCATGGTTACATGGAAAAGAAATCATAATGCAATGATCCAGATAATAAAAAAAAGACAAATTATTTTTACCTATTGTCAAGAAACAAACCAGTTAAAAGAACATGGATTAGATAGTTTGATATCAAATTAAGTCCAAAAAAAAAAACATGGTCAGTTTCACAAGAAAAAAATCATTGCGAGGACTCTTGGATTCCACTATTCCATTTCTATTCTTAAAAATCTTCTCATATCTTTATAAGCAAATTAAATAAAAGTTCTTTAAATTTCATAAAGGAGAAAGTAACAATTTGTAGCTTACAAACAAAACTAAGTACAGAATTTGCTGATTTTATAAATTAAAATCAGAAACTTTAGCATTCAATAAAAAATACTTATGCATTAATATTTGACAATGGATTTATTTAATTGCACACTTTTTGACTAACTGGCAGGTTTGTAATCGCAAGAAATATTGCCATGGTCATGTACAATGCATCCGATTTTTAATTGCATCTAATTATTTTCTATCTCACTATCCAAAAATAAATATGTTCTGTATATTAGGCTAAATGAAATGTGAGCCCAAAATCTGCAGTAATGAATACTTCATTAAGCAGAGAGGCTGCGACCATATACTAAACAAATGCACCCAGCATGATCAAGCATTTAACTCCAACATTTCATGAAACACTACAGTGTGCAAATTTGTGATTATGAAAACGATGAATGAATCTGCACGTTCCTTTTCAAAATTCTGCCGATGTAATATTCAAGAAGGAAAACCAGAGTTAAGCAGAAATGTTATGCATACGCTGTGAAGCATATCATGACTGTTCAGGGTGCTGGCACAATCATTCAAAAATAAGCTGAATGTCCCTAACTGTGCAACATCTGTGTAATGACAGGACCGATTTATTAGATCTAATAGAAGATACGAGAAGGGTGGCTGAAGCAGAGGTTAAAGGAGATACCAAAACAGCTGCAAAACAGATGCAAACACAGTAAATCCACTTTGTTCCGCACCCTTTTCATGACCTTTAATACAATGAAAATTCAAATGTTAGGTTTCAAGAGAATGAAATGCCATTATGAGACTGGCACTGCTAGACTGCAGGAACAAAGGATTAGTCATGTAGTTTTAAGAAAAATCCACAATCAGCCACAGAGGTCACAAGTATAAGCACAAATATATTTGAAATCTGAACAAGAAAAAAAAAAGGGTATTGGTTTGCATTTATGACACGTCGGCATAAAGTTTAATGTTCCTCTTGTTACATCGAAATGTGGTAAATTTTTATTATTAAACTGGTACTAAATTCACAATACGTTATAACATGTCACATTAACAAGTGCACTTAAGTTTAAAGAATATAAACACTTTCCTTTCTGCTAACATTTTAAAAGTATTTCTGAAAAATAGTTACGAGTGTATATGGAAAAATGCCCACTTAAAAGTTGTTAAAAGTGCCAGATAAACTGAAGGATTATTCATAATGATCTTTAGCAGGAGAGAAAGTGGAGAAACATTTTTAAAATAAATTTATTTTAATAGATCGTTCAAGAGAACATTTGAACATGGAATTATTTTGAAACTCAGAAAGGAATCCAAATGTTGATAACTGAATTATAAACTCCTCAATTCCAGTTAGCAATTTAATACAGCATTTTATAAAACAAAACATTTGATTATTGGGCTATTTTATGCCATGATCATCTTGCTTAATGTCTTTAACGTTTTAAACAGCCTTAATTCTTAAACCGAGAGTATATACATATTTGAAGAGAATCAACATATTAGTTGTGCCAGAACATCTACAAGGAGCATAATATCTATTCAGAACTTGATACACAGGCCTCAGCATTTTAAAAAGCCATGCTTAAGTTCTGTAAATAGTGCAAACCATTTGCCATTACCTTATTGTCAATTGCAAAGTTTCTACTTACTGCATGTGAAGCTCACCAACTACTACAGACAATCTCCAGCATTCAGTGATTCTCTTGGTTAAGTAAACTGGGTATTTCAGGCGTGGATCCACACAAGAATTAATCTAAAATGAATCTGGATGATACTGACTGGTCTATGTGCACAGAAACAATGTAGGAGCACATGTGAAAATTTCATGAATTCTTTGCCATGTACTATCAGAATGAGTGTAACACTGAACGTTACACAATAACAATGATATACATCACATTATCAAAACGTTTGAGAAACCAGAACTAGAGAATACAGAGTTTCAGTAGTACCTACTACATACTTGATTCTTACAGGATAGTTTAGCTATAGTCAGTAATGGCAATGACTACCAGATTTTAATTGGTAGTTTTTGAAATCCTAAAGGAAAAAAATTTCACTCAGACTTAAAAATACAAGATGCAACACCTTCCCTTCTACATTCTCATTTCCTATCATCCAAGGTCCTGAAACTTGACTTTCAGGGAGTGCAACACTTTTACTTGTACTTCTTTCAAGTTTTGTACTGTGTTCGCTGCTCACAATGGAGTCCTCTTTACACAAGGGAAATCAAATGCAAATTGGGTGGCTGTTAGCAAACATCTCCACTCAACCTGGAAGCTTGACCCAGAGCTCTGGTCATTTGGTAACTAATTCTTCACTCCACTTAGACCTCCTTATCACTGAACTCCTACTGATTCAAATGAAGCTTAAAGATTGCGTCTCCTCTTTTGATCAGACACTTCAGTCTCCAGGACTCAATAACAAGTTCAACAATTTCAGATTATAACTACTACTCCCATTTCTTCCGACAGTAGCTTTGGTTATAATTCTGCATTTCTTATTTACAGCTTTTCCCAGATATATCATTTATTACCTCATCAGTCCACTATCACCTTTTAACCTTGCACCATCCTTTGATCTTTTAAACTGTCCTACTTTCCTCCCTATCACAGACCTCCCCTTTTTTCCTCCCTCCACTCTCTGCTTTCCTTATCTCTGTACATCTTTAACACCTGTTGCATTTCTAGCCTATTTCAGTTCTGATGAATTGTCAACAACCCAAAACCACACCTTGTAGTTGCCCTGCTAAGCACTTCCAGCATTTTTTGTTTTTATTTCAGATTTCCCGCATCTGCTTTTGTATGGATGCCTACAAATTGTCCAATTCGCATAATGGAGAAATCGTATCAGGCTAAGTCATCTGCCATAGCCAATGTGGGCAGTATTGGGAACAATACCTGATTAGACTCCTCCTCATCCTTTGAAAGTAACTTCCATGTAAGAAGTTCATCTCCCACTACTTGTGTGAAACATGAATCAAGTTCTGTTGCAATTCTACTACAAAATTGTTAGAGTTTACATCAAAATTTGTTTGGTTTGACTATATCTGTACTATTCTATCTGCAGGTGGAAGGTAACAATTTGAAGAGTCAACGTATGCCATCTTACAAATCGCAATTATTTGTAAGTCAATAATACTTCAGACGAAGGAGAGTTCAGCCCAAAGTTCCACGGTGCTGCCCCCTTAACAGATTCCAAGTAATGGGCCATTCTTTGAAGTGCATGTCTTGGACTGATCCCTGGTTACAGTTATTGCCAATCACAAGGAGTAGTAAATTTTCCAAACTCACATTTTAAAGATAATTTGTTATCCAAATGGCATTTTTTGCACATCCTACTTCATAGAGGCACAAGATTGTGAAATGGTACTGATGCCACATGGAATTTCCCATGGACTCCAGGCACCTCAATTGTAGGCAGACTTCTTGTGATTTAACATGTGACTAGGAAATACTTCAGCTTGCGAGTTGAAGAATCTGAATGCTGATATTACTTCTGTACACCTCCAGTATTAGTGTCAAAATTCTAACCTATTACACTTTTGTTTCTAATACTCCAAGACAGATAAGAGTACAAATTCACACATTTTGGAGAAAAGAGGCACTTTTTTTTCTGCTAAGATTACATTCTTAGGTGTTGCTACAAAGAAGATACTAAAATCTCTGATGTAATGTTAGCTCAATTGCTAACTGATAGGTGTTGCAACAAAAATATGCTGCAAAAAACAAAAAAAAAAAAAAAAATCACATGATTCATCTGTATCAAAGAAAGAAAACATCATCAGGGCTTTCACATGGAAAGACACCTTCTGATCTGCTTCTTTCTTCTCAAAACTGATGCAAGTTGGCCACGCAGGATCAAAAAGAATCCTGTTCCTTCTGAATTTTCTTAATTTCTTTACGAGATGGGGACATCGCTGTCTAGGTCAGTACTTGATACTCATCCCTTACAGCCCTTGAGAAGGTAGTGGTGACCTGCCGTCTTGAACCGCTGAATAACATTGGGTTTATGTAGACCTACAATGCTATTAGGGAGGGAGTTCCAGGATTTTGATCCAGTGATACTGAAGGAACATCAATATATTTCCAAGTCAGGATAGCACATGGTTTGGCTGAGGATTCACTGGTGGTCGTTTTCCCATGCATCTGCTCCATCGTTGTTATAGATGGCAGGGATCGTAGGTGAATAAAGTGCTAACGAGTCCTGGTGAATTTCTGCAGTGCATCTTGTATATGATACACACTGCTGCTAGCAAGCACCAGTGATGAAGGGAATGAAGTGAATATGTGTGGATGCGATGCCAATCAAGCAGACTGTTTGGTGTTGGATGGCATCAAGCTTCTCAAGCGTTGTTGGAGCTGCACTCATCCAAGTGCGGAGTATTCTATCACACTTCTGACTTGTACCTTGTAGATGGTGGACAGGCTTTGGGGAATTGGGAGGCATTTGTTCACTGCAGAATTCTTAGTCTCCAACGTGCTCCTGTAGCTATAGTATTTACATGACCATCGCAGTTCACATTCTGGTCCATGATAACTCCAGGATGTTGATTGTGTGGGGTTCATTAGTGGTGATGCCATTGAATATCAAGGGTTGATGGTAAGATTATCTTTTATTGGAAGTGGTCATTACCTGGCAATAATGTGGCATGAATTTTACTTGTCACTTGTCTGCCCAAAACTGTCCAGGTCTTGCTCCTTTTGGACAAAGATTGCTTCAGTATCTGGTGAGTCTTGAATGGTGCTTAACATTGTGTAATCATAACAAACATTCCCACTTCTGCTTTCATGATGGAGATAAGGTCATTGATGAAGCAGCAGAAGATAACTGGGCCTAGGACACTACCCTGAGGAGCTTTTGCAGAGATATCCTGGAGCTGAGATGTAGGAAAACATCTCAAAACACCAAAAATTATCTCCAACAACACAACTATGTTCCATTGTTTCATTTACATCTCAATAAATTAGCTCTCTAGGTTTCTGAGCAACATGTGAACTGTGTAATTTAGCAACTTATTGCCAAAGGGGAAAGAGAAAAAGCAGATGGCATGGATGTAAATTATGTTACATAAATATGAGGAGGCAGTCATATGTTGTCTCACAGGTAGTGCTTTGGGGCATTACAAAAACAAAAGATTTTAAAAAAAAGCCAGGTACATTCTCTTTGTTTTCTATATTGTTCACAATAGGATGCAAACAATGACAGGGAAATAAAAATGTCACGCCAACACCTAAGCCTATGTGTGCAAATGATTTAACGAAGTTTGAGTTATATTAGACTGGATTGATTTTATTTCATAATTCTATATTTTTACCTGTGTTCATTTTACAGCCTGTATCACTTATGTGCAAAGAAACAAAATGAATTATTTCCAACTTCAATTATTATCCACTGTTTCATTCAGAAACTGCATATAATGAATATATGACAAAGTAGTTCTGTTAACAATTTTTAAAAAAATGACGAATACTAAACCATACATTAGCTAGACTCCATCCTGGTCTATATTTCTGAAAAGCTAAGAATTGAACTGATGAGCTTATGAACAGAAGGTTTTTAAGTTGCCATAAACAGACAGAACTTTAAATACAGTCCAATATATAAATTTAGGCGCGGGAATAGATCTCTGGATAAGATCACAGCTGACTCGATGGTGGCCTTAACTTTACTTTCCTGTCCAGTTCCAATACTCTGATTCCCTTGTCAATCAAGAATCTATTCTATCTCAGCCTTAAAATAATCACTGCAGGAAAACATCCCAAAACACCAAAAATTATCTGTCACCAAGCAACATAAAGAGAGGTTAGGATAGCGAACCAAAATCTGATGAAACAAATAGATTTTGAATATTTTGAAGTGCAGTGCTTACGTGTAGTCGCAAAGAGAAATGTAAAAAATTGGGAATACAAGAGGCCAGAATGGAGACCTGCAGAAAATAGAGGAACTTGAGAATTGTCAGAGAGATCTGCATGAAGATGAGGTATTTGGGGCAGCACATAGCTCAGTGGTTAGCACTGCTGCCTCACAGTACCAGGGATCCAGATTCCATTCCAGCCTCAGGCAAGTGTCTGTTTGGAGTCTGCACATTCTCCCCATGTCTACATGGGTTTCCTCTGGGTGCTCTGGTTTCCTCCCACAGTCCAAAGATGTGCTGGTTAGGTGGATTGGCCATGCTAAATTACCCATATTATCTTCAGAGGGTCAGTGTGGACTTGATGGGCCCAATGGCCTCCTTCCATACGGCAGAGATTCTACAATTATTGTATAGTGAAGAAATGCATGCCGTTTAGCATATGATTAACATTTGTATGGATTTTTCTGTGAGTTATGAAACAGGGCAGCAGAACATGAGATGTGCTCAAATTCATAGATGGTGGAAGATATGAGACTAACCAGGAAAGCACTTAAATAGTCAATGCTGGAGGTAACAATAGCATGGATGAAAGTTTCAGCAATTGATTGGCTGTGAAAAATGTCACTTGAGGTGTTTGTAAACAGCTAGAGAGCAAATGAGGCTGTATATGCAGATCAGGGTTAAATAGGACACCTATTGGTCAACCTTAGTGGACTTCAAGGACAAACTCAAGGATAAGACTCTAACTTACAGCAGCACTTGTTAGATACAGAATCAGATTTTCGGCTGTTATTCCAAGGTAGACGTTCTCACTCCACATGATCCTCCCTTACACTTACTGTCAAACAATAATTCTTAATTTTCCTGCATAAATAATCTACAGGCATGCAGAAAATCTCATGTAGCTCTATCTTCTATGTAACTAAATTGTTACATTAT
Source organism: Rhincodon typus (assembly GCF_021869965.1). Classification (NCBI taxonomy): domain Eukaryota; kingdom Metazoa; phylum Chordata; class Chondrichthyes; order Orectolobiformes; family Rhincodontidae; genus Rhincodon; species Rhincodon typus. Next base: position 17,871,779 of record NC_063355.1, on the reverse strand, counting down.
ATTTATACAAAAATTATAAAATTGAAATGATGCCCGCCAACTTTAATCTTTACATAGTGTACAAATGATTGAACAACTTATATATTTAAATCATCAATTATTTATGGACCTCATTAACATTTCTGTGTTATGTTCAAATAAGTAGAATTACATCTTATTGCGACTGCACTAAGGGGAGGATATTCATCTTTTGTGAAACAAAAGAAGCTCTCAGTATTCAATATAATTACAAGGAAACAAAATGAAAATGGATGATTTATCAACTAGACCAAATTTTAGTTATGGCATAAAACTGCTATAAATTCGATGAAATAAACTTTAGCAGAAGTCAAACCCTTAAATAAAAACAAATTGCTGGCAAAACTCAGCAGATCTGCCAATATCTGTGTGAAGAAAGCAAAGTCAACATGAAGTCTTACTCTTACATTAACTCCTAAGAGTGAAGCTCTTAAATCACTAATTCAACAGCCCAAGTAAAACAAGGAATATTCTACATACCTGACATACAGACATAACTGGGACACATGCTGGCACCTATATCCAAACCTACAACTTCAAGAGGTTGACTTTCCTTATTCCAGTGCAACTTGGGCCACCACCCACAATTTCTACAATATATCAATGATGCCATTGGTGTTGTTTCCCGCTCTCATCTAATTAATTCATCAGAAAACAGAAACGTTCACCACTTTTGCCTCCAACATCCAAACATAGAAAACAGGAGTTGGACACGGCCATTCAGCCCTTCGAGCCTGTCCCACTATTCATTATGGTCTTGGATGATCATCCAACTGAATAGCCTTTCTTACTTTTCCCGCAAATCCTTTGATTTATTTAGCTCCAAGTGCTAGATCTACCTATTTTTTGATATCATAGAATGCTTTGGCATCGACTGTTTTCCGTGGTAGTGAAGTCCACAAGCTCACCACTCTCTGGGTCAAGAAGTTTCTCCTCATTTCAGTCCTAAATAGTTTACCCTTTATCCTTAGACTCTGACACCTGGTTCTGGATTTCCCCACCATCAGAAACATTTTTCCTGAATCTACCTTGTCTTGACTTGATAGAAAACTTATAAAATTCTGACATCCGAGGAATCAGTCTGGTAAACCTGTGCTGCACTCCTTCCTGCAGCTTTTGCTGCAATTGCATCCTTCCCTCATAAAGGATGCCAAAACTGCACACTAAATTCCACGTGTAACCCCACCAAGTTTCTGTATTATTGAAGCAAGACATCCTTGCACTACTACTTGAATCCTTTCACCATGAAGGTCAACATATAATTTGCTTTCTTTACCACCTGCTGCAGTGACTGGTGCACGAGAACACCCAAGTCTCATTGCACATTCCCCTCTTTCAACTTACAGCCAAATAATAATCTGCCATCCTGTTTTTACTAGTGAAGTGGATAACCTCACATTTATCCACATTGTATTGCATCTGTTATGCATTTGCCCACTTACTCAGATTGTCTAAAATCACACTGAAGCAGATCTACATCCTCCTCACAGCTCACCCTCCCAGCCAGCTTTGTGTCGTCTGCAAATTGGAGATACTACATTTAGTTCTCTCATCTAAAACCTTAATATATATTGTGAATAACTGGCATCCTAGCACTGACTCCTACGGTAGCCTACTAGTCATATCAATGACTGCCATCTGGAAAAAGACCTGTTTATTCCTGTTGTTTGCTTCCTGTCAACCAGTTTTCTATCCAGAGACAAAAATAGAAACTGTTGGAAAAGCTCAGATCTGGCAGCATCTGTGGACAGAATCAGAGTTAACATTTCGGGTCGAGTGACCCTTCCTCAGAAGGCACGGTTGCTAGGAAAATGTTGGTTAGATGCAGAAGATAGGGTGGGGGTAAAGAGTAAACAATAGGTAGGGATAGAGCTCAAAGAGATACATGAACAGTTGGACCGTCAAAGGAGTGGATACCAATCTGGCTAGGCGGGTGACTAGCTGTTAATGGGGACTGTTAGTGGCTAACAATGGGTGGTGACTAATGATCACTATGTGATCACAAGGTCTGGTTGTGGGGGTAGGGGTAAGGACATGGGAGAGCTCTATGCCTTAAAGTTATTGAACTTGGTATTGAGTCCATAAAGCTGCAGGGTCCCCAGGTGGAAATGAGTGCTATACTTTCAGCTTGCGCCGAGCTTTGCTGGAGCACAGCAGCAAGCTTGAAACAGAGATGTTGGCCAGGGAACACGCTATTGTGTTAAAGTGGCAAGCAACTGGAAGTTCAGGCTTTTCGCGCAAACAGAATGCAACTATTCTGCAAAGCGGTCACCCAGTTACGTTTCATTTCCCCAACGTAGAGAAGCCCACATTGTGAGCAGTGAACGCAGTAGACTAGATTCTGCGAAAGTGCAGGTAAAGTGCTGCTTCACATGGAAGGTGTGTTTGGGCTCTTGGATACTGAGGAGGGAGGAAGTAAATGGACAGGTGTTACACCTTCTGCAGTTGTAGCGGAAGGTGCCATGAGGCTGGGGGGGGTTGTTGGGAATAAAAGACGAGTGGACGAAGGTGTCCCAGAGGGACGATCCCTGTAGGCGGCCGATTGGGTGTGCGCGCGCACGTCTGGTGGTGGTGTCTCGTTGGAGGTGGTGGAAATGATGGCTACTGATTCTCTGGACATGGATGTTGGTGGAATAGTAGGTAAGGACAAAGGGGACCCTAACACTGTTGCTGGAAGGAAGAGAGGGATGAGGGCTGAAGTGCAGGAGATGGGTCGAACCTGACTAAGGGCCCGGTCAACAGCGGTGCTGGGGAATCCTCAGTTGAGGCAGGTGGTGGACATTTTGGAGGGTCCCTTGTCAAAGTTGGCATCATTGGAACAAATGCAACAGGGACAGAAGAACTGGAAAAATAGAATAGAATCTTAACAGGAAGCAGGGTGCGAGGACGTATAGACCAGGTAACTGTGGGAGTAAGTGGGTTTACAGTTGATATTGGTAGTCAGTCTATCCCCTGAAATGGAAACGAAAATGTCGAGGAAGGGAAGAGAGGAGTCAGAGATGGACCAGGTGAAGGCAACAGTGGGGTGGAAATTGGAAGCAAAATTGATAAACTCTTCCAATTCTGGACAAGAGAGGGAAGCAGCAGCGATCATATAAATCGATATAATGGAGAAAGAGTTGTAGGTGAGGGCCAAAAAAAGACTGGAACAAGGAATGCTCCAAGTACACCACAAAGAGACAGGCATAACTGGGGACCCTGCGTGTATGCATGGCCACCCCTCTGACTTGAAGAAAATAGAGGAATTAAAAGAGAAGTTGTTCAAGGGGAGGATGAGCTTGGCCAGGCGAGGAGGCTGTTGGCAGATGGAGACAGTTCAGGCCTTTGTTCCAGGAAGAAGAGAACAGCCCTGAGACCATCAAGGTGGGGGATGGATGTGTAAAGGGATTGTATGTCTGTGGTAAAGAGGAGGCAGCTGGAGTCTGCAAATGTGAAATTCTGAAACAGGCATAAAACGTCAGAGGAATCACGGATTTAAGTTGGCAGGGAATGGACCGAGGGAGAAAAGACCAAGTCAAGGTAAAAAGAGGTGAGTTCTATGGAACAGGAGCAGGCAATATAAAGGGTCTGCCTGGGCAGTCCTGTTTCTGAATCTTGGGAAGGAGGTAGAAGCAAGTCTGTGGGGTTGGGATACTATCAGCTTGGATGCAGGGGGGTGGCGATATCACCAGACGAAATGAGGTTAGTGACCGTAATTGATACAATGGCCTGATGGTGGAATCATGATCCGGTGGAGATAGGTGGTGGTATTGGAGAGCTGGCGCTCAGCCTCGGCAATGTAGAGGTCAGTCTGCCAGAATACAACAGCACCACTCTTATCAGCAGGCTTGACTACAAAGTCAGGATTGGATCAGTCAGATCCCAGGAGGACAGGTTGGAATAGGTAAGGTGGGGGGGCGGGGGGGGGAGAGAATTTGAGGCGACCAATGCATGTCGACAGTTTTCAATGAACAGGTCAAGTGCAGGTAAAAGGCCAGAGGGAGGGGTCCAGAAGGAGGGAGAGTGGTGGAGCTAGGTGAAAAAGTCTGTGGGATGGGAAGAGGACTCTTGTCCAAAGAAGAACATAGAGTCACAGTCATAGAGTCATACAGCATGGAAACACATCCTTCGGTCCAACCAGTGTATGCTGAACTTAATCCCAAACTAAACTAGTCCCGCCTGCCTGCTTCTGGCCCATATCCCGCCAAACCTTTCCTATTCATGTATCCATCCAAATATCTTTTAATTGTAACCACATCCACCAGAAAGTTCACTCCACACGCGAACCACCCTCTGTGTAAAAAAATTACCTCTCCTGTCTTTTTAAAATCTCTCTCCTCTCACCTGAAAAATGTGCCCCCTAGCCTTGAAAAGCCCCATTTGGAGAAAAGACAACTACCATCAACTCTATCAATACCCCTCATTATTTTATAAACTTCTATCAGGTTACCTCTCAATCTCCTATGCTCAAGTGAAAAAAGTCCCAACCTATTCAGCCTTTCTTTACAACTCAAACCTTCCATACTCGGCAACATCCTGGTAAATCTCTTCCGAACCCTCTCCAGCTTGATAATATCCTTCCTATAATTGGGTGACCAGAACTGGATAGAGTATTCCAGAAGAGGCTTCACCAATGTCCTGTACAACCTCAACATAACATCCCAACTCCTGTACTCAAAGGACTGAGCAATGAAGACAAGCAGGCCAAATGCCTTTTTAACCATCCTGTCTATATGTGAAGCATACTTTAAAGAATTATATACCTGCACCTCTAGGTCCCTCTGTTCTACAACACTACCCAAAGCCCTACCACTAATTGTATAAGCCCGACTCTTGTTTGTTGTACCAAAATGCAATACCTCACATTTATCCAGATTGAACTCCATCCACCATTTTTCAGCCCTTTGACCCATTTAATCAAGATCCCTTTGTAATCTTAGAAAACCTTCACTGTCTACAATGCCACCAATTTTGGTATCATCCACAAACTTACTAACCATGCCTTCTATATTCTCATCTAAATCATTTTTATAAATGACAAACAAAAGACGACCCAGAACTGATCCCTGTGGAACACCGCAGGTCACAGGCCTCCAATCCGAAAAGCAACCCTCCACCAGTACTCTGTATCCTTCCATAAGTCAATTATGTATCCAATTGGCAAGCTCTCCCTGAACCTCTTGTGACCTAACTTTACTAATTAGTCTACCATGCGGAACTTTATCAAAGGCTTTATTAAAATCCAAATAAACAATATCTACTGCTCTGCCATCATCAACTTTTTTGGTAACTTCGTCAAAAAACTCAATCAAGTTTGTGAGACACAATTTTCCTTACACAAACCATGCTGATTATCCCCAATCAACTTTTGCCTCTCTAAATATCCATAAATCCTATCTTTTATAATCACCTCCAACAATTTACCCACAACCGAAGTCAGACTCACAGGTCTATAGTTCCCCAGTTACTCCTTACGACCTTTCTTAAACAAAGGTACAACATTAGCCACCCTCCACTCATCAGGCACCTCACCCATAGCTATAGATGATGCAAATATTACTGCAAGGGATCTCGTAACTTCCTCCCTTACTCCCCACAACATTCTGGGATTCATCCCGGAGATCTTTCCACATTTACATTCTCTAAGACATCCCAAACTTCCTCTTCTGTAACGTGAACTGTTTTTAAAACATCAAAGTTTATTTCTCTGCATTCTCTCGACTCCATTTCTTTCTCCACAATAAAACCTGACAAAATATTTATTTAGTATCTCTCCCGACTCCTGGGGTTCCACACAAAGACAAAGACAATCTCCTTGATCTTTAAGAGCCCAAACCTCTCTCTAGTTACCATCTTACTCTTAATGTATTTGTAGAATCTCTTTGGATTATCCTTAACCTTATCTGCCAATGCTGTCTCAGATCTCCTCTTTGCCTTCCTGATTTCTCTCCCCCTATACTTTTTATATTGATGAAGAGATTCAATTGAACCAAGTTGTCTATATCTAAATTTTTTTTTTATTTCTTGAATAGAACCTCAATATCCTTATTCATCCATTGTTCTTTAATCTTACCAGCCTTACCCTTCACTCTAACAGGAACAAAATGCCTCTGGACTCTCATTATCTCACTCTTGAACGCCTCCCACTGGCCAGACATCCTTTTACCTGCAAAACAGTTCAACGTCATGTCGTGCCTGAAATTCATCGAGGTGGGGCTGCAGAGGGATATAACTTAGACCTCTGCTGAGTACAGAACGTTCAGCATCGGAAAGCAGAAGGTCAGGAGTCAAAAGATCCATCTGCGACTCCTCCCTTCCCTTCCCTTCCTCAACATCTGTTTCCATTTCTGGGGATAGACTGGCCACCAATATCCACTACAAACCCACCAACTCCCACAATTACCTGGACTATACATTCTCGTATACTGCTTTCTGTAAAGACTCTATTTCACTTTCCCAGATCCTCAGTCTCTGTCGCCTTTGTTCCGATGCTGCCAACTTTGACAAGGGAGCCTCCGAAATGTCTACCTTCTTCCTCAACCAAGGACTCCCCAGCACAATTGTTGACAGGGCCCTCAGCCAAGGTCCAACCCATCTCTTGCAGTTCAGCCCCCCCCCCCCCCCCCCCCCCCCACTTCCCGCAACAGTGATAGAGTCCTCCTTGTACTTACCTACCATCCCACCAGCATCCAAATCCAGAAGATCATTAGCCGCCATTTCAGGCGCCTCCAGCAAAATGCTATCACCAGACACATATCCCCCTCCGCTTCCCCTCACTTCTGCACGGACTGTACCCTCAAGGGCACCCTGGTCCACTCTTCCTTCATTTCCAAAATCCCCCACGGTCTCTCAGCACCTTCCGCTATAGCCACAGAAGGTGTAACACCTGTCCATTTACTTCCTCCCTCTTCAGTATCCAAGGCCCCAAACACACCTTTATGCACACTTCACACAATCTAGTCTACTGCATTCATTGTTCACAATGTGGTCTCCTCTACAATGGGAAATGAAACGTAGACTGGGTGACTGCTTTGCAGAACGGTTGTGCTCCGTTCACAAGAAAGACCCTGAACTTCCAGTTGCCTGTCACTTTAACACACCACTGTCTCAGGCTTGCTACAGTGCTCCAGCAAAGCTCAGCGCAAGCTAGAAGTATAACAACTCATTTTCTGCCTGGGGACCCTGCAACCTTATGGACTCAATACCAAGTTCAATAACTTTAAGGCATAGAGCTCTCCCATGTCCTTACACCTAACCCCACAACCAGACCTTGTGATCACAGTATGCTATTAGACACCACCCATTGTTAGTCACTAATAGCCCCTATTAACAGCTATTCGCCCTCCTGACCAAGTCGGTATCCACTCCTTTGTCTGTCCAACTGTTTCTCTCTCTCTCTTTGAGCTCTATCCAACCCAACTCCCCCACCACATTGTTTAATTCTTACCCACTTCACCCCGCCCCCCCCACCCTACCTTCTGCATATAACTGACATTTACCTAGCATCCATCTCTTCTGAGGGAGGGTCACTCCACCAGAATGTTAACTCTGATTCTGTCCACAGATGCTGCCAGAACTGCTGAGCTTTTTCAGTAATTACTACTTTTGTCTCTGATTTACAGCATCTGCAGTTCTTTCAATTATGTACCCATCCCACTACACTACTCTTGATCCCATGTGCTTTAACTTTACACACTAATCTCTAATGTGAGAACAAAAAATTGAAATTGCTGAAAAACACAACAGGTCTGACAAAATCAGTGGAGAGAAAGCTGATTAATGTTTCTGGTCCAGTGGCTCTTCTTCAGAACTCCATTCAGAACTGAAGTAGGAACTGTTCCCATAGACTGATGCTACAGAATCTTGGAACATGACCACCAATCCACCATTTTTATAGCCACTTCCCTGGCACGTTGTGAACACAGCCCAGACCATCACATAAGCCAACCTTCCATCCATTGCCTCCATCTACACTTCTTATTGCCGTAGAAAGGCAGCCACAGTCAAAGACCCCTCCCATCCTGGTTATAATTTCTTCCAACTTCTTCTGTCACGCAGAAGACACAAAAGCTTAAACATATGCACCAACAGGTTCAAGAACAACTTCTTTCCCGCTGTTATTAGACTTCTGAATGGATTTCTTCAATTTCAAATCTAACGTTGATCTTGCTTTCTGTACACTTTCTTTGCAGTCATAACTTTGTATTCTTAATTGTGTTCAATCACCCTATGTTCTTTGTACATTATGATCTGCCCATACTGCATGCAAAACAAAACTTTTCACTGTACCTAGGTACATGTGACAATAATAAATCAAATCAAATCAAATGCTTTTGGAATGCTATGACAGATGTCAATTTGGTTGACTGGTTGAGACCAGCGACATTTGGATATAATATTTAAGAATAACTGTATATCCATCTATTTTGTTAAATATGTCCTCTCATCTGATTCATGATTGACTGTATATGGCGATAAGTATCTTTAGTGTATGCGACACTTCAGTAATCAGAAGTTCTGATTACCAATAGAACTAAACTGCCTGATGGTAATTGGATTAAACATGCCCACTTGCCTTTCCGTGTTTTAGCAGCCAGAGTTCAGAGCCTATTGTTTAGGTCTCAATGCAGCACAATAGCAAAGCCATGCCCCACACCCCCATAGTGCCTAAGGACCTGGGAATAGTTAAGAGCTGCAACAAACAGAATCATGAATGCAGGGGTTGGTGGAGGGCAGTCAGGGTTTGGGCCAGGTGGCCATGTGGTGTTGCGGTGGGGTTTGGCTAAGTGGAAGGTCGGGGATAAGGAAAGGGCACTCAGGGGAATGGACTTGAGTCAAGAAAGCAGAACAGAATTAGAGGCTGGGGGCAGCAGCGGTCAGCGATGAGTCAGTTGGGAAGTCAGTTTGATAGCTACCCAGAAGTTAGTACACATTTTAATCCCTCCAACATCTCCTGGTCAACCAGCAAGTTAAATCGACTGGAACCATGCTAACTCTCAGCCTCTAACTTGGAGACGGGACATTTTCAGAGTGCTTCAGATGATGGTCAAATACCCATTTTGGAATTTCAACTTCCCAAGCAATTCCTTTGGAGTCAGCTGCGTCAGGACTTCTGCATAGTCCCGATGCAAAACTCCTGCCCTTGGTGCTGCAATAACTATCTTCCAACCGGAAGATCTGGACCTTATTGTCTAAAGTATTTTCCTCAATAAAAAAGCAGAAAAAAAAGTTAGACAAATCTGTAACTTGGCCTGCACTTCCTTCAATTAAACATGGATAAGAACAAGTCACTATTTTTTTCCTTTTTCTAGTCATGAATTCTGCACTCCAGTCTCAATTCCAATCTTTATTAGGACTGGTTGCTTAATTATTTTTGGTATTCAACTTGACTAACCTTTAAACTAAACAAAGTTATTGCGAGGACGTCACATTTACAACAGGGTGACTCTACTTACTTCCACCCTCACCTAAAGTTCATATTGCTGCAACTATTGCCTACAGATTTCCAGGTGAGAAACTCCAGGATAGTTCAATAATGCATAAATATTGAAGGAGCCACCAAAATGGTGATGGAAATATCTTCACAAGATAAAACAAGGTTGTCCTTTATGATGAAATCCAATAAAATGTCAATGAAGGTGACAGTGAATTACCTCACTCCCATTTCGAGAATTAGGTGCAGTGAATCTTCCGTTGATCTATTGTTGAGAGCTAGCTTAATAGTTTTGTTTAATAGATATTCTTCAACATTTAAAAACACATTTGCTGAGAGCAGACAACTGATCTACTTAAATAAACATGTTTGAAGTTGGACAGCTCTTTCATTTCTTAAAGATAAAATCTAGAAAACAAAATGACAGGAGTTGTTGTAAATTCCAAGTACAATGTATAAACTACTGCCACTACATATTGGGACAAAACCTCAATTAAATTATTGTGAAATTACATTTGAGGCAGTACTGGAGCATTCTGGCCACACCTCTGTTTCAAGACCTCAAGATGAACATCTAGAAAGTAATGACAGGTTTACCATTCTGCAAATACTATTATGCTTATTTGGCTTGGTCTTCAGCAGTAGGAAGCTCTCTGTGGCCTAAAAATTCCTAACTAATATACTAAAACTTAAGTAACAAATATCTTCCAGTTCAGGCATTTGATTCAGTATAATAGGCTGCACCATTGAGACCCACCTCAGCCCAGCCTCTCTTACTTCACCGGAGATGTCAGATCAGACATTTAGCCAAAGAGATATAACCTTCTGTATCAGCACTCTGTCCTAAAAAGGTTTATAACCAGTCCTCACACTAATCATTTTCTTTGCCCCCTCTCAAGCCTCTATACCAAGATCTAGTCAATTAATGCATAATCCTGAAGAAACAATGAATTTACCAAAATCTAAGAGCCCTTAAAAGTAACTTGAAACACACCACAGTCCAAAAAATACCCCACAATTTATAGCACAGAAACAGGCTGTACGGCCTAACTGGCGCATGGAAACATTTACATTCCAGTCGAGATCCTTTCCATCCATTCTCTTCTATTTCTATCAACATAACCTTGCATCCTTTATTCCATCAGCTGCTCATCTATCTTTTTATTTAAGTCTTTGTAGCATTTGCTCAACTGCTCCGTGATACAGAGTTCCAGATTACCATCATTTTCTTAGCTAAGAGCTTCTTCTGAATTTTCTATTTAATTATTTGGTGACTGTCCTTGTTTGACGGCCCCTATCTTTGATTTTCTCTACAACTCCACGATTTTCTCCTTGTCTAATCATTCAAAACCCTTCATAATTTTAAAAGACTTGTTAGTCACCCATAGGCTTTCTCTATCCGAGAAAAAAAGAGACACATCCTCTTTATCCATTCCTAATAGATATGTACATGGTATCTCATTGGCAAACAATGATATAAAACGGCAATGTTGCAGTGCATTTTATTTACCCAAGTTTTGGTTTCAGCTATTCAAAATCAGCTTTTCTGCCCTCTTCAATATGATCTTCAATCATGTATTATGCTTACTTCTGCCTAAAGGTTTCCATACATTTACTTCTCTGACCTGTTCTGGTTCATTCTCCAATACTAGATCTAATCGCAAATCCCTCTTTGTTCGACTTCTTATACACAGTTAGACACTGCAGAAACTCTGTTCCATTATTTCCTTCACTCATTTCCTCTACTCGATTAATATCAGTGTAGTAGAAATCCAATAATTATCATGGTAGATCTTTTTCTAAACCTTATTTCCCCTTATTTGTTTGCATATTTCTTGCTTCATTTTATATATCAAAACCTACAAAGACTGGGATTAAATGTTCAAAACAATTTGTATTAAAGTAAAAACAATTTACATAAGAACCTATTATACATTTTCTAAAAATTCATCCATTTGGACAAACTGATGCATTGAATACTTGCATCACAAAACATTTTCGAACAATTCTTATAATATCATTTGATACACAACCAGATAAAATGCCAAAGTAATCTACAAAAAGTTCTTTCTGAACAATATATAAAACCCAGCAATTGAGCAAGTTAGCCTGCTAGTTGGTGAGCAAATCTGATTACAGAATTGGATTACCTATTCCACTTATTGATGGTGGCAACAACCAAGAAATTAAGTTCTTAATTTAGATTTAATTGTTTTACCAATAGAAAGATTTTTGCAGGGTTCCTAAACAATGTAAACCCATATTGGCTTCACATTACTTCAAATTTCAGAGGTGAATTATGACTGTTTTGATTTAGATGGGATCTAATAACTTTTTAAATGGAATTCAAGTGCTAGTATTAACTGAAAGAACAATGCCACAAGATTTCACATTTTGAAACAAATCAAAAAACTTTAATTCATGGTATATGGACACTGCTGTTAAGTCAGCGCTCATTGTCGGTCCCTAATTGCCCTGCCAAAGGTGGTGGTGAACAATCTTCTTGGACTGCTGCAGCCCTTGAGGTATAGTTATACCAGAGTGCTGTCAGGAAGGGCGTTCTAGGATTTTGACCCAATGACAGTGAAACAGCAGTGACAGAATTCCAATTCAGGATGGGGTTCGAGTTGGAGGAGAATTTGCAGGTGGTGGTATATCCAAACATCTGTGGGTGGCAGAGATTGTAGGTTTGCAAAGTGCTGTTGGAGAAGCATCTTGTAGATGATACACACTGCTGCCATTGAGCATTGGTAGTGAAGGTACTGAATGCTGAAGGCCGTGGACAAGGTGCCACCCGAGTGGGCTGCATTGTCATGTAATGTGAAATGAATTACTCTTGAAGAATTCCTTGTCTCTGACCTGCTTTTTCAGGCACAGTACTTATGACTTCAGGTCAATGGTAAGTCTTCAGGATGTCGATACAGGGGAAATCAGTTTTGGAATTGCAATTGAATACCAAGGTGTGATAGATTCTCTCTTGTTGGAGTTGGTCATTGCACTTGTATAGCATTGATGCTACCTTCCATTTATTAACTCAAGGTTGAATACAGTCCATGTCTCGCTGTTTATGAATACACACTGCTTCTTTATCTGATATGTTGTAAATGGTGTTGAAACTTATGCAGTCGTTAGGAAATATCACCACTTTTGACTTTAAGATGGAGGAAACATCCTTTCTATTACTGTATATATTTGCTCCCTTTCAAAGACTAAGATGTATAGTACACTAGTCTAGGTTTAGCATCATTTTGAATCTGAATAAGTACTGTCATGCCAAGACTGAAGGAGTGCATTGTCTCTCTCGTTCCAATACTCCACATAATAAAGTTTTCCCAGTTACTGAGATGGTCAGATATATATCTTATTTATACCAGATTGTTAATAAAATGATTTATCGATCAGTTTTTTTTTCTAATAAACACAAGCCTTGGTTTTAATCAAAAACAAACTTATTCAATAATTGGTTAACATACAGTCAGTAATATAAAAGTATGTGTAAAATGTGTATAATATATATATGGATCCATTTATATAGGGGCCGAATGGTGGCTCAGTGGTTAGCACTGCTGCCTCACAGCACCAGGGACCCTCATTCAATTCCAGTCTTAGGCAACGGTCTCTGTGTGGAGTTTGCACATTCTCCCCATGTTTGCTTGGGTTTCCTCCCACAGTCGAAGGTGTGCCGGTTGGGCGGATTGACCATGCCAAAAGTTGTCCTATAGTATGCAGGGATGCACAGGTTAGGTAGGTTAATCCCCCATTACAGGCTACAGGGATGAGTGGTTGGGTGGGATGCTCATCAAAGGGCCGGTGCAGACTCAGTGGGCTGAATGACCTCTTTCTGCACCATAGGGATTCTATGATTCTATATATCCGAACAGAAATATACAAAGACAGTTTGTCAAAACAGGAGTTCTCTGCAGAGTGGCTTTCTGAATAAAAAACCTTGGCCAATAGATTATTCTTGAAGACAAAAGCTCGCCGTACAGAATAGTATAAAGCCTCCTGGGTCTGACGTTCTGGCACATGTTGTTGAGTCACTGATCATACATGATTATCTTTGGAGTCTTGGCAGACAATTGCCTCAGGAAATACAACATTGAGAAGTTCCTGCAATTACGGGACCTTGATCAGATGGGCAAATGGACCGAGGACTGGCAGATGGAGTTTAATTTAGATAAACGTGAGATGCTACATTTTGGTAGGGCAGGACTTATACACTTGATTGTAAGGTCCTGGGGAGTGTTGTTGAATAGAGATCTTGGGGTGCAGGTTCATAGCTGCTTGAAAGTGGAGACGCAGGATGTTGAAGAAGGCTTTTATTGGTCAGTGCATTGAGTATATAGGAGTTGGGAGGTCATGTTGCAGCTGAACAGGACATTGGTGAGACCACTTTTAGAATATTGTACTCAGTTCTGCTGTCTCTGCAATAGGAAAGCTGTTGTGAAACTTGAATGGGTTCAGAAAAGATTTACAAGGATGTTGCCAGGATTGGAGAGTTTCAGTTATAGGGAGAGGCTGAATAGGCTGGGATTTTTTTTCCTTGGAGCATTGGAGGCTGAGGGGCGACCTCAGAGGTTTATAGGATCATGAGGGGCATGGATAGGGTGAATACCCAAGGTCTTTTCCCCACGGTATGGGAGTCCAAAACTAGAGGGCAAAGGTTTAAGATTAGAGGGGAAAAATTTTAAAGGGACTTAAGGGGCAGCTTTTTCATGCAGAGGGTGGTGCGCGTATGCAGTGAGCTGCCAGAGGAAGTGGTGTAGTAAATTACAATATTTAAAAGGCATCTAGATGGGTTTATGAATAGGAAGGGTTTAGAGGTAAATGGGCCAAGTGATGGCAAATGGGACTAGTTCAGTTTAGAGTATCTTGTTGTTACGGACAAGTTGGATTGCAGGGTCCGTTTCTGTGCTGTATAACTGACTGAGAATAAACATTTTCTTTGCACAGGTTCCACTCAGTCATTTCAGATTTTTAAAAAAATGTTCACCTTTCACTCAAATATGCATCAATCCCTAGTTGAATAAAAGTATATGGTCTGCCCTTATGCCACTGTATTTCAACCTTGACATGAACAATAGCAGTCAAAAAATGACTAAACCATTGACTTTACTTAAACACTGTAGAGAAACAAAATCTTTTTCGGTCTTCCCTGGCTGAAACCAGAACTTGCTCTGTAGAGAATTACAGGTGTGAGTCCTCTTGCTTTATCAACGGACTGCCTTGGTTTGAGGTTTTCCAACACTTAAATCCATTATGAAACTGCTCAGACACAAACTAATTATAGCTAAATTTTGTGCAAAATTTTAAAAAAAGGTAGTAATCATGGACCTTCATTTAAGCAGCCTTAAATCGGTATTTCTGACCAACTTTTAACTCATTTCTTGTCTCATAGCCTATGCTTACTGAGCTACAAACTAAATCAAATGGAAAACTGACCTGGATTAAATTTGAAATATAATCCTACTGTGCCCTCTGGTGAATAAAACCAAGAAGTACCTTATTTTGCACTGTATTTTTTTTTCACCTAGTCTACTCTTGTGTTGGGAGTGTATTGTAATTCTTTGATTATCTCTGCACATTTCCATGGACATGTCAGCACACTGAGCCCAATTTTCTTAATTCACTGTGCGTTTCCTTCACTGGGAATGCCACTGCACTCTCAGGGCTCTGCTCTTCATAACATAGTGTACAGATCTCTTTCAGGCACAAATACTTAACTGCCGAATGGACAACATCCAATGCTCATGGGCTTTAATTTCTTCTAACAGAACCACCTACATAGAGGTCATCCTGCAATGCAAATATAAACTTTAGCTTTTCTCCACAACCAGTTATTGTTTGATTTTTTTCTTTCCTGCCCCCTCTGCCTTTGCCTTCAAAACTATGAGGTGCACAGGGGGAACTCCTTTGTCACTGAAAAACAACAGTCTGCTCCCCTAACCCAACACTTTGAATACCTCACCACCACTCTGCAGCAAGTTAAAACATCCAAGGCCCATTTCAACTCCCCACATTTCCTGGCCCTGAACTCTTACTGTTCTGAGGCAAAATGAAAATAAGAAACTCTGGAAAAACGCAGCATGTCAAGCATCTGCGGCGAGAGAAAACAAGAGTTAAAATTTCAGACTGATTGATTAATGAAAGGTCATCAACCTGAAACCCCAACTCTTTCTCTCTCAACAAATGTTACTTAATCTGAGTATTTCTAGCCTTTTCTATTTCTATTTATGATTTCCAGCATGTACAGGACTTTATTTTTGTAATAGATCTATTGCTTCTCCCTTAAAGCCTCAACTGCCCACTTCAAATGTGTTTTATCCATGGGACTTGTACCAATCCTCCAGACTGCTGTCTTAATCTGAATTTCACTCAGCTGACCAGTCCTACAGAATTTTTCTTTTAAACAACAAATTTCTCTGTTCAACTTTCAATAAACAAAATCTCCTACTCCTCCACTGTCAGACCGTGGTCTCTTTCATCCTCTCTCTGACCCTGTCACTTATGCAGCCTCTCCTTAAAACGCTGCCAGTACCTTTCCCATCTCCATTCAATTATCTTCCGATCCTCTAATCGACTCAGCTGTAAAATACTATAATTAGTCTTGACCATGTGCACAAAAACACTGGAGATCATCAGCGTCTGTACAAATATTGTGCTTGAATATGTTTATTCACACATGCACATCCGATTGTGTAGTGCCTCTGCCGTTTCCATTAAATTGCTTTACTTTTCATTTATAGATTGACAGAAAAAAAAAGAAAAACATTTCTGAAATCATCTTAAGCGGTTTTCGGAATTCAGATTGTACAGTACTTTGCTCCTTTAGCATAACGTAGTAATTGAGAAAAAAATGACAACAAGTGTATAACAATGGAAACATCAATTTGGGTGGATCAATTTTAATGAAAAAGGTCCAAATGCTATGCACACAGTGGTTTCTGTGTTAACCTACATTACAACATTTACACGAGTATTTCAGGCATTGGAGTTGTGATGAGTCATGGAAGGCACTATATAACTATAAATAAAAATTCTCACTTTCTTGTTACAATATAGGAAGAAAGAAAAATATTAACAAGACAGGTGTAAAGCTTATCTTGTACAATTTAGCACAGACAATGCCTTAGGAGATTAATAATGCTGGATGGTAACGGGCAACTGAAAAATCTTAAAATAGTTTCTTACCTGAAAAGCTCACGGATTTCCTTCACTTTTGTCTGGAAAGGAATATTACGAATCAGGATTTTGGAAACCGTTTGCTTTTTTGCTTTCTGGAATTTTCTTGCTGGATTCACAGTGCTGCATACAAAAGCAATTTTGTTATGTTTCTAATACTTTTAAAAGTTGGATATCACGATGCAGAAAACTAGCGTAAATCCAAGAAAAGTAAAACCAATTTTAAAGACATTTTGGTTGAGATGTTACAGTGCTACAGTGTGAGAACAAAGCTTCACATTCAGAGATGTCAGTGCTAACTCATAAGTACCTCCCTTAGTTATCTAATCAAATGATAAAATCAGCATAAAACTCAGACTTATGGGTTTTTTAAAATGTGAAAGATGTAACATGGCCTCACCTATGTTTCAATTATTTTTCTGGCAGTTAACTCCTAATGTGAATGTTGTTCTCAAATTGAATGTTGTGGAGGAAAAATCATGTACATATTTTACAATTTCATGTTTTCTGGAATTTCCTCAACACCTGAATATAAAGAGTTGGAAATG
This sequence comes from Rhincodon typus, assembly GCF_021869965.1. Classification (NCBI taxonomy): domain Eukaryota; kingdom Metazoa; phylum Chordata; class Chondrichthyes; order Orectolobiformes; family Rhincodontidae; genus Rhincodon; species Rhincodon typus. Next base: position 17,854,619 of record NC_063355.1, on the reverse strand, counting down.
CAGCTGATGTTTAATTTGGTGATTGCTTTGGAAGTGCAAGTCCTCAGAGTGCTCATTTATGCTAAAGTATTTTGGTGCTTGCTGACCCTGCATAGAGGTATTATATCAATTGGGAAAGCTATTGTCAGTTACACAAGTGCAAACAGTGATTTTAAAACAATTGTGTTTGTAAAATGATTTCTGTATTATCGAATACAACATTTTACATACTCAAACAGCAATTTCAGTTAATACCTTTCTCCAATAGTTAATATTGGCTCATTATGGCATACAGTAGGCACAGTGAAATCACTGGTTTCATAACACTGCATACATTGCAACGGAACTCTGGTACAAAGTTATCCAATTGAACGTTAAGTGCATGGTGTAAAATCACCTCAAACAGGTGTCACTTCTGTGTTATGTGAGCTGCAGTACAGGACAAACTGTTGTGAAGCTAGGTTTTGTTGGCATTAAAATTTAAGTAGAACTTTGTTAAACTGAGTTTTATACTTAATTACCTATACCGTAATTGCGCTATTTAGAAAAAAAGTCTCCAAAAGTGAAAACAATGCTTTTAAGCAACATTACACATTAAAAATGGTCTAGATTTTCTTGAAAACCCACATTGTAATGTCATGTACCATTATTCTTGTCACACATCTTGCCAGAAATTATGACTCATACCATGACCACTTCATAAACATCCAAGACTCTTGTGCTGCTCCACTGAAGTTCATTCTCATACACAAACTTTCTTCAAATCAATGGCTCTTGCTAACTTCTTGAATTAATGCTTTCTTTATTGCTCCTGCCACTTGGACTTGAAAACAATGGTGCTTGTGAGCTCCTGACTGTGTTTTGTTAGATCCCACTTCATTTTAGGTAACATCATAGACCCATGAAATAAATGTCTATACAATTTTAATTTAGTATTTAAAACATGCATCTATGCGCTTGTCAGGCATTTCAATTATGTTCTTATTGTAAAGTACAGACTTCCAATATGTAAATTTCCACAATGCATAAGAAATACATGACGACTTCTGAAACGAGTCCCAACAAAACTAAGAGATTGAATCTTAACCCGCTGCATGTACCCTTTCCATTCTTAATTTTGTACAACTTCAGAAATAAACTCTTCCACCACAATCCATATTGTAACACGTTGAATGATACACTAAAAAAAGTGAAACTCTTTTTTGAACTTAGCATGTCTTAAACTCAAGTATAATCAATTTACGCTACATAACGATAGGTGTTCAGAAGCAAAAACACTAAATTTCTTACTTAAAACCCAAAGTATTTTGACGACAGGTAAGTCATCATGTGCTTGATATTTGGCTTAGGGCTCAAAAATACGTAGATACATTCAATCCTTTAATAAAACTAATTTAAATAAAGCCAAAATACTTGCATTGTAGCTCTGTTTGATATCTTCAACTCTAGTTGATGACCATCCACCGTACAATGCTAAGTTTCCAGAAAAGAAAAATCCAGGTAAATGTCATAAGCATATAGGCAAAGTAATTTATATTTAAACAGTTGAGAACTGTAATGAGAACCTTAAACAAAACCTTTAAATATTGTACAGCGTATTACACAGATAAAATAAGGGGACAGTGACAGTTTTATAACTTTAATATATTTGCCAGAAACACCATTAAGTTTTACAGAACCATGAACTAATTTACTGCATACTTGCAGTCAAGCTCTGATGAGTATACTAGTTCATCACAGTCTTCTCAGTACACAGTATGTTACCAGATAGCTAAAACTAGTCTTCTTGCATGTATAATATGTTTCAGTGCCAGACTGCATGAGCTGAAAAGTTAAACAAAGGTTATGCGGGAAGCTGAGAACACTGAGTCACTGGCAGTCTAACAAAATAAAAAGGCTTTAAGTTTGAAAATAATTTTCTACCTGAAAAGCGAAGTGTTTGGCTGTGTGAATGCAAACTACAGGATTCAACATTAAAGCAGACAATGAGAAAGCTATTGGTTATTTCCCACCCCTATTGTAAATAACGCTGATCCCAATTAAGATGGCAGGCAGTTGGAAAATGTATGCAATTCTAGCAATCATGTCCAATATGCCGGATCTACATCATAGTATTTTTCTGTTCCTGCCTGAAAATTTGTAAATTCTGATGAAAAATATTTTTCTCTTCTACACAATCAAGGCATTTATCTTGTTTGAAATATTCTTTCCGAGAATAACATGGATTTTCAAACATTCTTGGAATCTATTTCTTAAATTTTACTTTGACATAAAAACTGTGAAGAATCATAATTTGGTACTGTAGGATATCAGAAGTCGAGGAATGAAAATTAAACTTTGTCACTTTGACAATAAAAGACCATAAGACATAAAAGCAGGAGTAGGCCGTTTGACTCATTGAGTCTACTCTGTCAATTAATGAAATCATGACCAATCTGATAAACTTCCACTCCACTTTGCTGACTTTTCCTCATAGCCTTTGCTTCCCTCACTGATTAAAAACCTGTCTATCTTGAGAATGCTTAATGATGTAACCTCAACACTCAACTAAGGTAAAGAATTCCTCAGATTCACTGGCCTCTAAGAGAAGAAATGAGTGACCCCTCACTCTGAGATACCACCGTCTGGTCCTAGATTCTCCCACAAGGAGAAACAACCTCTCCATATTTCCCATCAAGCCCCTAAGAATCTTTTATGTTTCAATATGGTCACATTTCATTCTTCTAAACTTCATCGACTTCAGGAACAACCTATTCTACCTCTCAAACTAAAATTTTCCTCTGCTGTAGCAGGAAGAGTTCATACAGAAATTAACAGTCAAACAGAAATGTGTCACAATGCTTAAGACACTGGCAAGGGGCTGGGAGAACCGGAATGTCCATATTGAAATTGAATTGTTTAACACCGAAGCCAGAATGGCTGCAGCAAACCCAATAGGAAGAAAGATAATTACCCAATCACACGACTGGACATTATGATACAAATGCCAGGAGCCATCTTAATCTAGCAAAGGGCTCTAGTGATAGGCAGGTCAGGAGGAAAAGCCTCTACATCACAAAGGTGAGAGAGACCCCATTAATATTGTGGATTCAAAGAATAATTTAATCTTGGGGATGAGATGATTGCCCTGGCTGGGCAGGGTGAGGTGCTGTCTGAAACAAAAGGATGCTACTGTTGTAGAATATACACCACCACTGGGTGCTACATTAGCAGTGACTACATTTTAAAAGAACTTCACTAGGGTAAGAAGGCTTTAGACACCCCGACATCCTGAAAGGCACAATATAGATGTTAATATTTCATCATCAAAATTTCAATGCAATATCAATCATATTTGAAAAAATTTGAATGCAACTATACAAAATAACACAAGGTCTAGAAAAGTTAAAAGTTCCCTACATAACTGTAGGTTCTTTAGAATGTTGTACTTCTGTCACAAATTAAGTTTGCCTTTTTCCCTCATAAAAGTACAGTTCTTAATCCACTTGTGGAGAAGTCTTAAAATTCTGCCAATTATAATTTGCAAATATGTTTCACATTCCAGGAATGTGTGTGGTATTTCAGTTACTAATTGATTATTTGTTATTGTACAATAAACTGCAATCCAACATAATTATTTTCACCAACCTGGACCTTCACCAGTTTACCATCACATCTGAATTACTAGATATCAACATATCATTGACACAGATATGTTAGTTGAATTTATAATGTGCAGTTCAGGAACTCTCATCTGTATTTTTGTTTACAAATGGCAAAAAAGCCAACATATTCTTACAATTTTACGTTGAAATTACAGGTATACTACTTTAAAAAGGAATTTTAAAATCCAAACCATTTGTTATTTTGACAAAAGTAAGTTCAATATACATTTTACAACTGGATTCATATTAAATAGAAAAGATATCTGAAATACTGTTCCACAAAAATAATACAAAAGTATGGTTACCTGCAGCAGTTTTAGTGCTTTGTTGGCAGACTCAGATTTTGCATATTCCGCAAAACCATATCCCATTGATAAAAGAGAACCTTTAAAACAAAATATTAGAAATTCAAATGTCACTAAACGGTTCAATAGGGTTATTCATAGCCAGAGGTTTGGATTCTGTAAGTGTGTAATCAGTGCAAATTTGCCTCGAGGAATGCACCCCTACAGTTTAGTTGTTTCCATACTGCAAAATTACTTTTCCTTCCCCCCTCACTACCTATAACCAGACCTTTCTACTTTATCGGTCCTTCTCACTTGTAATGCATATTTCCTAGACTACAATTTCCTGATGATTTCCTTGTGTGATTGCATAAGGCTTGCTGAATTTTCTGAAACCTCAGCCTCAATAAATGCACTTCTGTGCATGCAGGGCATTCAAGTACATAGGAAAACTGGAGCTAATCGTAAAACCATGAAATAGGAATAGAATTAAGCCACTCAGCCCTTCAAGTCTGCTCCATCATTCACTAGGATCGTAGCTGATCTGAAACTCCTCACATCCACTTTCCAGCCTTATCCCCAAAACTGTTGATTCCCATACTGAATAAGCATCTATCTCAGTCTTAAATAGACACAAAGACTTTGCCCCTACAACTTTCTGTGGTAAGGATTTCCAAAGACACACAACACTTTAAGAAAAGAAATTCCACTTCATCTCAATCTTAAATTAGCACCCTTTTATTGAGACTCTCTCCCAGGTCCTAGACTCACCCATGAGTGGAAACATTCTCACAGCATTTACTCTGTCAAGCCCCTAAAAATCCGAGAACATGTCAACGAGATCAACTCTCACTCTTCTAAAATGAGTAGTCCCAACCTGTTTATAACCTTTGCTCATAAGGCAACCCTCCATATCAGGGATCATTCTAGTGAACATTCTATGAACTGCCTCCAAATGAAATTATATCTTTTCTAAAATAATGGAGCGAAAACTGCTCACAGTACTCCTTATGTGGTCTCAGAGCCTTGTACAGTTGCAGGAAGACTTCCCTACACTTGTACTCCATCCCCTTGGAATAAGGGCCAGCAGTCCATTAGCCTTCCTGATTACCTGCTGCATCTGTGTACTAGCTTTCTGTATTTTGTGAACAAGTATTTCCAAATCACTTTGTATTGGAGCTTTCTGCAGTTTTTCTCCATTTAAATAATGACGCTTCTTCTCAAAATGAAAAACCTCATTTTTGTAGTCACTCCTAAAGCAGAAGAATGATTGCTCATTACTGAAGAAAGTTTTGGAATTTCTCCGGAAAAATATGAACTGTAGTCTCCAACCATTTGCTGTTTTTTCTTAGCAGCTATCAGTTCTGATGAAGACTCACTGGACTCAAAACATTAACTTTCCTTTTTGCCCACAGATGCTGTCAGACTTGCTGAGTGTCACCAGCAATTTCTGTTTTTGTTTCAGATCTGCAGTTTTTTTCTTTTGTATCAGTGTCTAACTAGCTGCCATATTTCTTTTTAATGTGCTACCTTGAAGACGTTCTGCTCCTCTTCCCGATCAGATTTCGTTCTAATTTTTCTTCTTCCCATCTATCATTACTTTTGTTTTCTCTCCTAGTATTTGAAGTCTTTGCCAAAACTCTCTTCGACAGCCACCACCTCATTCCTCAGTAACTGCCTCTGGCTCAGGCTCACCTACATGGATCTTGACAGAAGTTTCATTATTCGTGGTTCAAATCCACCCAAGATCACAGGTACCTCTGATGTACAATGTTCCTCAGACAGCTGTTCTCATCACATCTTGAGATCCACACTCAGTACTATGTGCCACCACATGCACATTCTTGACCTCTCTCTCCAACAGCACTACTTCACACTATCTCAGAGCTGTCCTGTCCTCCAGTTCCACTTCATTATCTCACTCATTTGATGTTTTAATAAGAACCTTCTTCTCTTCCTTTCAGGCATTAAGGAATGCAAGTTACAACAATTCTGAGATACCCACATCCCTCTGGAATCTTTCTCCCCTCCCCTTCCCTCTGACTCAGCCTTTCTCCTGATCCCACCTTTTATGGAATATTTCCTATCCCGTCTGATCTTCAGCTCTCTGATGCTGAACGTTATGTATTCAGCAAAGGTCTTAGTTTTATCCCTCTGCGTCCCCAACTCAATGAAATTCGGGCCAGACATGAATTTTGAACTCTTCTTCCAACACCTCCACCTGCATGTCCATTTCTTTGGACAGGAGCGCTCTCCTCGTCTCACAGACACTTTCACCAACCTCCAACACTATCCTGCAACCGCATTCCTCCCTCTACCCTTTTACCTACACTTGACTTGCTCATTGAGAACTGCTGACGTGACATTCGTCAATTTCTCAATTTCTCTGCTCCCCCCTCACCCATTCAAAACTATCTCCCTCTGAACTAACTGTACTTCATACTCCCAGATCCAATCCTGAGTTTCTCATTAAGCCAACTGACAAAGATGGAATGGTTATTGTCTGGCATACTGACCTCTAAATTGCAGAGGCTGAGCACCAGCTCTGTCACATTTCCTCCTATCTCCCCCGGACATGACACCACCATCGAGTATCAGGCATTGTGTCTATGACTGTCAGCAACCTCATCTCATCTGGGGATCACCCCACCGATAGTCTCCCAGCCCTGTACAGCCTGCTTCTACCTTTCCTCCAAAATCCATAAACAGGACTGCCTAGGCTGACCCATTGTTTCTACCTGCCCCACAGAAGGTATTTCTTCTCACCTTAACTCATTCTTTTTCTTCCTCATTTACATCTGTAATTCTTCACATCGATTTCAAAATATCAAGTTTGTAGGCAACCGCCAATGCTTCCTCTTCACCATGGACATACAATCCTTTCACACGTCCATCCCCCATCGGGATGATCTCAGGGCCCTTCACTTCTTTCCAGAAAGAAAGCCTGACCCATTCCCATCCACCACCACCTTCCTCCGCCTTGCTGAGCTTGTCCTCACTTTGAGCAACTGCTCAACTCCCTACATTTTCTTCTTGCATGGCCATGGATACCCGCATGGTCCCCAGTTAGCCTGTCTCTTTGAGGGTTCATAGAACATTCGTTATTCCAGTCCCATTCTGGCATGCACACACAATTCTCTCTTTAGTACACTGACGACATCATCAGTGTTGCTTCCCCTTCTTGTTTTGAACTGGAAAAGTTTATGAATTTCACTTCCAACGTCCGCCCTCATCTTCAGCTTATCCATCTGACCCCTTCCTGCCCTTCCTCAACACCCGTTTCCACTTCTGGAGATAGGCTGGCCACCGATATCCATTACAAACCCATCGACTCCCACACATACCAGGACTATATTCTCATTCCCTGCTTCCTGTAGGGACTCCATCCCATTCTCCCAGTTTCTCCACATCCATTGCATCTGTCCTGACAATGCCATTTTCCACTGGAGGAGCCTCAGAAATGTCCACCTTTTTCTTTAACGGAGGACTCCGAGGTTGACAAGGACTTTTGCTGTGTCTGGTCCATCTCCCACACTTTTGCCCTCATCCCTCCTATTTCTCCTTCAACAACCCTGGTCCTCACTTAACACCCCACCATCCTTCACATCCAAAGGACGGTAAGCTGCCATTTCTGTCACCTCCAATAGCACGTCACAATCGGACACACATTCCCCTCCCCCACCTTTGTCAGCATTCTGCAAGGAACGTTCCCTCCAGGACATCCTGGTCCACTCCTCCTCCATTCCCAGCACCTCCCCAAACAACCACAGGGAGGGGGTGAAGGATGCAGTGAGACACAGATTGGGTGACCGCTCTGCAAAACACCTATGTTCTGTCTATAAAAATATCCCTCAGCTTCTAGTTGCCTGCCTCTTCAACACATCACTGTGTTTCCGGGCCCATATTTCTGTCACAAACCTGCTGCAGAGTTTCAGCAAGCCTCAGCACAAATTCAAAGAACAGCATCTCATTTCCACTTGGAGACCCTGCAGCCTCTGGAACTTGACATCCTTCTACGTTCTTTACCTACCCCTATACCTAATCCAGTTATGACACGGGCCATTTTTACCATAGCCGACACATTTTCATCCACTCTTAGGCCTATTATCACATTTCATGGTTTGTTGCAGCACAGACTATCCATCCTCAGCTCTCATTGTCACTTATTTAATTTCTCTTCTGTCCTGGTCTACCATCCATAATCACCTCATTTAGTTACTCCTTTCAAATATCTTTCTCTTTGGGCTTCATCTTCACCTCTCTGCTCATCTCTCCCTGCTCTCCTCCAACCTTGTCAACACCATAAATAACATTTTTCCTAGCTGCTATCAGTTCTGAAAAACAGTCACTGGGCTTAAAACATTAGGAAGAAAGCAGAGCTACAGATGCTGCCAGGCCTGCTGAGTTTCGCCAGCAACTTCCGTTTTGATTAATACGCAGTTCTTTGTTTTATTTGCATTTTCATTTTCATTTGCGTGAATTCACCTGGAATAATCTTGCACACATTCAATTAGTAAAAGGACTTTCCATTGCTGTGTGCATTACCAAAATATTCATATTTTCATAACTATCCCTAAATTTATCATTGGCAAACTCCACCACCAAACCCCAACCCCACCCATTGACAGAAATTTAGCCGGTGCACCCAGCTGGTGCTTACTTTGTTTGCTATTGCGTTTTTAAAATTAATTTTATATTATTGACGACTGAAGAAATCTACAGTCAATGCCTACAAACTGCAAAACAAAGATGTATTTCTTTATCTCATAACTTCAAGCCTGTCGGTGCAACTTTATTAAAATCCCTTTCTAATAGGACACTGTCTATGAGTTTTAAAAAACATAAACACATTTATTACTGCTTCCTTCTGTAGCTTCTACATACTCATTGTCCTTTACTCCAGCATCCTAAAGTTGGATTATTAAACCTGCAGTTTGATGACTGTGCAAACTGCTAGTGTTGTTTTAAGATGTAGCCTACATTCCTTCAAGCAACTCTCTCTTAATATCAATCACACCTTAACATTTTGATTACAGAGGCTAGACCTTGTTAAAGGAATACAATTATCTCTGGACAGCGTAAACTATGAATCTATTAACTTTTCAAAAACAATTGCCTTGCCATGTTCCATGTCCAATTTAATTTGAGCCTCTTCTCATAGAAAACCTGTAGATAATCTGGGTGGTTTCACGTTGCCACTAGCATTGAGTCATTCATTTTGTGTGTTACTGCCGAGTGCTCCATTTGAACACTGAAGGCAGCTGGAAATTAATGTTTTACAAAGTCTTCTTTAAGGCTTCTGATATCCATTTCAAAGGTGTGTATCTTTCTTTTAACATCTAACTCCGGGTAACACTAGGAGTCTTTCCGCGTTTCACACTTTAGCACAGTTGAACAATTTAAATGTAAGCTCGGATTTAGGAATTTCCAAATGGAACATTTTCAATCTTGAATAAAGTCTATTAAATTCCACTCCACATTCTATGGAATAAATGTTCAGCTTTGTAAATGTATCAAAGTTCAACCATTGCAAATGCACTTAATACATTGTCTTTCTCATAAATTTTGTCCATAAATGTTAACAGATTACCCAAATTTTCCCTCCATTCTTGAGCCTCCAATTGAAAAAAGCTCTACACCTAATCTTCTAGTAACGAGCAGCTGTTTTTTCCTCCCCCTTGAGGAAAGATGCAATGTACTGAGCAGATATTAAGGGTAACAGGTGGGACTGGTATGTGAGAAGTGGGAAAATAAAGGCAAATCATCCAAGCCAATCAAAGAGGCAAAAAGACAAGACATCTTTCATTGTGTAAAGGATTTACTAACTATTCAGTCTTACAGTTCATCCTACACACTAGTTCCACCTTCCCCTTTATATCTAGTCAGTTAACTGATCAATTAAGGTCAATCGCTTAATTAACTACTCTCTATACCAACAAAGACATAGTTAAATCTGTGCATGTGCATTTAGTCAGCAAACTCTGAAGTTTCAACAAGTTAATATACTGAAAAAGGAAATACACAAGAAATCTTCACCTGTTTTGTCTTTCTTCTTCGATATACTGCAACTTTTCAATGGTCCACACTTTTCAAATGTCTAAAAAGGAAACAGTAAACAATGATGAATTATAATTAAAATTTTATAAAATTCAGAGCACTTTAGAGGAACAGTTTTACAACTACAGATACATATATAAATGAGCTTACCATAGATGGGAAACGCTGAAAGAAAATTCTAACCGGAATAGGCAGAGTAAATGCAGGAAGGATGTCTTTGGTGACGAAAGGGACCAGAAGCAGGGATCACAGTTAAAAGGCTACAGAGTTGGCCATTCAGGCCTGAGATGAAGAGAAATCTCTTCATCCAGAGTGGTAAACCTGTAGAATTATCTCCCACAGAAAGTGACTGAGGCCAAGAACACTGAATTATTTTCATGAAGGAATTAGATACATCTCTTAGGCTAAAAGGATCAAAGGGTATGGGGCGAAATCAGGAAGAGGGTACTCAATTGGATGATCAGCCTGAATGACAGAGCGGGCTTAAATTGCTCTATGTCCTCTGCCTTTCCCTTTTTTTCCTCTGTTACTAGCCTGGTTTATGAAGTTAGGAGATTGATCTACAAGGATGGATTTGTGTAGGCTAGGTTTATATTCTCTGAGGCTCAAAAATTAGTATGATTTAGTGAAAGATATAAAATATTTAATGCTCTTGACAGAGTAGTTGCTGAGAAAATCACTGGCCAAGGGAATCTAAAACTCCAGGATACAATCTCTCAATAAAGGATTTACCATTTAAGACTGTAACCAGGAGGACTGTCTTCAATTAACGTTATATGAACCTGGAATTCACTACCCTGGAGAATTGCAGATAGGTATTGATTATAGTCAAGGCAGACATCAAAAGATTTCTGGGTGCAGAGGGAATTAAATTTAATCTATTTCGCTGGCCTTTCAGTAACAACCAGTCCACCCTTAAATAAGCAATAATGGTCATCCTTAGTCAGCTGTGACTTTATCTAGCATTTTGGATCAAATCTAAAATCAAATCCCACTGATGAGGGCAGAATGCAAAATGAGGGTGGGGTAAAATAAATAACTTTAAAGTTTCCACCAAACACACATCATTATTTAAAATATTTTTGTTCTGAACAACTTAAAAAGAAACTCGGGAATGCTTTAAGAACATACATTTTTAAATCTGTTCAAAGAGAAATTGTAAAGGAGTTTGTCCCTTTGCAAATTTAATTATTTCTGATCTTATACTATACAGAGTAGTATCAATTAGTTTCACAAAGATGTGAGCAGACCAAGCATACTGCTGCTAAAGAGTGGTAAACCTAATTCCCTACTCTCTTTCCGATCAACTCAATATTTAAGTGCTCCAACCAAGTTTCTGACTCTGTCATAGCACATTATCTGTGACTGTGACAAAGATAATCTCTCCTTCACCTTTCCCAATACTGTCTGCAGCTTTTGCCAAATTTGGTCATACCATCCTCCTTGTACACTTCTCCGCCTTTGTCTATCTTGGAAGGACCACATTCACATCTCTAGGAATTGCTACAACACAGGAGGAGGCCATTTGACCTCATCACATCAGCACACACCAGCTCTCTGAAAGCACATTATAACTTTGTGTCATTCTCCTGCCTTTTCGCTGTAATTCTTCACATTGTTTCTATTCAAATGCTCATTTAAAACCCTCAAATGTCTCAATTGACCTTACCACCACCATACTTCCAGGCAGTACATTCCAGATCCTAACTCTTGTGTGAAAAAGTATTTCTCACATTATATTTGCATATTTTGCAAATACTTTTAAGTCTCTTATGTTCTGTAGAAACCCCTCCTAACTTTGAAAACTTCCCTCCAGTCTTCTGGGTCTTCTCTCCAACAAAGACAAGAATTCAAATTTCTATCTTCATAAAGTAGGTTTCTCAATCCTGGTTCCTTTCTTGCAAACTGCTTCTGCACTCCTCCTGATTGCATTCACATCCTTCATGAAGTTTGGCACCCAGAACTGTACACAGTACACAATTCCTAACTAATGCCACATTCAAGTTCAGCTTAATCTTGCTGCCCTGTACTCCATGCCCCTTTTAATAAAAACTTACGTATCACGTTTTATTAAATGCTCCCCTATCATCTTGAATAATTTAGGTCTCTCTGCTCCAACACTTTTTAGAATACTATTCTTTATTTCGTTCTGTCTCTCCATGTTTTCTACCAAAATATATCATCTCACACTTACCTGCATTGCTAGCTATCTGTCCAATTCACCAACTTGTCAATTTTTTTTTGAAGTTCTACAATGTTTACCTCAAAGCTGACAATGCTTCCAAGCTTTTTCTCATCAGCAAACTATGAAATTGTCCCTTATACACCAACACGTAGTTCATTAACATATACCAGGAAAACAGCAATCCCAATACTGATGCCGAAGGAACTCCACTACAAACCTTTCTCCAACCTGAAAAATATTTATTAAATATTACTGTTTCCTGTCACTGAGTCAATTTAATATTATGATGTTATGTTCCACGAGCTCTAAATTTGCTCAAATCTTTTGGAAGTCATTATTGCAAACATCTTTTGGAATTCCATGTTTACCACATCAAGCTTTACCCTGATCAAGCACCTTTGTTACACCTTCAGAAAAATCCAAGTTAGTTAAACACTATTTTCCGCTCAAGAAATCTATGCTGGTTTCCCTTAATTAACTTACATCTGTCCACATGATTATTAAATCTATTCCAAGTTATTATTTCTTTAAATTTCCCGAGTATTGAAGTCAAACCAACTAGCCTGTAATAGCTGGGTTTAACCTTGCAACTTCTAGGGAACAAGCTATGCATGTGTGAAAGATTATGGCTTGTGCCTCTACAATTTCCACTATCATTTCCTTCAGTACCCTGGGACACACCTCATTCAAGCCACTAAGCTTTGTCAACTTTAAGTAATGACTGTCCATCCATTATCAATTCTGAACCGTTCTAGTGAATTTTCTCCTGTATCTATGACTTGGGTATCATTTGCCTCGTTGGTAATAACAGATGCAAAGTAAATGTTATGACCTCAGGTGATAGTATTATTGAACAAGCCCCATCCCAAACTGATATCTGTATCTATAGGTCTTGTAGTTATTTTCAGTTAATGTGGCGAAGATACACTGAAACATAGTTGCACAAGCTGCAGTGCTTCTTTAAACCAGAAGTTTATGACATACAGATCAAAAATGCAAAAGACATTTGATATGCAGAACGGTTTAAAAAGATTCTTTTAAAAAAAAACGCCAGCAAAAAAAACCTCAATCTATTCCCCAATTTCACCATTTAAAACAATTTAAATCCGGAGGGATGATCCCTGTATATCAAATCTTCAAGTTAGACGTAACTGATACTGCCCATTTTTTTTTCCTGTGAACTGTGAATTCCTATTCCACAAATATTCTTAAAACGCATTTTGCTTCTGATCACAGTCAAGTCTTCTCTAAGCTATCCAAAAACTTTTAATACCAGTGTTTCTCAAACTAAAACCAATCCTGATTAGCTTACTTTTGGTTCAGGATAATGGCCCTCAAATGTTTATACTTCCTGTCATAAACCAGTGCAGTACAACCAATCTTCCATTAGCACTCTATGGGGTGTTTGCTCTCTGCCAAGTACTGGATTAGGTCACTTCACAAAAAAATAGTTTTATATAGTTACTTTTGTTTAACTCTTCAAAAACAAAACCAACCCCAGATGCCACTACTCTAAAATTGAAAATCTGAATTGATATTTATCTATAAATAAGATACCTTTCATCACTATTTATTTAGTACCTCAACTGTGCACTTTGCTTCCACACAAAAATCGCCTCTCTCATCTTTAAATGAGCCCTACTGCTTCTTTCGAGCAACTTTTTATCCACCTTAATGAAACTTTGGGATTCCTTTTTGTGTTAGTTGCCAGTCTTTTTCATTATCTCACTTTGCTTCTCTTATTTGTTTTATCCGTCTTCTGAAACTTCTTCTGCATTCAATTCAGTTCCTAATTTTATTTTTCTACTAGAGACTGGTCATAAACACACTTTTTGTTCTTTATCTGTAGGATTGGTAGAGAAACTAATATCTCATGATTGCCTTAGCTAAGTTGTAATCACACAATTATAGTCATGGATCAATCTAATGTTACGTTATTCTGAAGTATAGTCAATGTAGATCTTGCTACTATAACATGATGTGATTCTACTTTGCTTCATTTGGCAAATAAGTGCACCACGGGAATTGGAGGAGAAGTGAAGACAATAATCTAATGTTCTAGAGTTACAACTGTAAGGATGAGGGGGTTCTATTTAGCTTCTGTGCAGGTTGATTAAGACAGAGGTAGTATATTTCCAAGTCATTAGCTCTTATCAAGAAATCATAATCACTGCTGTATATTATACTGATGTGGTCTAAGTTGCTTAGAAGTGTAACAATTGACTAAATGTAATCTCAGTAGTAGTTAACTGTGTAACAATGTGTATAATTTTGCAGTTGTATAATCCTTTAGACTTTAATATGCACTGTATAATAATTTGTAGATTAGTACTTTCTGATTTTGTGCATCAATTTTGCCTTTAAAGTATAAATGGTAACATGAAGTGCTTCCAAACCGTCAAACACAGCAGAAACAAATCAACGCTTCAGATAACAGAGGTCTCAAAGGAAAATGCAAATATCAGTGATAAGTGTCTGATTTGATAGGAATTTCACCTACACGGCAAACATTGAACTATGAGCTCAGGGATATCAATCATTGGGTCCTGATTGCAAATACCTCTCTTTCTCTTTAAAGAAGAGATAAGGTACATTCCAAATTACTTTATTTTTGTAAAATGTCCTAAAGTGACAATAATAAAAATTAATAAAGTGGACGGACACACAGATTATTGAGAATTGAAGGAACCAGTCAGTGGACAATGGGAGGTGGCATCAATGCCAATTACCCTACGAAGTAATTAAAGATGGATGATGCATCTCAAAACAATTATCAATAAGCTTTGCCTAGCCTACAATGTAACAATATAATTTATCATGCGATGGTGTGTGGCTTGGAAAGAGTTAAAAAGCAACTGCTTTCCATGACCAAGGCATACAAGAAATTTGAAGTTAGCCCTGATGTCCAATCTGGGTGGAAGGTCCTTAAGGCATTGAATCATAGAACCATAGATCACAGATGCTTCAGAACTGTTCTGAAATTCTGAAGTAGTCATGCTGGACTCAAAACATTAATTCTGTTTTGCTCTCCACAGATGCTGCCAAGTGTGCTGAGTTTCTCTAGCATTCGGTGTTCACCCATCTGGACTCTCTCCAGTTTCCGAAAAACACTTCTTTTAGGAGGTCGGGGTGAAACGTGATTGTTCTAGAACAGTGATTGAAAGAACTTCTCAATATTTCATTTCCTGAACAAGCTATGATTGCTAAGATGTTAGAGAGAATTGCAAGTCTACTGACTTGTCTACAAATCTACCAGACCACAGGACTGTAAGACGTGAAATTTTTCCCTTCAAGGACCAAAACCCATTAGACAAAGTGCTTTCCCAGAAAGCCAATGTTGGCACAGAAATCAGTACTTTTCCTAGAAACAAAGACAGAAATGGCTGGAAAAGCTCAGGTCTGGCAAGATCTGTGGAGAGAAATCAGAGTTAACGTTTCTGGTCGAGTGATTCTTCCTCAGAACTTGGAGGCTTCCTTGTCAAGGGTTTTTTTTGCTATCCTTTACCTGGTGTCTGTAAGCATACGCATTAGTGTTTTGGCCTATTTACAGGTATAAACATTTACACTTCCATTATACCAATGTGCACATCAACCAGCTTTGTAAATTCATTGAATAAGTTCTATTTCAGTATTTACAATTTTTTTTCCTATATTAAAAGAAACTGGCTGAAAGCTCCTTTCATGTAAAACGTAAGAAAGATAATGTATTTGATTGGTCTTCTCAGTAATTGAGCAAAATATTTAAAGATTATCCAGCTTCAGTAATAACTGTCCAATTTTGTGTATTGGTTGCAGAACAAGGTTAATGGCATCAAATAAATGTCCTATTATATAATATACTTATTGTTAAGCATTATGCTTTGCTGTCAGCTTGGCTTCCTCCAAATACACTGTGCATGTATAACCCTAATATTTGTACATAAATTAATTACACATATATAAATTTTTAAAATCCTTAAAATGCGCATGTGCCTGTGGAGCTTATACGTTCATCCCTCATTGTACAACAAATACTTAAATTTATCCTTTAACCCTAGGCACTGTTTGGCCAAACCATAAATAGAAACCCATTGTGTTTGAGAATTTTAAGAGTCAAAATATTTTTAATACATGGGTTTGTATAGGGAACTGAGAAATCACTGTAAATGCCATGTTAAGTAATTAATAAAAGTAAAACGAATTAACAGAGAGGGCGATGATGTGCAAAAAGAATTTAAAAATGATTGCTTAATTAAATAAAGCTCATCAAGTTGATATAGAATGGGATGGCTAATCTGGTCAAACGTAAAGCTTTTCAAGTGTCATGACAGTGAGAATGAAAGATAGTACCTGGAAAATTATAACCATTTTAACATTTTCTGATTTTATTGTGCTTATTTTCAACCTATCAGCAAAACTTTTGGAAACACAAAGGTTATTATCACTTTTTTTTATTTGTAATAATTTAAATGCTGTGTATCTTGCTTTAGGTAAAGTGTTTAGAAATGTTACTTCCAAAGAGAATTGTGCAAGTCTTTAGCAGATGAAGACTGAGCAGCATTTATTTAATGCCTTTCATGACATCAAGATATCCCAAAGGGCTGTACAGGGAGTTTAGTACTTTAATTGTAATCACTGTTGCAAGGTTATAATTTGTGCATAGTAAGGTCATACAAATAGGAACTTGTTAATGATTAAACAATCTGTCTTAGCAATGTTGGTTGCGGAATAAAGGGAGAGTGACTGCACTTGACATCGAGGCTGCATTTGACAGAGTATGGAATCAAGGAGCCATAGCAAAATTGAAGTCAATAGGAATCCAGGGGGTGTGAGTGAACTTGTTGGACTCACGCAAGTAGATAATTGTGGATGTAGGAGGTCAGACATCTCAGTTCCAAGACATCTCTACAGGAATTCATCAGGGTAGTGTCCTAGGCCAACTATCTTCAGCTGCTTTATCATTGACCTACTCGTCATAATAGAGTGAAGAGTGACTATGTTCAGCATCATTTGCAACTCTTCAGATCCTGAAAGATGTCCAAATGCAACAAGATTTGGATAATATCCAGGTTTGGGATGGCAAGTAACATTTGTGGCGCACAAGATCTAACCGATAACCATCTCCAAAAAAGAGAGTCTAAACATCAAGCTGTGACATTCAGTTGCATTACCACCATGGAATCCCCCACTATCAACATCCAGGGGGGTTACCATTGATCAGAAAACTGAACTGGACAGCCATATAGATACTGTGGTTACAAGACCAGGTCAGAGACTCGGGATCTTGCACAGATTAATTCACCTGCTAACTTCCCAAACCCTACCATTATCGACAAGGTGCAAGCTGACAGTGTGATATAATACTTCCCGTTTGCCTGGTGGAGTGCAGTTCCAAAAACATTTAAGAAGCCGAACACCATTTAAGTGCTTGATAGCACCTATCCACAAACATTCAATCCCTCCACAACCAACTCAGTATCAGCAGTGTGTTCCACCTGAAAGATATATTACAGAAATTCACCAAGGCTCTTTCAGCAGCACTTTCCAAACTCTCAACCATTTAAAAAGGACAAGAGCAGCTAATACATGGAACCACCATTGCCTACAAGTTCCCTCCAAGTCATCAACACCCTGATTTGGAAACATATTGAAGTTCTTCACTGCAGTTGGGTGGAAATCTTGGAACGCCCTCTCTAACAGCATTGTGAGAGAACCTACACTAAATGCCCGCAGCGGTCAAGAAGGAAGAACGTTACTGTATTTTGAAGAGTAACAATAAATGCTAGCCCAGCCAGCAAAACACACATCCCATGAATGAATTTTAAAAAATGAAGTGATAGAAGGTATGGCTGCCAAATTTGCTGATGACGCAAAGACTGGTAGGAAAGTAAGTTTTAAAGAGGACATACGGAGGTTACAAAATAGAAAGATAGGTTAAATGAGGGGGCTAAAATACGGCAGATGGAGTACAATGTACGATAGAAAATTGTACATTTTGGCAGGAAAATTAAATGCATACTATCTGAATGGTGAGATATTAGAACGCTCTGAGATGCTGAAGGATGTAGGTGTCCTAGTGTATGAATCACAAAAGACTCGTAAGCAAGTTCAGCCTGTAATTTGAAAAGTTAACGGAAAGTTATCACTTATGAGGAGGATAAATAGATACAAACATAAGGAGGTAACGGTTCAGTTATACAGAACACTCTGGGACTATATATGGAGTACTGAGCATAGTATTGGTCACCTTATTTAAAGAAGGATGTAAATGTGTTGCGAACAGTTTGGAGAAGGTTTACACGGCTAATAGCTGGAATGGACAGGTTGTCTTTTAAGTAAAGGTTGGAAAGGCTAGACTCGTATCCAGTGGAGTTTCACAGAATGAATGGTAACTTGATTGAAACATATAAGTGCTGAGGGGTGGTGACAGGGTTAACATGCACAGCACGTTCCCTCTTACAGGAGAATTAGGGATCACATTTAGTTGTTCGGAGGCCAAATCAGCTTGGTCTCTAGATATATTTATTGCTTAGAAGAGTGTCCTTGGCCTAACTGTCGTCAGCCGCTTCATCAATGACTATCCTTCAGTTTCAAGGTCAAAAGTAGAAAGCTCACTGATTATTGCGCAATGTTTAGTGTCATTCACAACTCCTCAGATACTGGTGCAGTCTATGCCAAATGTAGCAAGACCTGGACAACACTCAGGCTTAGACTGATAGAATCATACAACACAGAAACAGACCCTTTGGTCCAACTTGTCTGTGCCAAGCTTCCCAAACTAGACAAGTCCCACTTGTCTGTATTTGGTCCAAATCCCTCTAAACCTTCCCCCCATCCATGTATCAAATGTCTTTTAAACATTGTAACTATAGCACTACCATCTACCATTTCCTTTGGTAGGTCATTCCACACACGATCCACCCTCTAGGTTGCAATGAACATCTGTGCCAACCAAATGCCAGGTACTGACCGTCACTAACATTCTACTTGTTAAAGAAGGATGTTTCATGTTAAAACCTCTGATAATGCAATCTTGGAGGCTGAGATGACACTACAACTAGATGATTAAATCACCCCAGTCTCTAAAGTCTATTGCTATTAAACATGAGATAGTAGGAGCTGCAGATGCTGGAGAATCCGAGACAACAAAGGGGCAGAGCTGGATGAACACAGCAGGCTAAGCAGCATCATAGGAACAGAAAGGCTGACATTTCGGGCCTAGACTGATGAAGGGTCTAGGCCCGAAACATCAGCCTTTCTGCTCCTATGATGCTGCTTAGCCTGTTGTGTTCATCCAGCTCTGCACCTTGTTGTCTCTGCTATTAAACATTACCGCTTTTGTACAGCCATTTTTTTGGTAATGTCACTAGGTTAGTAATCCAATCGTGGTACTGTCATTAGACAAGTAATCCAAAACTCTAGGTGAATGTTCAGGGACATGGATTCAAATTCTACCAAGGCAGATGATGAAATCTGAATTCAATAAACATATGGAATAAAAAGCTAGCCCACTGGTGACCATGTTACTATTGTCAATTATCATTCACTCATGTTCTTTAGAGAAGTAAGTCTGTCATTTTTACCTGGTTTGGTTAAATGTGACTCCAGACACACTGTGGTTGACTCTCAACTGCTCTCTTGTCAATTAGCAGTGAACAATGAATGCTGGCCTTGCCAGGGACACATAGGTCCCATGACAAAAAAAAAAGTTTGAACATTCTATCCTGTGATGTTTTGAGGAAAAAAAAAGGCAAATATTCTGACACATTTCGCCAGATGCTGTAGTATCAGAATAATCATGTTCACTAATTCACATTAATTTTACTAACCAGAATCCTTTTTCTCATATGTTGGAGCTCCAATACAAGGTTTAGAAGTAACATACATTGAACTCAAAACCACTGCTATGAAGCTAATTGTCTGCTACGTAATTAGGCAGCTATTCAACCTAGAGAATTAATTCTCCATTAACGGTCAATTGAGATGGAGGATATTTGTTAAAAATTAGAAGTCTTATTGTTTAAACATTGCAGAATTTTTTCCTTTTTATTATCAACAGTAATATAATGAGAAACCAAGATATATTGGCCCAGAAGTTCCAAAATGCTACTTATGCCAACCATACAGTTGACAGAACAACATATTTTGCAAAGCTCATTTGACAACACTGAAATGTAAATCAAACAAACAGTGCAACAGAAAAGCAATAACAATGGCCCAGTTTTTCCTGTAAAATAATGATGATCAGCCTTTACCACAATTAAAGTCAAATTGCGTTGCAACATCTGGGAGCTGCACATGCACAATAAACATTGAAAACAGCGAGTTTTCAGAGTATGCCCTGGCCCTCAAGTATCTTTGTGAGAAACTCAGCATTCAAAGATAAGAAACAGCCATAAGTTGCTGCACTTATGAAATAAATACATATAAACATTCCAGAAATTTAGAGTTTGTCCGCTCTCAATTATTATACCATAAAAAATTGTTGCCAGCACTAAAAGCTCACTTTTACAAAATATCATGATCCTTCATAATTTATTCCTACAATCTTGAATCTAAAATCTTTACATCTTTTACGTGCCTCAACACCATTACTCTCTCTTAATTTCACTTGCTCTACACGGTGAGATTCAATCATATATTCCAAATTCCTAGGTCAAGCTTGGTGCTGCTTGGTGCTTAGTTTCCACACAAGCAAAAAAAATTGAGTAATTTGGGCCCTTGAACTTGCTTTGGAAATTGTTAAAATCAAGGCCTCTCTGAACGTGGATTTAACTACTTTTTCATATCTGTCTCTCATAACTCTCGGTTTTCTTGTCGAGCAAAAATAACTGACTCAACCTGGATTATATTCAAGTAACTGAGCTTCCACTGCTCTCTGGGGAAGATAATGCCACAAACTAACAATTCTCAAAGAAAAGAAAATACCTTATTTCAGGCTTAAATAGTCAGCTGCTAATTTATAAAGTGTACCCACACATTCTAGAGTCCTGTAAGGGGAAAATCCTCTCAGATTCCTTCAGGATCTTATACATTTCACTAAGATCGGTGTTCATTTTTTAAATTTCCGACGGATATATGTCCACCCTGTTCAACACTTCCTCAAAAAAAAAAGCCTTCATCCCAAGAATAAATTAAATGATTCTTCTTTGAACTGTTTCTAATGCAACTACATCATTTTTTAAGTATGGAATCCAAAACTGCAAATGGTACTCCAAATGTTGTCTCATTCAGGTGAGACAGACTAAGCACTGATTAAGCAACACCTGCCTACTTTAATACTTGCAAGTAACATCAATATTCCATTTCCTTTCTAACCACTTGTTATACATGTATGCTAACACTGATTTACATATCAGAATACAATGCTTGCACAAGACATAGGTATCCTTTAAAAGGCACATTACGAAGCTACTTACTAATCCGAGCAAATTCCAGTGCTAATTCTCACTAACTCTGGCCCATTAAATGAATTAAGGAACTTGTAAGAATACATACCTTCACCAATGTTTCTTCAGTTGTCAAAAAATTTAAATTTTTCACAAATAAAGTGCATCCTGGAAGGTGCTCTTCCTCACCCTCACTCGAATTATCTGCTTCATTTTCATCCTTTGCTTGGTCGTCCTCATCTTCCAGAAAATATAAAACAAGTCACGTTTAATACATTAATTTTCTTATTGCAATCATTCAATATTTATTTTCCTGAATTAACAGTAAATTCAGGATATATGAATTTAAATTAAAGCCTTTTTCCCCCCCTCATCGCCTTGGTCCAAAACGATAATTCATAATAATAATGAATTGATTTTCTAGTGATTTTCTGGGCCACATCCTTTTGGAGATACATTCTTGTTCAAAATCTATTTCACCTCAGTTAAATAATTTCACTGTAATTAAGTTACAACCCTGCAATACTTAAGGGAATGAATGGGTATTTTGCAATACAGATGTTCAAAAACAAAAGATTTCAAAGAAACAATCTTCCTTCTTCAATTAACATGCAACACAAACCACAATCTCAGGAGAAAGTGATCCAAAATTGCAGAATTACATAAGTGTCATGACACAGAAGAAGGTCAAGTCAGCCCATCACATCTTCACTGGTTTGTCAAATGAGCATCATACTTTACTGCCATTCTTCCTGTGATTTCGCCATACCCTTTAAATAATCATCTAATGCCCTCCTAAATACGTCCAGTGAACTTTCCTCAACCATACATCCAGACAGTCCATTCCATACTGAAACCACTGGTTGGTAAAATTAGAAAGAGAGAACCATTTGCATGGCACTAGCCTTTTGGTAAATTGGTTGCAAGACATTTGCATATGTCAAATCTGAATATTAAACTAAGCAAAAAGTGTGAAGATTGGTTTGTGCAGCAGTATTGCACATAGTATTAAATAAATCCCAATTGAAGTCATAGACGTGTTTAATAATGCTCTGTGGCTTCTTGCTAGCAAAGTGTTGGCAGTGTAGCATGTCTTTAATCATCCAGTTAACTTTCCAATGATAATTTATTGGTGTAGCCCTTTGTCCCAGAAGAAATCCTAAAGTATTCTGCATAAATAATATTTACAAGATATTCATGAAGAATTTCCTGATCCTAAGAAGACTGGGAAGTGACCCTTTGCAAAAATACAATTTCAATTCTAAGGACAATCTTGTCAGAAATGAAAAATGTGGATTTACATGAACAGCTTGCAATTCACTATCTCTGGATTTTCAGCACAAAAGACCTACTATTTGCGGTGAGCTCTGTGTCATCAGGCGGATAGCTACCACTAATCACAATTTGTATATTTATATTTGGGACAGTCACAGCCAATGACATAGTGGTACCAGCTGGTGTAAGAGTTCTTTTAATGTCAGTCAGTGAGGATGTTTTCTGTTATCAACCAAAATCATCCTCGGCTTCGATCAGTTAGGATGATTTCAAGACTTTTTCAGCAATAACTGATGAAGCATAGCTGTATTTCTTAAGTTTACAGTGCATATCTATCTTGTTCAGAATAATTTGGAAACATGCTGTAATTGTTCTTCATGGCTGACTATGTACAGTAAAGCAAATCTACCATAATACATCATCATGTTTGATTAACAAGCACTTTAGATGACTACAACTTGCAAGAATAGTGGCCTTAATGTAGAACAAATATCCTAAAGTATTTCACACTGGTACAATTTTGCTGGGACAAAGTAGCAGATATTAGGCAGGATGATCAAAATGTATCTGGTAAAGGTTAGCTGACAAAGTTCCCAAAAGGAGCAAGGCTGCACAGAGGGAACAACAGGCATCAAATTTCACAGCACAACATAAAAAATTCTCCAAACTGAAGTCAAGGCATAGGAATTAGAATGCCAGGATGAAGTTTTAAAAACCTGTTTCCCATGATACAGAGGAAAACTGAAGGGATGGAGTACCAACTTTTACCTGCCCCAGGAGTGCAGACCAGTGCCAAAGACGTTCAATGACCAGTGTAAGCAAGTAACACAACCAGATTGCTTTCTCTTCCATGTTCATCAACAAAACTAAATAGTTACATTTTTCACCCGTTATACTTCAGATCAATGGAAGCATTAACTTGTGATCTTGAAGATATCATTACAGCATCAACTGCTTTCTTCACATCAACAGCGATACCACCAGAACTATGATTTCTGCAGTCAGAAGCTGTGGGGTGGATATTTCTTAAACGATAGCTAAAACCAAATGACTTCTTCATATTACAGGAGAATTTTGAATGCAATGTCTAAGAAAGGCAGGAGGGGGAAAGGAATCATCTGATTATTGACAAGGTCACTATTTTGAGAATTACTTGAATAAGTATACAAGCGTTACTTGGTAAACAGATCAAAATTATTGTGTGATAACTTGTGACCTGATGTATTTTGTCAAAGTCATTGAATTGCTTGGCCGAGCTGGCTTGTTTTGTTCAGACATTTCATCACCATGCTAGATAACATCTTCAGTGAGGCCTGCGATGAAGCAACGTTGTTCTATTCTGCTTGGAATTTACACTGTCCCATCTGTTATGGCGAGTTGTGTCATTTCCGGTTCTGTTCTGTATGGGTTTGTATATGGGGTCCAATTCTATATGTTTGTTGATTGCATTATGGGTTGAGAACCATGCCTCCAGGAATTCCTGTGCATGTCTATGTTTGGCTTGGGCTATTATGGTTAATTTGTCCCAGTTAAACTGATGGCCTGCATTGCCAGAGTGTACTGATATTAGGGAAAGTTTGTCATGTTGTTTTGCTGCTAGCTGACGTTTGTGTATTCTGATGGCTAGCTTCCTTCCTGTCTGTCCGATGTAATGTTTGTAGCAGTCATTGGTATTTTGTGAACGCTGGTTCTGCATGTCACGGGCATAGAGTCTTTAATCCTTGTGAGTATTTGTCGTAGCACGGCTGTGGGCTTGTGTACTACCACGATTCCTAGTTCTTGACATACGGCAGTGTGGCCGGTGTGTTAGGGCATACTGTGTACTCTTGGTATTGTCTATTTAGTAGGCACCTGCGGATGAAGTGGAGGGGATAGCTGTTCATAGCGAAGATTTCATATAAACCTACCAGTGGACAAAGGGCGCATGACCATCATTATGAACAAACTGGACTACGTTGAGAAAGTGTCAGCACTGCTCGTAAATACAAACACTTACCAACAGGTGGCGATAGACCCAACACCGCAGCTAGGAAATAGGATCATCCGGTAACCAGAAGACACGGGCACGGGCACGAACACGAACACCACCCACGCCCCCCGCCCCCACCCCCACCACACATTCACTCTATCACTCTCTCTCTCTCTCACACACACACACACACACACACACACACACAAACCCCTACAGACTTCCTAAGGTGTACATACCAGACATCCCCTCAGACCCATTGTCTCCCGTCCTGGCACACCTTCACACAAACTGGCCAAGGACTTACAACAGAGACTGAAACACCTAGTCAATGGATCACTCCACTCTATCCACTCAACTGAAGAATTCCTCAATACCCTCAAGGACATAAAAATAAGCGACAACGAGATTATGGTATCCTTTAATGTCACAGCATTACTCATGTCAATTGACATCCCACATGCCAAAGAAACACTGGCCACATTACTGGAGGAAACAGGAATGCAGGCCCGCAGCTCCATCAGCAATGACAACATACTCAAACTACTAGACTTCTGCCTCACCATACACTCCGTTTTTAATGGTCAAGTATACAAACAGATCAATGGCACACCAATGGGGTCACCCATCTCAGGGCTTATCGCAGAGGCAGTCATGCAAAGACTAGAACACACAACCCTCCCCCTCGTTCAACCTAAACTGTGGATCCAGTACATGGACAACCCATTTGTCATCATTAAACATACCGAACTAGAAAAGACACACCACCTCATCAACAACATATTCGCCGGGATCAAATTCACGAGAGAAGAAGAAAACAACAATCAGCTTCTGTTTCTGGACATCAGGGTTGACCATATGACCAACAGGGAGTTCCAAACCTCGGTATACAGGAAAGCAATCCACACTGACCAAATTCTCAACTTCCACAGCAACCACCCAAATGCCCACCAATGAAGCTACATTAGGACACTAAAATAGGCCACCACTCACTGCAACACGCCAGAACTATGCAAGAAAGTGGAAGAGCACCTATACAAAATCTACGCTACAAACAGATATCCCTTCAACTTCATCCGCAGGTGCCTACTAAATAGATAACACCAAGAGGACACAGTACGCCCTAACACACTGGCCACACTGCCCTACATCAAGAACATATCAGAACTGACGAGCCCTATGACCACTAGGAATCATGGTAGTGCATAAGCCCACAACCACACTACGAAAAACACTCAAGGATTAAAGATCCCATTCCCATGACATGCAGAACCAACGTAGTTTACAAAATACCATGCAATGATGGCTACAAACATTACATTGGAAAGACAGGAAGGAAGCTAGCCATCAGAATACACAAACTTCAGCTAGCAGCAAAATGACACAACAAACTTTCCCTAATATCAGTACACTCTGGCAATGAAGGCCATCAGATTAACTGGGACAAAGCAACCATTGTAGCCCAAGCCAGGAATTCCTAGAGGTATGGTTCTCAACCCATAATGCAAATCAACAAACATACAGGATTGGACCCCATATACAAACCCATACAGATCAAAACCGGAAATAACAACTCACCATAACAGACCGGACAGCATAAATTCCAAGCCGAATAGAACAACATTGCTTCATCGGAGGCCTTACTGAAGATGTCACCTAGCATGGTAATGAAACATCTGAACAAAAACAAGCCAGCTCGGCGGGCAAGTCAACACCCTCAGTTGACAAACTGGTGAGTGCTAGATACTGTACCTGCTATTTTGACAAAGCCAGCAAATGTATACAACAAGATGATTCTATTTCTTTGCTGCATTACGGAGATACCAAATGAGGTGAAATTCCTGGCAGTGGAGCAAATACACTTCCAGACAGCACCGTTAGTCGGATGATGTTGCCCAAATTATCCCAAGACATAGAAACTGGCTAAGATCACAGCATTCATTGTCATGCTAGAGCTGTACGGGCAAAACAGTATTACATAAATCTTCAAAGAAAGACAGGCTCAAATCGCCTTTTATTTCTTTTGTTTAGCACATTTTTCAATTAAAGTACCTCACTAACATCTGTATAAAGCCTATTATCTATCTCCTTGGACAACTATAAAGATAATCATCTCATCTGCTGCCTCATTTTTCACCATTCTCGATTGCTGCTTCTCTTCCTGTATAATAATGGTAAACCCACAACCATACTCAAGGTCTTCTCACTGCTGAATGAAGGGAGAAATATTCCTGGACTTCTCAATCCCAGACAATGATGAATCTAACATTCTGGGTGAGTAGACAAGATGAAAATGCTGCAAAAACACTTTCCCAGTTCCAGTAATCTGTGATTTGGTAATCTTTGGACTCCTCAACCAGTATTTTCTAATGTGATTCTACGCCATACAAAACTAAGTTATATTTTACAAGCATCAACAGTATTGCTCTGGTACCACATTATTGATGGTCTGCATTTCAGGATACTTAAAATAAATGAGGAGAGCCTTTTTTAAAAGTAATGACATCGAGGCAGCATTTAATTGAGTGTGACATCAAAGAATTCCAACAAAACTGAAGTCGATGGGAATCAGGGAGAATAACTCTCTTCTGATATGAGTCACACCTACTAGAACAGAAGATCGAGGTGTCTAATGAAGGTCAATCACCTCAGTCGCAGGACATTGCTGCAGGATTTCCTCAGGGTAGTGCCCTTGGCCCAATTACCTTTATCTGCTTCAATAATTACCTTCCTTGTTTAAGATCAGAAATGGGGACGTTTGTTCGTATTATAAAATGTTCAGTATTTGTGACTCCTCGGATACTGAAGAAGTCTATGCCAACGTGCAGCAATATCTGAACTGCACTTAGGCTTGCACTGACAAATGGTAACTAACATTCATCCTGTTAAAGTGCCTTGAAATTACCATCTCCAACAAAAAAAATCTAACTAACTATCTCCTCTTAGCATTCAATGGATTACTATCACTAAATCCCAAACTAGATGTTAGCAATGACGAAAACTGAACTAGACCAGCCACACAAATCATGCAGGTCAGCAGCCAAAAATTCTGTGGTAAGCAACACATTTCCAGACATCCCAAAGCCTACCCACCATCTACAAGACACAAAGAGTGCCTCTCCAACACCACACAGGAAGCTTAAGACCATCCAGGACAAAAGAAGTGCACTTGATTTGCACCGCATCCACCACCTTCAAATTCACGCACTCCGCTATTAGTGCAGAATGGCAGCAATGTTCAATACAAGATGAACTGTTGTAATTCACCATAGTAACTTCCAAACCCATGCCTTCTATCACTTAGGACAAGGAAGCAGACTCACAGGAACAGTACAAAGTGCATGTTCCTCTCAAAGATGCACATCAACTTGATTTGGAACTATACTGACATCCGTTCATTGTTATGGAATCAAAAAAGCTCCCTCCCAGCAACACACTCAGTGTACCTGCACCACACAGACAGCTATGTTCATGAAGACAGCTTGCCAGCAACTTCATAACGGCAATTAGGGGAGGGCAATATATACTGATCTTGTCAGAACAACAAAAATGTTTCTGGAAAGCTAACACATTGATCACAAATATAATTAATTGATATGGAAAATGCTTGGACATAATTTGATATCTATAAAAGCATGCTTTTCCAATCCAAGGTCCAGCCTTTCTGGATTACTTGTATTGTAATCATTAAAAAGCAAATATGCCTTTAGGATTGATGGCAGGGTGTTATGATATGGGTGAAACAGAGCTGTATATCACTTTCTGAAGGCCATCCTAGCACCATGCTATTGAGAGCAGATTAAAACTGTGGCATAGTAATCAAAAGGTTTTAATAATCTTTATGAAACTAGGACTCAACTCCAGAATTCCTAAATTAGAGGAAAGGACGCCAAACTCAGAAATATCACATATTAGTCTAAAAGACAGTAGATTTGCAGAACACAAAAATTCTAGCGGGCACTTTAATCAGTAAGCTATCTCATTGTTACAGACTGAAGGTACATGCGCCTATGTTCA
This sequence comes from Rhincodon typus, assembly GCF_021869965.1. Lineage (NCBI taxonomy): Eukaryota > Metazoa > Chordata > Chondrichthyes > Orectolobiformes > Rhincodontidae > Rhincodon > Rhincodon typus. Next base: position 17,825,841 of record NC_063355.1, on the reverse strand, counting down.
ACGCCCTCCTGTTTTGTCATTTTTACCCTATAACACATGATCTTGAAAGGTATCTTCAGACATTTAGTGCTATGCCTACAATTATACTTGGGAATTAAGAACAGATTCAAATAAATGTACAGGGTTCAATTACACAAATTTAATATCAGTGCGAAACGGTGTCTGCTTCACAATAATGCTGCACATGTACTGTAAAAGCAGCTTGAAAGACGGAGTAGAGAAAAGCAGGTATAAAAGTTTATTACAGTTATTTAGGGAGGTGCAGATAAGTCTCCATAAAAGGAAAAAAAAATAGATGAGAAATTGAGAGATCAATATCCTTGAAAGATCACTCAGGATTTCCATCTTAACATTAATCCAATACAGATTCAATGTGATTAATCTCTGTAACTTATTGTAATTTGTAATACTTGGAATTTTTCTTCATATAGCATCAGATTATATATATTTATGCATATGCAACAGACTAAAAACACACTCAGTTAATTAGTTGCAGTTTTTGAAAGGCAAAAAAGTTCTAACTAATATATGCTTACTTGAATCTTTTTGGCTTGGGAAGAGATATTTGATCCCCATTTCTATCAATATATCTTTAATACTATTCTACCACACTGCCTCCAAAGTTGTTTTTTTTTTCCTGTTTTTCTCAAATTTATTTCAGCACCATATAATTAGTAATACTTATTTCTTTTAAAACCTTAAGATGTAGGAGCAGAAGTAGGTCATATGACCCCGCGAATCCGGTCCATCATTCAGTGGGATGATGACTGATCTGATAATCCTCAACTCCACTTTCTTGCCTTTTCCCCATCATCTTGGATTCTCCTGCAGATTAAAAATAACTGGATATCTCAGCCTTGAACTTACTTAATGAACTAGCCTCTACAACCTTCTGTGGTAGTGAATTGCACAGATTCACTACCCTCAAAACAAAAAACTATTCCTCATCTTAGTCTTAAATGGGTGACCCCTTGCTGAGATTATGCCCTCTGACCTACCCTCTCCTACAAGGGGAAACAAGTTCTCTATATCTATACTATCTAGTCCCCTTAGAATCATATACATTTTGTTAAGGTCTCCTCTCATATTTCTAGACTCCAATGGGTACAAGGTAAAACTCTCAATCTCTCGTCAGAAGATAATGCCTCCATACCCAGATTCAACCATGCGAACATTCTCTAAACTGCCTCCAATGCCAGTATATCTTTCCTTAGGTAAGGGGAACAAAACTGTTCACTCTATTCTAGGTGCAGTCTGACTAATGCCTTGTAAACCTTAACATGACCTCCCTATTTTTATAGTCTATTCACTTTGAAACAATGGCCAAAGATCCATTCAACTTCCTATGATGTGCTGAAATTTTATGCTAGATTTTTGTGATGCCCATGCAAGGACCCCCAAATCCCTCTGTGCTGTGACTTCTTCAGTCTTTCCCCGTCTCGAGAATATTCAGGTTTCTTATTCTCCTTGCCAAGGTACACCTCACATTTTTTCCACATTATATTCCATCTTTGCTACTACACAAATCATTAAAATGAGCACTTTCACTAATAACCAAAACAGAAATTGCTGGGAAGGCTCAACAGGTCTGGCAGCATCAGTGGAGAGAAATCAGAGTTAACATTTAGGGTTCAGTGGCCCTTCCTCAGAACTGATGGTAGCTAGGAAGAAGTTGATTTTTATGCAGAAGATAGGGTGGGGGGGAGGGGGTAAGGAGTAAGTGACAGGTGGAGGTAGAGCCCAAAGAGACAGAAGAACAGTTCGACAGACAAAGGAGTAGCTATTCAATCTGGCTAAGAGAATGAAGAGCTACGAATGGGGGCTATTCGTGGCAAACGATGAGTGGTGTGTCATAGCAGACCAGTGATAAGGCGTAGTTTGTGGGGGCTGGGGTAAGGACATGGGGAAGGTGCCTCAAGCCCTAAAATTGTTGAATTCGATATTGAGTCCAGAAGGCTGCAGCGTTCCCAAGTGGAAAATGACGTGCTGTTCTTCCAGCTTGTGCTGAAGCACTGCAGCAAGACTGAAACAGAGATGCTGGCCAGAGAACTACGTGGTGTTGAAATGGAAGACAACTGGAACCTCAGGGCCTTTTTTGCAGGCAGAACGTAGATGTTCCATGAAGCAGTCAGCCAGTCTATGCTTCATTTCCCTAATGTACAGGAGACCATTTTGAATGAAGTGCAGGTACAGTGCTGCTTCACCTGGAAGGCGTGTTTGGGCCGTTGGATACTGAAGGGGGAGGAAGTGAACAGGCAGGTGTCATATCTTTTGTGGTTGCAGGGAAAGGTGCCACAGGGCTGTGGGGAGAGGCTAGTGGGTGTGGAAGATGGGTGAACCAGGGTGTCCTGGAGGAAATGGTCCTTGCAGAAGCCTGACAGGGGAGGGGAATGTGTGTCTGGTGGTGGCATCCCACTGGAGATGGAAGAAATGGCAGCTAATGATCCTCTGGATATGGATGCTAGTGGGATGGTAGTTGAAGACAAGGGGTCCCTATTGCTGTTGTAGATCAGAAGAGAGAGGGTGAGGGCTGAAGTGCAGATAGGTCAGACTCAGCCGAGGGCCCTCTCAACTGAAGTGCTGGGGAATCTTCGGTTCAGGAAGAAGGTGGACATTTCGGAGGCCCCCTTGTCAAAGCTGGTATCATCGGAACAGATGTGATGGAGATGGAGGAACTGGGAGAATGGAATTATCATCACAGGAAGCAGGGTATGAGAATGTTTAGTCATAACAGTGGGAATCGATAAGACTTGAATCTGTGTTGGATGAATGTTTTGACAGGAAATAACAGGGGATCTTTTGTGGATAATTTCACCACATGCTTTCCCTAAATTCCACATCTAATGTTCTTCATTATAGAGTCTTCTTCCTCTTCCCCCCAAAAACCAGAACAAAACCCTCTATGTGATAGGAGTCCCCCGGTCCTCACATACCACCTCACCAACATCCGAATCCAATGCATCATCCTCCGCCACTTCTGCCACCTGCAATCAGACCCCACCACCAAAGAGATAATCCCCTCCCTACCTCCGTCTGCCTTCCGTGGGGACGGCTCTCTCCTCGGCTCAGTCATCTGCTCCACACTCCCCATACATTCGGCACCTTTCCCTGCAACCGCAGGGTGTGCTCCACCTCTCATCTCACCTCCATCCAAGGCCCCAAACAATAATTCCGTATCCGACAGGAATTCGCCTGTACATTTTCCAACCTGGTCTACTGCACCGTTGCTCCCGAAGTGGTCTCCTCTACATCGGACAGACCAAGCGCAGACTCAGTGACAGATTTGCAGAGCATCTGCGCTCTATACGCTCCAATCAACACTACCTTCTGGTTGCCAGCCATTTCAACTCCCCCGTCCCACACCCTTGGCAACATGTCCATCTTGGGCCTCGTCCAATGTCACAACGAGGCCACACGAAAATTGGAGGAACAACACCTTATATTCCACCGAGACCTTACATTCCAATGACCTGAACATAGAATTCACCAGCTTCAAAGTCTCCCCTCCCCTGGCATCATCCCATGTCTGGCCCTCCCTCTCATCCCCATCTCCTTGACCTGACACAACCTGTCCATCTTCCTTCTCACCTATCCACCCCACTGTTCCCATTGACCAATCTCCACAACCCCCTACCTGCATCCATCTATCACCACCCCACCTGCCGTCGTTGAGCCCCACCACCCCCCATTTATATCTGAGCTCCCTCCCTCCTCCCAGTTCTGATGAAGGGTCCCCATCCGAAACACCAACTTTCCTGTTCCTCTGATGCTGGCTGACCTGCTGCGTTCCTCCAGCTCCTCACTGTTAAAACTCTTATGTGCTAAGCTCTCAACAAAATTCCACAATTGTACAGATCTGCAATGACAAGTGTATTAATACAAGAGACCTTCATTCAAAATCACAGCAATATCAACATGCACTTTTAACATCAATTTCAATACGCGCAACTTTCATTACAAAAACAAGTTCTGTTCTCCAGTATTGACTAACCCGCTTGAGTAATTACTCTTAACTGGATTCCATTAACGGATTCAAAATTTGAAAGATATATTAAGCATGCAAGACATAAACGCAAAGAAGTATGCCACTCCGCCCAACTAATCCATGCCAGAGTTTATGCTCCACTTGTATGACTTAAATTTTCTTGTATCTTTTTTCAATACTCCCTCATGTAAAAGTAGTGACTAAGAAGATCAATTAGCATCAATAATCTTTCAGCACTGTGCCTGAAGTAGCTATTTTTCACACAGAAGTATGGAGAACATCAGCAGACCATATAGTTGCAGCTAGAAAAAGGCTGTAAAATATTACAGCCAAGCTTGTTGGGAACTCTCACGGTATATAGGAAACAATGGTCATCAACAAGAGCACTAGTGGATATTTTGCCCCTCTAATCCGAGGACACATAGGTAGCCTCACTGTCTTCTCTGGCTGAAATTGTTTAACTCAAAAGGTGAGACTTTTGTAGTTTTGAAAAAAACTTCTAACAATGAAAAGTGATGTGCAACATAACAGAAAATCTTCAAAGCATAACTCAACTGTAATACCTTACCGCTAGCAGCAAGTTGAGAACATGAACATTGAGTAAATCACCCAGTACTATACGTAAACGTAAATTCATTAATGACTAAACAGTCGCAATAAAAAAAACTGTTAAGTAATACACTACAATGCCTTTTTAGTTTTATATTCAGAATAACTCAAGGTTGCAGGAACCATGTGTCCTGTTCATGAATACAAAAAAAAACAGAGCAACTTCATAAATCATAAAATAAACATATATTTCATACAAATGGTGTAGGTGTTGATGAACCTAACTGAATCAATTCCTCTTATGAGATGTCAGTAAAACCATAAAACCGCACATAGGTTGATAAGTTATGTTATTACATGACCTTGTCAAGAGACTTAAGACAATGTTTAATGAAAATTAAAATATCCACTTTCTTGGAGTTTATACAGAGATTCATATACAATAGAAAAATATTCAGCAGCATTAATTCCCCTAGTCAAATGTTCTTAACACTTGTAATTTCCATCAAAATGAATCACTTCTACTACTAACATACTAATACTGTTAAAAATCTGCACACAAAGGTTTACTTTAATGCTCAAGTGTTTTTAATTTCTTCTATTTGTTTCACGCGAAAGAAAATTTAAAATATTTCATTTGTTTAAATTTAGTAAGGGTTCTGTCAACTCAGGGGAAATTAATAAATCATCGACAGTTAATCCATCAGCAAAAAGATTTAAATGCAACTCCATCTGTGGCTTGCACGATAAAATGCAGTCACGCAAAGCAAAAAGCAGTTACATTATTCTTGAGCTACAAAATTCTCAGGTTTTCTGCATGCAAAGCACATCCTGCACAACAAAAGCTATTATCAGTGAACTGCAGCCTTCGCTAAGCATTCCCCTGAAGTTCATTATCACAGGGCCTGGGTCTCGGCACAGTAAGATAATAGCTCCCTGGTGACTAGTAGCCAGATTGGCATTGCTGCTTTCATTCTCAAAGCTCAAGGCTCACCTCCCCCAAAGGCCACTGTTGCAGCCTTATATGTGTATGAAAAAAAACTATGAAAGTTCAAAATGAGTCATGTCCTTGAAGAAGAAAGAAGAGAGCACTGGGACAAGTATTAGCCTGTCACTAATACAATGCAGTCATATGTACTGCTTACAGAGTAAGCATTGTGTCGTGTTGGACAACAGAGGCTTTGTTTTCTTCCTTTATTTTCTCAGGTGATCCTAAGTGAAGTATTTGTTGCTTGAAGGCTCTCTAATAAAAGTTACATAATGTTCCCACATAATGTTGCATATTTTCGAAGATAGAAACAAGAGCCATTGTTTTAGAAACAAACCACAACAAAAGTAAACCAAATTTGGAATAAAACAGAAAAAAAAGTGACTGAAAGCTACTATAAGCAAGCTTATGAACGCAGTCATAAGTACCATATTACAAACATTAAGATATATATTTTACCATGATCTGTAATCTCCAGAGCAATTGTCATGATCATGAATCATAACCTCAGATCACCCACAGACACAGACACAGACACAGACACAGACACATCGAGCATAACTTACAACATGATTTTTTTGAATAAATGAAATGCAGCCAAATGTTGACTGCAGATCTAAATTCTGTGGCTGCCTTAAGAGAGATTTTGGAATGTTACACTTAATGTGTCAAAGTAGCTTCAAAACGGAAAAGATGCACTGCAAACTAAACTTATAATTTCCTCAGAGTATCTAAAATGTGAGTAAGATCGAAAAAAAAAACAAAAACATTCAGTTGAGAAACACTTGCAGTTTCTCCCTTTCAGGAATAAAATTAAGCTTTAATCTTGGTGTGTGTGTGTGTGTGTGTGTTAATGACCTGATTTCCTACTGTTTGGATTAGCGTGTTATGACAAGGAAGGTTCTGAGAAAAGCCATTTAAACACACCTGCACTGCAGGTAAAAGAAAAGTCTCCAAGTGCTGCCAGTCATCCACTGCTGAAAGGAATTAGAATAAAACATCTTCAGTCAACCCACAAATCCGAGAATTTTGAAACTAACCGTTCAATGCTACCAGTAATATCTACTGAAACAGCTGCAATGTTCAACTATCAGCATGTCACAAACAATTCAGAGAATGATCTTATGTATTTTTAAAAAAAATCTTTTTTAGACTTGTTTTTTATTTCTATTGTGTGTATGGGCGTTGTATTACTAAGCATTCTCTCATTTAATGATTAACAAAATCACTTTTGTCGTTAATTCAAGAATGCTCAGTTATATTGGTTTGTTTTAAAGCAAAAGTTTATTTGGTCTGGGAGAAAGGTATCCACGTGGGGAGGATCTTTTGTAAATTAAGCGCATAGGAACCAGCTTGGCGGGTTTGGGGGTGGTGAATAATTAATAGAATCCAGTTTATCTCCTCTCATCTGGGTGCTTAACAGTTTGAGATATACTGTATAGAACCATAACAAGTTAGGGAACTTCACCCACGAACAGGTTGTAAAATTATTCTTCACAGAAATTTTGTTTCATAATATCTGCAACACCTTCTGATGTTAAATACACTGAAATAGGACCACAAAAACTTGATGCACTACAGAAAAATTGCTCATTCACAATACTTGCTCAGGATAAAGATATGACCTGTTATTTGGGGTGAGACACATACATTAGCACAGTTCATGCATTCTACAACAGTTATTTTGTTTTAGAAATAATAAGTTGGATTAAATAAACCTAAATTTTAAATGCAATATGTACAACACTTCTCTGCATGTTTTAAGCTTAAAATTACTGTCAGGACAATCAAAATAATTTCCAAAAGGTAACCTTTCCAAAGATAGCCTTGCTTCTCCCACTAACAACCAAAACCAAAATGGTGCATGAATCATTGTTTCTTGTTTCACTTAAAACCAATGTGGCACAAACTAGAATCTCATGCTATGACAATCAAATGGTCTAAATCCATGTTCTGCTTACTAAGGGAAGGATGACAAATAGAACTAGGGCAAAAAAATGGCTCAAGGTATATATGGGAGGTTGATGTGGTAAAGGAGATTAAGACGGCTGTGGAGGTGATGAGATATAGGGAAGAGCCGAAATGAAGGCTGTGTGAAGAAAAGAATTGAAAAAGAAAACTACAAAAGTGGAAATGGAATGGGAAAGATATGAAATTGAATGCGAAAAGAAACTCAGAGTATTTAGAATTTAGAAGGGCAACCACAAGATATACCATGAATTTCAAACTTGCCACTTCATATATAGCAGAAGCATGGAGGATCTCAAAATCAAACAACAATACGCTATTGCAACATTATGTAGTGCTACAAACTGTGAGCACAAATACAAATAATGTAACATTGTCAGATAAACTTAAGGACAACACTATCATAACTTACAATACTTAGGGCTCATAATCCCCATTCACAGCTTTTAACAAGATCACCACTGCAATACAAGTTGGAAAACCAGGTAACTGTAGCCCTCCCTAGGATGCCAATTAAAGCTCATTGCACAATATATGATTCAGAATCAAACCTGGACTATTTTAACTTTATAGTTTAATACAATCAAAGTGATGACTGAACCCACTAAGTCATTAGGAAATAAGTCTAGTTTTAAAATTCTAGAAGGTTTTATTAATGTGAAATCTGGATTATTGTTCAAATTAATAGGAAATCAGGAAAAAAAGACTGACAAAAATGAAGATCAAATATTTCACAAACCAAGAAGAAACCACCCATCTTCCCTCCTGCTTATTTTGTAGTGTATGAATTTACACTTTTTTTTCCCCATAGTGTTGTCTAGATTCAGGGCATGATACTGGCAGTCAATGAGCCAAAAATACTGTTCATATTGGCCCCGACGTTGTGTGCAGTGGCAACCATCAGTGGATTGCCTGTGCAGTTGTAAATTTCCATTACTCAACACTGCTGTGCATTTTTACCAGATCTTCTGAGACTAGCTTTAATAGAAACATGTAGCACAGGGTTCACCAATCCTGTTACGCAGCCAGTTCTGGATCCAAATTGTCATTGCCCCTTTCATTTCATGAGCTCCAACTTTAACCAATACCTTTTGAAAGTCCAAGTACACCATATCAATGGCATTACCCTCCTCCACTGCATCATTAGTTAAACATAGTTTGTCTCTGTTAATACATTTGCGCGGACTTTTCTTAATTAAAAGACATTTGCCCAAATAACTTGATGTATCATTTCTTACTTATAGGCAATTATTCAAATGTTTGCATTTAATCAATGGCTTATAGTGCTACCAAATGCCCAATCGAAATATTCAAAACCTGAAAATTAATATGATAAATAGGATATGTAATTCTAAAAAAGACAAGACATTTCATAAGTTTATTCTATCAGGGAAGCAGACTGCATAATTCATTCGTAAGTCACAAGGAAGATACAATGATCACCCTTATGATTGACTAAACAAGATATTGAACCTCATCCTACAGAATACAATTTTTTGACAAATATATTTTTTGGATACTTCAAGACTTAACAGATAGTCAAGGCTATTGAATCTAGCAAAAGAATATAAATTCAACAAAATATAGTGGCACCTTCCCAATCTATTGAAGAACCAAAGTTCAGCAATGACTAGCATTTATAAAGAACCTGTAATATTGTGAAATGTTCCATGGCATTTCAAAAGCAATTTGCTCAGGAAATTTCACTCAGAGCCATATAATGAAAGAAATATTAGTTTGGCCAAAACGGCTGATTTCAAAGGAAAGTCTTAAAGGTGAAGAGAATGATTGTGAGTCAGAGAGATTTAGGGAGGGGATCTAGAGCTTAGAGCTTAGACAGATGACTGCATGGCAGCCAATGTTACAGTTCTGAAAATCAGAAGCATAGAAAAAGGTCAGAATTGAAGAAGTACATTCAAATTGTTGCTTGTGGCTGCCATACATTAGAGGTTTCCCATGGGGAGGAGAAAGTCAAAGTTAGTCTCACTCCTCCCTTGTTCCCAAAAGTCTTGTATGGGAAATTCTGACCTGTAAAATTAGACAGAACTTCAGTCATGTGGAAGCAAGTCAGTACGAGTTAGGTATATATATAGTGAGAAAAAGAAGCTTAGACTCCTCAGCCCCAGGACAAAATGCGTGTGCACTGAGTGGCATGAGGTGGCTGCAGATTGGTTTTGTTCCTGGATGTACAACAGTGCAGAATGTGGAAGGCAAACTTATTTTGATTGTGATTGTACAACATCGTACAAATATGTCTCTGGATTGTTAAAGCAAATCGAGAAGTGATTTGGTACAGTTATCATCATGGTTACAATGAGTACTTACTATAAGGATTTCAGAGCTAATTGCTTTCCTTTAAATTACCAGTGGCTGCCATTAAATTACTCTTGGAAGAGTGAAATCATCTGTAGAAAATATCTTGAATATTCCACACTTACAACCAACGTAGACAGCATCGTGTTCTGTACTGCATATGCTGGGTAAGTACTTACACTTTTCATTAATGAAGTGAATTCAACATGTACATTTCTTTAATGAAGCTCTTAACTGAAGGGGAGCATGGATTAATCTCTCTGTCCTCAAAAGGAGAAAATGGAATCTCAAATATAACATATTGAAGTTAGTTGGTTCAAATTTTAAAATTTTGCCAATCACACAGTCATTGAGAACAATCCATTAAAATATAAAACAAAACTGAAGTTTAATTTGGAAGATTAAAATAGTATTTAGGTTCTGTTTGTTTTTCAAGTCATTGAAAAGCCAAAACAGTGGATCATAGAATTCCTACAGTGTGGAAAGAGGCCATTCAGCATATGAAGTCTGCACCAACCCTCCAACAGCATCCCACCCACACCCAGCACCTCCTCATCCCCTAATCCTGGAATGACCATGGCTAATCCACTTAACCTGCACATCCCTAGACACTAAGGAGCAATTTAGCATGGCCAGTCCACCTAACCTGCATATTTTTGGAATGCGGGAGGAAACCGGAGCACTCGGTAGAAACTGGGGAGAATGTCTGTGTGGAGCTTGCACAGTTGTCCAAGGCTAGACTCGAACCTGGATCCCTGACGCTGAGACAGTAGTGCTAACCACTGAGCCACCATGCCAGAGGACGGGCACGAAGGGCAGAGCGAGAGCGAGACAGACAGGTAACGAGAATACATAGCACATCTCTGCCGAGCTCTGAACTTTTACCAGTTGACTAATTTTATACACATGAGCATAAATAACTTCAATAACACTTACTTTTCTTTTACTTACCTATACTACTTTGTTTCTTTTCAGATTTCTTAGTCTCTGGGGTTGTGGTACAGAACACATCCATGGGAGCCCACTCGAGATAAAGTGGTACATGCTGGAACTGCATGTTAAAAATAAGGACATGGAAACATTTCAGTCTGGTAGTAATGGATAAAGACTGCCAACATTCTGGCAACGCAACACAGCTATGAATTTCTAATTCCCTATTTCTGCGGCATTATTTTGGTAAATTAAATAAAGTGTTTTCCAGTTACGAAACCAACTCTGGCATTTTTTAAGTGTGGAAAAGAGTCTTAAATGCTTTACACACTTTCCTCAAAACGGGAATCATAAGTGTACATTAAATGATGCATGTAATCTTGCAATTTTTCAGCTACCAAGTGCAAGTGCAAATATGAATGGCTCACACATGGTTATTTCCTCCCATAGAAAATAAACTACAAATTGCAGGTCTTAATCTGCAAAACCTAAGATCCTATATACATAAAACTTAATATATATATATATATATTATGTATATGTGCAGTACTACTTTTGAATAACAATTCATCAAGTTCCAAGGAATAGAGTTGGGTAAAATAGGCAGCATAGAAGACAGCTTTTCAGGCCAACTAGTCTGTGTGATAGATCATAGAAGATCATAGAATCCCTACAGTGTGGAAACAGGCCCTTCGTCCCAACAAGTCCACACCAAACCTCAGAGCATCCTACCCAGGCCCAGCCCTTTATAACCCACCTAATCTACACATCCCTGAACACTACGGGCAATTTAGCACGGCCAATACACCTAATCACATCTTTGGACTGTGGGAGGAAACCGGAGGAAACCCACACAGACACGGGGAGAATGTGCAAACTCCACACAGACAGTCGCCCAAGGCCGGAGTCGAACCCGGGTCCCTGGCGCTGTGAGGCAGCAGCGCTAACCACTGTGCCATCGTGCCATGAGTCTCCTGCAATTCCATCTCCCTCATCTCAATCTTTCAAGCCAATCTTCCCATTTCCTTTTCTGTGACATACTCAACCAGTTTCCTATAGAACATATCTAAACCATCTGGCTCAACCATTTTCCATAGTTACAAGTTTCACTAACTAACTAACCTCAGTAAAATAATTCTTTGTATTTTCTTATCAGATTTCTAAGTAACTATTACATGATATTTGGCCTATAATTTTGGAAAATGTAGGAACATTTTTTCTGGCTTACGTGGTCAGGCTGAATAGACTGGGATTATATTCATTGGAATTTCGAAGAATGAGGGGAGATCTTATAGAAACATATAAAATTATAAAGGGAATAGATAAGATAGAAGCAGGGTGGTTGTTTTCACTGACAGGTGAAACTAGAACAAGAGAGCATAGCCTCAAAATTAGGGACACCAGATTTAGTACAGAATTGAGGAGGAACTTTTTCACCCAAAGGGTTGTGCATCTGTGGAATTCCCTGCCCAGTGAAATAGTTGAGGCTTCCTCATTGAATGCTTTTAAAAAGCTAAGATAGATAATTTTTTTGAATAGTAAAGGAATTAAGGGTTATGGTGAGGGTGGGTAAATGGAACTGAGGCCATGAAAAGATCAGCCGTAATCTTATTGATTGGCGGAGCAGGCTCAAGAGGGCCAGATGGCCTACTCCTGCTCTTCGTTCTTATGTTCTACATCTACCCCTCCAAACCAATCATAATTTTAGAACCCTACATCTTACCAGTGAGAAACAGTTGTAATGCTTTTGGTGAATGTTTCTTGCTCCATATCTGCTGCAATTTTTTGTTCATGTTTCACATTTGCAACATCCGCAACGTTTTGCTCTTTTGTACCTCTAAGTTTCTCTCTTTGTAAAAAGTCCTATTTTATTCATAACTTTACAATAGCTATAATCTCACTCTGTCACCATTCTTGGTAAATCTTTTTGTATCTTGTTCAGTGTTTCTATGTCCTTTCTGGAATATGGGTCACAATTTAGTGCTCTCTGCAATGAGGAGGGTGGGTGTTTAATGCCTTCTCCCCAACTCCACAACTGAGAAATCCACCAGATCAACCTCCAACAGCTACACAGACCTAACCAGTGGGCTTTGTGACTGATTAGATGTATCATCACTCAAATGCCACTGAGTCAGAAGCTGCCAGCCAGTTAGATCTGGGTATCATTGCCAAGCCTAGGATGTACAGCCATAAAAGGTAACTATGGTAAGGAAGTCTGTGCATTTTTTGGTTCTTTAATCTCACTTGTCTTACATCTCACTCTGTCCTACATCGGGGTGGTGTAATTATGGGATAGAGGTTAGGGCAAGGAGTAGCTTTCAGCGTCAACCATGCCCCAAATTAGCCCCAGATTGAGGCAAAGGGAGAACCCAGCCTAAACCAGCTTTCATTTCAGAGACAGGAAAGCAGCAACTTTTCCTGATTGCTGGGAATGCAGGTATTTAGGCAATAGTGGTTGAAGCTCTTAGAAAGTTGTTAATTGATCGCAAAGGATTTAATTGTTGATGAACAGGAAGGTTGCCCATGGACCTTCTCGCCTAGAACTTAATTACAGAGGTGACAGAAGTAGACAGATATCACAGCAGTACCAAACCACCCGATTATCTGCACCTTCTTGCCAGATCTACAGAAGGAAAGTCCAACCTATGGTGACCAGAATTTTGTACAGTACTCTGCATTCTGACTAGGGCCCAGTGATTTATTAGTTCCTCAAAGTAAAAGGCTGAAATATGGTTCGGCTTTTGCATATGGGTGCACTTCTCTAACGCTGCCGTTGTTGATTACTTGCCTCAGAAACAGTGCCCAGGATGTTTTAGCAACTTAAATAACAAGAACGGATTTGGATATGTAATAGTATACCTTGGAATATGCAAGCTTTGTAAATGCCTGTTTTGCTTCTGTAGGTTCTAGAAATTCCACAATGGCTGTTACACCAGCTGATGGAAGTAAAACACGTGCAACATCTCCATATTTCTTAAATATTTTCTCCAATTCTTCCACTTGTGTTCCAACAGGAATATTCTTTACAAGGATAACGGTTTTACTTCTCTTCCCAGCACCCTACAAGTGTGTAGTAGTAATAATAATAATAATAATAATAATAATTCATAAAAAATGTTAACATTAAAAAACATAACTTGTACTACCAAAATTACATGCAGAATCAAATATTCAGACAATCAATTACTTATGTTGTTGCAGGTGCTTCTGAAGCATTATCAATCACAAATCTTCCCACTTTATAGTAACTAGTGGACTTTGGAGAGCTTGCCTTTGACCCTTTAATTGTTACAAGTCTTAATGTGCTCCATTCTACGATAAATTTGCCTTTGAGATGGTATAGTCTAACACACTCCCTTTCCTCGATGTGCTAGTTAAGAAATCTGCCTATGTTCACAAATCAGTATGGATATTGGGATTTACATAATCCATGTGCTAGAAGATTGACCTTATCAGTGATCTTTTAAATTGGACCATAGACATTTGTTTACCTTGCAGGACAGTAGCGATTCGAATTGGATTGTTGCTCATTGCATTTCATGGAACTTAGCACATGGACCAAAGCTCCCACTTTTGTTCCTATAAAGTGCATAGACTACTCCAAAATACTCTGGTAGAACAAAATATTTTAATAACGTAAAGAACAAGTTAAGCAAGTTATTTCATGCTGCTACTATGCAAGGTGATTTGAGTGATATTTTCCACTGACAGGATGCTATGGTCAGTCCAAGACGACTTTCAGCTTTTCACACAATTAAGCAAAGTTACGTACGAATCTCAGTGGTGGTGTGATACCAGGTACACAGGATTAATCACAACTTTCGGCTGATCGAACCATATAAAACTGGCTGTTCAGTACAGGCAGAGTACAAGGCCACACACGGCTAGTCCACATTTCCAAAACCCAAAAATATCTACAGTTAAGTGTGATTCCATGATTGAGTAGCACTTGGTGAACCAAGAGTCCAGAGCATACTCAGTTACACTAACAACCAACTGATGATCAGCCAAGCTCATAGTATGGCTCATTAACACATGCTAGAAGGGACACAGATTCATGCACAGGGATCTGTTCTCCACGAACAAAAAGGAGTATATTCAAGGCTGGTCTTTTTTGAATTACCTGGAAAGATGGGGAGCCTATTGCTCTCCAGTACAATGTTCTAGACAATCAGACTCAACTGGCCAACTAATTAGCACCCCTTTCTCCTACAGTATGAATTGTTTTGATTGGTTGAAACTTGGCATTCTTGAGTTTGTGTTCACAAATACAGGATGAAATGCTTCAGCAACATGTTTCTATTTTCAGTAGTATTTCAATACCTGTACACCAGGAAGTGACAAACTTACCTATTCATTTTTGTATCCTATGTTCCTACTTATAAAACAGAATGCTAATTTCTATCGGGACTCTTTATTTTAGGAATAATTCAAAATTACATTGTGTTCTTCTTTTCAAACACTTATTTTCTGGCAGTAAATTTTGTTCTCACACTGGAGCGTGCAACCACCAAGATGAAAACATATCAATTAATTAAGTTAATTTGTACTTATTTTGAATATCAGAAATAAACAACCAAAACAATAAACTGTCAAAAGTATTTACACATTCTTTGGATTTTTATTCCATATTCTGTCAATGCTCCTTTTCCACAAAATAGACTACTGATAAATACTGAACTGAACTACTGTTCGGAAATTGTGCTCTTGTGCTCTTTTTGTGCAACTATATTTGATGGAAAACATGTTTGAGCTGCTGGACAAAAGATTAATTACCACATGCTTCATGCTTCAGCAACAGTGCAAAAAATACATTAATGTTTCTGATAATGCATTAATCAACAAAGTTATTAACACTCAACTGAAGTGTCAGCTGTATTTATTTGGATTGTCTTACCTGACTGAAGGAGTCCAACTTAACTCCATTATCTATCAAGAACTGCCTGGTCTCTTGTACTATCTGCGTCTCACCCAGGGCCATGCGGACTGCAACACTGCCTTTTCCTTCCTTTAAAACATCAAAGTAAATATAAACTAGTTGATGTTATATCTGTGAAAGTGGTCCACACATTTTTGAAAACAGCTTCCTCAGAAGAAGAAAGCACCTATACTATGAAGTGATTGAAATACGGATTTTAATTCACTCTACTCCCGTTTAGATTGAAAAATGCTACTTAATCCCATTACCTGCATAAACTTACATTGCATTTGCTGGCAATCAAAATTTTGAATGACCCACTGCCAATTATAATTTCAGTTTTATTGAGCAATAACATCACAAATCCTCTCCTGTGAATGTCATCACATAAGAACAGCAGACGGCAGGTTTTCAGCAAAAATATTTTTTCTCAGTTTCCAGAATGTCATGACTGAATACGTACCCATTATATAAGAGAGGTAACAGGACAGAGAGAGGGGCTGATCCCCATGAGATGGTATAACATGGGCAGTGTAACAGAAAATAGCTAACGAGCCTTAGCAACTAGATAGCTTGGTTGATACAACATTGTGCCCTAGGCCAGACGGTTCTGGACTCATGGCCCAGAGTTCAGGCGCCCCTATTAAAAACGGCCAAAAAACACCTAAAAAGCTTTGTAGCATGAGATTATATGATCAAGAATGAAGAAACTGGAGAGTTGTGAGGAAATGCAGAATGGTGATCAATTCAGCAATTAAGTCAAAGCTAAAATATAACAAAACAAAACTTCAGTTGAACTTAGTTGCAGGTCTACTTATGGCCAATTGTCTTTCCAGATTTATTGACTACTATGAGTTGAGGGAGAAAGTTTTTAAGTCTACTATCTGTTGGGGGAATGCTACTGGAATCTACAATTTAGGACGATGTGATTAAACATTTAGAAAAATTTAGGCTGATTAGAGAAACAAAATAAATTTGTAAAGGAAAGGTCATGTCTAAGAACCTAAACAACTTTTTTGAGGAGGCACTTGAAATAGCAGATAGGGAAACGTTTATGGATGTAGTTTATGTGGACTTCAGAAAGCAATTGATGAGATTCACAGACAGACAGACAGACAGACAGAGTCAGCTAAAATTAAAGCACCTGAAGTGGTAGGCAAGTTATTAATCTGGTCAGAAGATTGCTTCAGCAATAAAAGAAAACAGGGAGAGATGAGCAAGTATCAGCATTTCCATACTCAAAGTTCCTCTTCAAGTCAAATCTCATTCAGTCTTGGAAATATGACACCATTTGTTCATCACCACTGGCTGAAAATATTGGTATTCTCTCCTTCATAGGATTATAGGAGTACCTTCACCACAGACTACAGCAGTTCAACACAATGTCTCACCATAACATCAAGGGCAAGGGGATGAGACAGCAGTTGCTGCACCACCAACAATTTCCAAATAATGTGAATGAATAATTTAAAGCCTTTTTTTTTCCTGAAAAAGTATAAGTGGCAAGGAAGTCACCAGTGATGACCCAGAGGGATTTTTGCTGGAGTCTTAAAGTATTCACTATATTCATTAAAGACATCGATAACACATGAGAGCGCCAATATCCAAGTTTGCCACTGCCACAAACATTGACAGCACAATAAGCAGTGCGGACCAAAGCATAGAAATACAAAAAGAGACACTAACAGATTAATTGAATGAATAAATCTGGTGCAGATGAATTTCAAAATGGAAGAACAAAAAAGTCATCCATTTTGGACCAAAAGAAATAATAAGGTTTTTTTTAAATATGGTGAAAAGCTACAAATACAACAACTCTGAAGAAATTTAACAGATTAAAACGTAGCCAGTAAAAATGCTAATGTAATGATACCTTCTATAAATAAAGGATGAGAATGTAACTGGGGAGGAAATACATTATAACTGTTTAAAGCTCATGTTAAATCGCATCTGGACACTGTGCACTTTCTTGGATATCACATCATAGAAAGGCCTTGGGAAGAATGCTACTCAGATTCACCAAAATCTCCAAGGTTAAGTCGCAAAGGAGAGATCATATCAACTAGGGTTGTGATTCCTGGAATATGAAAGGTTGAGGTCATTTTGCAGACAGTTTTAGGATTTTTGAAAGAGCAGAAGTTAGACAAAGAGAAACAATTGCTATGCTGGGGTTGTATTACACAAGACGACATAACCTTCAAATCAGAGCCAGGCCATTCAAGAGAGAAGGAGGAATAAACATCACAGAAAGCAGAAATGTGAACCTCACTCCAAAGAAATGTCCTAGCAGAATTTATAATTTCCAATTTGAGACTGATAGAGTTTTGTTAGCAAATGACATTAAGCGATGTGGATTCAAAGCAGACGATGTAGTTACTTACTAAATAAAAACCGAAAGAACTGCGGATGCTGTAAATCAGGAACAAAAACAAAGTTGCTCAAAAAAGTTCAGAAGGTCTGGCAGCATCTGTAAAGAAAAAATCAGAGTTAATGTTTTGGGTTTGGTGACCCGAAACGTTAACTCTGATCTTTTCTTCACAGATGCTGCCAGATCTTCTGAGCTTTTCCAGCAACTTTGTTTTTGTTCCTGATTTACAGCGTCCACAGGTCTTTCGGTTTTTAGTTAGTATTTAACTCACTGCTACATCTCTTCTCGGAATACCCACTTTGAAGAAGTTCTGCTCCTCTCTCCAACGCAATTTCCGTTCCAATCTTTCTTCTTGCCCACCGACATTAATTTCACTGTCACTCCTGGTGTTTGGCCAAGTATTTGCTAAAACTCGTTTCCACAGACATATCACATTCCTCAGTGACTGCCTCCCGCTTAGACTCGCCCTACGTGGATTCCAACTGAAGTGTCATCCTTCACGATTTGAATCCTCCCAGGATCACAGATATCTCCGTGATGTTCAACGTTCCATGGACAGCTGCTCTTGCCACATCCTGAGATCCACACTCAGTGCCATGTGGCGTCACATACACACTCTCAACTCTTCTCTACAACAGCATCGCATCACGCTGGCTCAGGGCTGCACCACTCCGCAGATCCACTTCATCCTCCGGCTCATTCGTTGTGCTAACAAGAAATTTTTTCTTTTCCTTTCAGGCATCAAGGCCCACAGTATGCAACAACTCAAAGATATCCACGGCCCTCCGGAACCTTTCTCTCCTCCCCTTCCCTCCGACTCTATCCCCTCTCCCGAACCATCCCTCCTAACCTTCCACTCTCCGATGCTGAACGTTCTGTACTCAAAGACCTCAGCTTTATTCCTCTGTGTCCCCACCTTAACAAATTTCGGGCACAACTTGACGCTGAACCCTTCTTCCGCCGTCTTCGCCTCCATGCCCATCTCTCTCCCCCAAAAAAAACCGGAACCGAAACGTTAACTCTGACTTTTTCTTCAGATGCTGCCAGACCTGCTGAGCTTTTCCAGCAACTTTGTTTTTGTTCCTGATGTAGTTATTTCACCAGCAAGTCTTGCACAGTGCTTTAAAAAGTGAGAGTTCCTATTTGTAATGTTTTTGGTGAGAGGTAGAGTCTCTTAAATTTTATCTCAAAATAAGGCATTCATTAGTTTAACATAACACATAGGGCATAAATATTTTAAACAAAACTATTTGTGCAATCCAAATTTAAAAAAAAAAACTTACATGATCCAGGACTTGGCTTTTTGTAGCATTATATTTTGCTGCTATTGCATCAGCAACAGCATTAGTTCCCATAAATAAAGTATTCCAGTTATGTGAGCTAAAAAGTACAAGAAAAGATAGTCATATTCTACATAGAAATGGATAAATTTCACTGATTAAAGATCCTGCTTCTCCTCAAAAATGGAGAGTGTGTATGCCTCTACTTCAGCTCAGCTATGAGTGTGAAGAGCCCCACTCAGATAATGGGGAGCAATGCATTTCTATCATAGTTGTTCAGGGGGCAGACATTACCCTCAGTTAGTTGGAGAGAAGATGTGCTGAGTTGTTTATATGGATATCCTATTTGCTTCATGGGGCTAAAGATCAAATTTTTAAAACAAAATTTCATTGATACAGGCTTCCTACCAGCAACCCCCTATCATTTTTGATAATTGCCTGTGTTTGAGATAGAATGTTCTGACTTTACATTTTCTACTTTTAGAGATAGAGAGAGGATCCCACAATTTAAGCTCAATGGCTGAGATACACTTGTCAATTCTGATTGCTGAGGGGGAACACCTTTCTACCAACTGGAGAATGATGGTGTTGGCCAGTATATCTCAGCAGGGTTGGAGGAATGGTGGCTAACTACTCTCAAATAAAGTCAGGAAAGTTGATTTTGTTTAAGCTGACTGTTCAACTTCCAAAACAGGACTGATTTACACTATTTAGGAGGCGAGTCTGAGGCTAAGATTGTCACATAAGATTTTGGTGCTAGCCCACTGCAAACAATAGATGCAGTCTGGTGTTTACAATAGCATTGGATCAGGTTATTATTACAATGCATTTTTTTTAAAAATGTGTTACACACAAATATCAAGATCTAGGTATTTCATGAAGTCTAAATTTAAAAGTTACAAATTACAAAACTTGGTTGCTCAATCGAAAGCAAACACTCATGAGGGAAAAAACTCTCTACACAGAAGTGTTTCAGATACGAAGGTTTTAAAACCGATTACAAAGTGTATTAACTAATTGACTATCATCATGTTAATCTATGTATTTAATGCGTGTATTCCAACCTGCTACTGCTGGCCTTGTCGTTAGCTGCTTTATTTCTCTTGTAAGTAGAGAGGCCTGATGTTTCACTGTCTTCAGTCTTCTCCTTTTTTACTGTAGATGGTAAAATGTGCATCATCCTGCCCTGTATCGATAGAAAATAATTTTGCATCATTTATCCACCTTCTTTTAAACAAATTTTGAGCTGTTGTTGCAGTTACATGTAGCATGAAAAATAATTTATCTTAGAAATTAAGTTTCATGTTTATGCATTAAATAACTATGTCCAATTTGTTTAGCAGTTAGAGATTTAAAATGCACAAAAATGGCACAGCACAGTTAAGCAATTAAAAACCTATGAAAACTTCAAATAGGTGCAATACATTAAAATGAACAGCCCTTGTTAATTTTTCTGAAGCGTAAAGCACTGTATTTGAAAACGGTTTTAATGTTTAGTGTTAGTGGGTCAGCATCACAAATGTTTAAAAGTTAGGATTCTGGGTATATCAATTTAAAGTACGCAAATAATTTTTTTAAGCATCCTCCAATCCTTGAACATTAATAGCATGAATAAAAGCAACAATGTGAGAGATTTTTTGCCTCCTGAAATAATGGGTTTGCCTTAAATATTCAATATGGTTTACTGAAATGAGGAATACTAGAAAGGATTTAATTGATTATGAGTCAGTCAAGACCAAGCTGAAGTAACAATCCAACTGCTCCATCCTCTTTTGTAGGAGATTTTCATTATTGAAAGATGTCTAATGAATATTGCTTTTACCAAATAAAATGTACACCAAACCAGGCTGTTTATTTAATTCATCCTCTACTGACACCAGTTCACATCACCAGTGGTAACAATAAGCATGGAATGGCACATGCCAATCTTGTGGTGAGGAGGGCTGAAGCCATGTTAATCAGTCCTGTAACAATTCACTGTCTATCTTCTCTGGTGTAGACAGAGGAAAAAGAAACACATTCAACCAAATTAACCCACTGAGACAGGCGTTTTTGTGATGTGTAACAATGATTACTCAAACATATTTGGAATGGAAATGTGCAGATAAACTCATCACTTACTGCTGAAACTCTTTTGCACTCAGCTCTAGTCAATACTTACACAGTGGTCCTGGTTGCACAAGATGAAGGAAGCTCAAGAGAGTGTTTTGTCCTGAAGGATTCATTTCCTAACTGGTTAAAATCCAGCAGTACCCTATTCAAGGGACCTAAAATTTTCTGGATTTAGGTAAATGGGTTTATCACGCTTGGTTCTAACATCAAGTATGTAGTGGTGCGGGGGGGGGGGGGGGGTGGATATGGAGAGAAGGGTGAATAGTAGAGAGTGATAAAATGCAAACATGGAGACCTCAAAAATAAATGAAATGTGAACAGAGGAAGAGGATTTAATCTTGAAATTGCATTACAAAAGGCTTATCTTCAAGTTAGAAACAAACATTAGCCTATTTTTAGTCATTTTAGAAGTTGACAATCACGATTTGCATATAGAACTTAAAATTTTGTTTTAAAATTTCCAGCATTTAAGCATTTTAAAGTTTATTGGCAATTTAAGATAGAGTTCAGCTACAATTCTCAAAGGTTCAACAAGACAGATTACTGACTGCCACCCTCTGGTGAGTTTGATGAGTTGCATACTCAGATGCATTCCTTTCAAATACTGACACTTCACTGTGAATTGTTTTCTTCAATGCTTTACCTTTAAAACTTGTTGTGCTACTTTTTCTCAAGTTCAGGATCCAAAAAGGGAATGTGGAAAAATGTGCAGCACAACACACTCAAAACTGTTGTGTGTTTTTGTGTATGAATGACTGCGAACTGAATCGGACGCCAAAAAATAGAAACAGTTTCTTCAAGTTTTATGGAAGGCTTCACTCCCAAAGGCCTGGTGGGTTTTCTTCCTTCATTACTACCTATCCCACCCTGATGGCAGAACATTAATCCGATTCAAGCTCTAAACGACCACTCATCGTATCTGGAAGAACGCGCCTCTGCTAGGATATCCCAAAATGAACAGCATGCCAGTCAGGCTGCCACCTTTAAAACGCCATTTAGCATCCAGACAAGCGCTGTTAGACTGGAGTTGCCCTGCACAGTTCCTGATATTTGCCCTGGGCACATCAGTAAAAGGAAATTTGCCATCTTGCTTTGCAGATAGGCACATGGAGGTCCTGGTGGACATTCTCTTCCCCCAGCAACATAATAGGCCTTGCCAGCCTGGTCGGAGATTGCCATTAGATTCAGTAGTCTCAGCTGTCTGGAGGTACAAACAGCAAAGTAGGAAGAAAGTCAATGACCTTCTCCACTCTGCAGTCCAAGCGCTATTTTCTCTGATATCTTATGTTTACTATCTCTGCGACTGCACCGACCTCCCATCAAGGCTCATACTCTACCACACTCAATATGGCATGCAACATCTTCTGTCATTTGCCATCACACCACTAGCCCTGCATTACCTACTCAGTTGTCGAGGACAGCTTCGCAAACTGCACTAAAAGTGCCAACTGCCCCACATAAGTACATCTCCCATAATACTTGCCTGTCAACAAGGAAAACAGTCATCAGTACACAGTAAAGACATGTGGAGAGGATCTGGATTCTGCCTGCCCAGAGTGGTTTACTGACCATGTCCAAGTCCTTGGACTGCATTGGAAGTCACCCTTAAATTTACTGTGCTGGGCCCAGCTCAGCAAAGGCTATGTCCCTTGACTGTGGACTGCTCACAACCACAACAAACCTCCTGGCCTTGTGTCTGTTAACAGGGATGGAAATACAGCAGTACTGTGAAAGTGGCACCTCTGGCTCAGGGGCAAAGTGCAAAAAGGGGCAAAGTGCAAAAAAGGGCAAAGATGCTCTGATAATCTAGGTTGATACAAAGTGAGTGAATCTTAAGTTCCAGGAAAACAGCTGGAGAATAAGTCTCGTCCAGTCCACAGGGTGTGTGCATGCCCTTAAACATCCTTGCCCAGAGTGTCCTTGCGTCCCTAGGTGAGCACTGAAGTGCAGAAGCATACAGTAAGCAGAGCAGAGCTGTGTATTAGGGTTCTTAGAAGCTATAAAGGTGTCTACTGACACCAAACAATCCAATGATAAATTCCAGCTGTGTATGCTCAGTTCATATCTTAAAAGTGATTGTTATTTAAAAGTTTTTTTCTCTTCAACTATACACTTTTGTTAAAATAAAAAAAAAAAAGTGGTTCGGTTGTCATTCTTCATTTCAATTTGTTTCAGAGATTTTGCTGCTACTATGCATGCTCCTGGGTGTCAGCAAATGCAGCCGAGAGGATGCCAATGTCAGCATGTGGCCAGTGTCCAGAGAGTGTGCCCCAAGGTGATCGTGCCTGGAGTCCAACATGGAGGAAGACGCCACTCTGACTTCCATGTCGAGAATTCTGTGTCCAATTTCCTTCGGCAAATGATACAACGGAAATCCGCATATTAAATGGGGCAAGTTCAACATTCCATAAGGTCATTAACAAGCAATAATCCACCTTAATAGACAACACAACCCATCTCCCAACCACTGCTGACCAAGAACTTTGCCTCGCTGCTTGGAACTGAGGTATAAAATGCAGTGAGATAGCAAGAACTGCAGATGCTGGAGTCAGAGATAACAAAAAGTGTGGAACTGGAGGAACTCAGCAGGCCAGGCAGCATTAGAGAAGCGGGAAAGTTGATGTTTCGGGTCGGGACCCTTCTTCAGAAATTTTTTTGTTCCTCCAGCTCCACACTTTGTTATCTATAAAATGCAATGAGTTGTTCTTGATGTCAAGCTAGGCCTCACAAAACTTCTTGTGCAATTCTGCCACAGTTTCTTGCCATAGCAGGTCCTTCAGGGCCCTATAAAAGACTGCACTCTGCATGTGTGTGCACAGAAAATAATTTTACAGAGGTGCATTATGAGAAAAAAAACACTATCACCTTTAGAAAACCGAATATACAAACCAGAAATCAATGCTTCACTTAAGAAAATTTCAATCTCTCCCTCTGCCCCATGATGTTATTTGCTTTAAAATATACAGCATATTTTGTTTAAAATGTTACACATAGACAAACTCTGGGGAAAAGAAATTCCTTCTACAGATCCTCGTTTCTACATTTTCTCCTCATTTCTCTCCCAGTTCACAGTATAGGTGCTATAGAGTCATACTGCACGGAAGCACACACTTCGGTCCAATTCATCCATGACAACCAAGTTTCCCAAACTAAAACAGTTCCATTTGCCTGCACTTAGCCCATATCCTTCTAAACCTTTCCTATCTTCATACCTTTCCAAACATCTCTTAAATGTTGTCACTGTACCTACATTTTCCACTTCCTCTGGGAGTCATTATCTCACTTAGATGTCAAGAATTATTATTGGGACGAGGTTCTGAAGGACTGGTGGTACTAGAGGAATTCTACAGCAGTTCTAAATTGGCAGCATTAGCATATTGTGATGAAATCCTCTAGTGATCCACTTGTTTTGTGCTGAACAAGCCAGTATTCCGTGAAATGTAGCATTTAGAGCACAATCAAGTTACAAGAGTCGTTGTTAGCAACATTCAATACTGTTCACAGATGGGGAAAGGCATATTGCAACATTTTCAACAGGTCACTCAGGAAAGTTAAGGTTAGTGAACAGGGGTTCAAAGAAAACAGGCGGGGGCTGCAGATCATTAAGTATGGGAAACAGAGAGATGCCGATTCGATCTTAATTAGTTTCCATTAATTAATTTCCATTCCCTTTGTGCAGCAGTTATCTGTACTGCTGGAAAGGCAGCTGAAGTTCATAGGTTCTGTGTTCAAGGACTCAGTGAGGAGTCAAGAACAGTTGGATGGATTCATGTTGTTAGAACAAACTCAGGAAGAGATTCTAGAAATTAGTAGGCAGCTAAGAATTAGCGTCAGAACTCAGAAACTGTCCTGGAGCTGAAGAAATGGGAATATTAATGGAAGTGTATTGCAGGGCAGCTGAGAGAGATTAAGAAGACTGTAAGCATTAATACTCAAGTGCAGTTGAGAGTGGGTCAGGGTAGAAAAGCTCACAAATGGTATTTGCTTGACATAATGAACATGTTGGGACCTCAGGGGAAAACCCACGGCAAAATATTATAAAACTCGTATGTGGTCTGTAAAAGTGGACCTCAAGGTGGTCAAACAATACAACTCCAGCCCTATGGATTGTTAAATTAAATTGAAAAGGAATTCAACAACATCAGGATCAAGGTGATCTCCTGGACTACTATTTTTGAATCCCCTAAAGAGTTCAGGAAAATTTTAACTGATTTCCCTAAGTGACCTTAGTTTTTACATGAATTGGCCTCTCCCCAAGTTCACAAAAACATGAAATAAACTAGATAGATTTGTTTTAAAACTGGCAATGAGTTCCATTTGTTTATAAAACCAAGGCAAACCACTGGCATGAGAAATTTGGCATTAACCTGGTTTTCTGAAAGGCTCTTCCGGCGTTATACTGTTCTAAGTTCTAAATTAAAACTGGAAAACTGTAAAAGTTATCAACAAGAGGACTGGTACAACATTTTGCACACGTGAATTACCTTTAAAATGATGTAACATCTTGATCCCCTCAGAAGTAATAGCTTACGTGAATGAGCGATAGGTAAAAGCAAAGATTTTGTTGCTAGAATTCTACAGACATTACTCACATCCCAGAAGTCTATTAAATTCTTCATATGTTCCGAAAATAGAGAACTATGTCATCACAAAGTCTGTGAAAGATATACCTCATTGTACAACTAGGTTAAAAGCACATTATTGATTTTGAATTCCAAATGTAATTGCATTTGAATCAGGAATTTTATGTAGAATTACCAAGCCTTACCTGAAACACTTCCCCATCTAATTCAGCAAAGGCCTTCACAGCATGTTCAGGCATCATGTACGTAATGAATGCAAAGCCTTTTGGCTTCTTCGTTAGGCTGTCTATAGGAAAATGAATCTCTGCTAACGGTCCTGTTAGAATTTAATATAAATGCATTGCTCCAAATTAATATAAAACATACCACAACTGTTCCCGATACAAACTGATTTAATTCTTCTGATTGTGGCAAATCAATTTTAAAATCAAATACATTCACTGCAATGTTTTTAAAAAAAAGTTTGTTTATATATTATGAAGTATAGTTACCAATTTTAGATAATTGGTAGAATTGCTGGCATTTACGAAAAATCTAAGTTTCCACAAACATTTGCATCAGCACTGCAGTGAATTATAAAAGTTTCACTTTCAACTTATTAAGGGTACACGTTATTCTGGCAATTTGCACTTTTTGCACCTTGTCTTTACCATGACCTTTACCTCAAAGCTCCATCAGTTTTAGTTTCTTTTAGGTTGTGATGTCATTATGGCACAAGAGAAGGCCTTTCAACCTTTTGGAGTCCATGATATCTGCGGAACAATCTAGTCAGTTTTATTCCTGCAACTCCTACTTCCAGAACTCTACAAATTTATTTCAAGCAAGAGCCTATCCAACTTCCATTTGAGATCATTCAATGTTTTTACAACCACTATCCTTGTGTGTGCGCGCGTGTCAGGGCATTAATAACACTCTTCCTTACAACCCTGCTGCAGCTCTTTTCCAATACCCTAATTCCTTGTACGACCGGCTATTGGAAATAGCTTCCTTTGTCCACCTAATCAAAACCAGTCATAATCTTGTGCACCTCTATCAAATCTCCCCTCAGTCGTCTTCTTCCAAAGGTGAACAACTGCAGCCTCAATTTAACAGTGTGGCAAAAATCTCTCATCCCTGAAACCATTGTGGTAAATATCCTTTGTAATCTTTCATGGACCTTCACATAATTCATAAAATGCTGGGACCAGAACTGTTGCAATCTGTGGCCTAACCAGACCACTGTGAAGCACTCAACATAATTTCCTGCTTTTATACTCAAATATCTCAACTAATGAAGTCTTCAATTCCCGTGCACATTATTAATTATTGTCTCAATATGTCCTGTTTCCTTCAATGGCCAAGGCACATGAACCCCCAAGTCCCTTTGCCCTTATGTGACATTAACAGCGTGGGTTTAGTTCCCACACCACCTGCTAGAGCACTCCTTCTCAACCTCTCCCTTCGGAGGTGTGGTCACCCTCAGGTTAAACCACCAATAGTCACCTCTCTCTGATGACAAAGCAGCACTACAGTCTGGTAAGATTATAGTGACTTTACTTAGCAATAAGCCAGTATTTCCTCTTCCTATCCCTTCTGCCAAATTGCATCACCTCTCATTTTTTTGCATTAAATTCCACTGCATTGCAATATTTACCACTTATTTGCCCATTCTGCTACCTTCTGTTGCAATCAGTATCACTATCATTGTGTGCCACAACTCCAAGTTTATTCTGCAAATTTTGAGATCTTAATCTGCATTCCACTATACAAGTACTTATATCAAAAAGAAAGCATTGGTCCTAGCACTGATACCTGGGGAACCTTATAGACAATCATTCTTCACTCTGAAAAATACACTTGCTGTTTTCTGTACATAAATCATTGTTATTGATGAATAATCCAAGTCTTAATGATGATGTCAAGAAGTCTTTCTGCCCAATTGTTTTCTCCAAGAGGACACTGACCATCCAATTCCACAAGCTTCAGTTTTATTAACGAGAGTTTTATGTGATACCTTATCAAATACTTTCTTAAAATTTGCATAAACAACATCCAGCGTATTCCTTTCATCAACGTTCTCTGTTGCTTTGTCAAAAAATTTACATTAGATCAGTCAAGCACACAATTTGTGTTTTACAAATTTGTTTGTTCTCCTTAATTAACTCAAGCCTTGTTAAATACCTGCTGACTTTTCTTTTCCCCTCTGATTACTGTTGCTAAATCTTTATCCATCTCAGATGTTTGTTATAAAGTGTTTATTATCTTCCTAGTTGCATTGCTAACAAGTCACACAAAACTTACGACTTAGTGTGTCTATATTTCAGTGTATTACCACTCCTTAAATCAAGAGTGAGTGAAATAGTGGATGAGTCAGAGAATTACACGCCTTTCTAAATTTCATGGTTTAAGTTATATTGTTCTGCCTCTTTCCTTAGAATGTTGATGCTTCCTACATGAACAACGCAGAGCTGGAAAATTGTGCCACAATACAATTTTGGACCAGAGACAAGAGTACAAACACAGTCTTTGTTTACCATTACCTCATTTTAAAGTTCAATTACTATTGCTTAAAAGAGAAACATGCCGCTGAAGCTTTTGGTTTTGCATTCGTCAGGTCAACTGTAAGAATGCTAATTTCTTACAGTTTGTTCAGTTAACACCAAAACGTGCCCTGCATTATTACTTCCTGGGAATACTCAGGGGTGACACTTGAATTAAAGTGGTTTTGACTTGTGTCTTCTTTAAAATCTAAATTAATTTAAAGAACAAGGTTGCAAAAGTAGAATAAGACATTGCTGAAACATTCAAACAGCAGAAAAATTAAACAAAAAAATTTGTCTACGATCACAATTTGCAAAGATATGAGTTTAAGTCATCGCATCAGGCTACGGTGTCTAGAAAGTTTCAGGTTTGATAAAACCTAATGCACTTAGCAATAATCTAAGGAAGGATTAGAATTAATTGGAATTACAACTGAATCGTTAACAATCTTCAGAATTAAGTATACAAATCACATTACTTTAAGAATCTGATTGATACCTTAAAAAATTCAGTACAAGGAATTTCAGTTGATAAGGAACACATTTTCTCCTAAAAGAACAGGTTGAAAATTAATTTGTTATTTGCCACACAACTGGGAATGAGAACAACAGCAGTAAATCACAGGCAAAAATCAATTGAGAGAGAGAGAGAGAGGCAGATCCTCACTTAGGAAATAAGAGCATCAGGAGATAAGAAGAAATGGAAGGCAACTGAAATTTTAAAAATTCAAGTTGTCATAGTTAGTTATTGCCATGGCAGAATAGGCTTAGTGCACCAAATAACCTACCTGCACCTTTCTAAATTCAGTGCCAAACCTGTCTGAAGTTGCATAAATAGTCATTTTGTAAAAATGTAAACACAAAAGTCACTTGTCCCAAGATATGCACTTGATTGCAACATACAGTAGAAAGAATATGAGCTACTTACCATATTTAGAAAATACCTTCTCTAAGTCTTCTTCTGTACACATATAAGATAAGTTCCGAACAAACAATCTTCCCGAGTCAGAAAGATCCTCTTCCTCCTCATCTTCTTTCTTTTCCCTTTGTAGCCATTTTTGGTCATTATTTTTTCTATCTGGTTTAGTTGTTCGAGCATAATTCTCCCTAAAAAGTTCAATATATCTTCCACCTTTAACCAAAGCAGAAAATATTTTTGAGATTAAATTTTAGAAAGTATTAACATCCTATTTCAGATATTAGAACTTGAGTAGTGATCCCTCTCCTATTCAAGGAAGAACTACAGTAAATGCCAGTGCTTGGCAGAAGTTAAAACTTCTTACCCATATAGTCTTTATTCCTTTGCAAAGCCTTTTCAAGATCACCTTCTGACTCAAAATCAACAAATACATAACCTGCAAAATAAATACACAATTAGACAAAACTGAATTGATGTCAACAGTCTTCTCAGAAGGAAGACTAAGATCTTGTGAAGGAGGAACATTACTTTCAGCATAACAGAGGACTGGAGTGTCAAGTGCAACAAGCTAGACAAACATAATTGACACCTGGTTCCAATAGAAAAGAGTCAGGTGTAGTGACCTCATCAATATTGCATTTGTTGCTGTTTATAGACAAGCAATCCTGTATGCTCCCAGAAGCAAATGCAGCTTTGTTTGCTTTATCTTTTTACTGCTGCTCAATAAAAGCTTAGGGAAGGAGATAGCTTAGTGGTATTATCACTAGACTATTGATCCAGAGCTCCAGGGACCCAGGTTTGAATTTTGCTGTGCAGATAGTGGAATTTGAATTCCATTTTAAAAATCTGAAATTAAGAGTCTATTGACGGCAAAGAAACCATTGTTGATTGTCAAGGAAAACCCATCTGGTTCAGTAATGTCCTTTAAGTAAGGAAACTGCCATTCCTTACTTGGTCTGTGACTCCAGACCCATGCAATATAGTTGACTCTTAAATGCCCACTGAGCAATTAGCGATGGACAATAAATACTGACATAGCTAGTGACATGCACAGCCCATATATGACAAAAAGAAATTTCAACCATTTGAAGGTTTTCCAGTATACAATTCACCAACACGGAACAATGAAAAGATGTTAGGCTACACTGAATATGCTAAAGAATAGCACTCCCGTAGACAGGTTTGTAAGGTGGTACGGCACCAAGGACAGGTAGCCTTTGTCGCTTGGTTAGTAAAGGTGCACTTCCAATTAATCAGACTGGTGATGATGTAAAATAATGAAACATTTATGAATCGGAGCTTGTGTTTACAACAAAATCTTACCCATGCCACCAACGTGCCTTCCGAAACTTTACTACTTCACAGCCCTCTCAGTACTTGCACTGTGAAGGGTTGTGTGTGGCTGGCACAGTTGATAGAAATGCTAAAAGGTCCATAAGACCATTAGACACAAGAGGAGAATTGGTCATTTAGTCCATCAAGTCTCCTCCACTCTTCAACAAGATCAAGGCTGATCTGATAATCCTCATCTCCACTTTCATGCCTTTTCCCCATAAACCTTGATTCCCATATTGATTAAAGTCTGTCTATCTCAACCTTGAATATACTTAATGGCCCAGCTTCAGCAGCCCTCTGTGGTAAAAAATTCCAAAGATTCACTAACCTGACAGAAGAAATTTCTCCTTATCTCAGCAGTGGCGAGTACTTACACCTTTGGTGAATGCATGAAAATGCAAGCATGGCATTGTAGAGGCATACATAACGTCAGCAGTGTAAAACTGCATGAGAAAACTCACCAGGGCTCACAGCGCAAAACCTGCTGTTAAGCTCCAAGAAATTGACATGGTGAATGTTTGATGAAACCCAGCCCGAAGTAACTAGGTTAAAGTAGATATGACGGGACACAGCAATGGAGGAAAATGAAGGAGAAGAAAATAAAGTGGTCAACAATGTCAAAACTAGAGAAACTGAGAAAGGAGGAGGATAGTGAGCTATTGTTTTAAAAGATGGCACTTGTTATATCACCTGTTGCTAGGATGGAAAGTGAAGTGAACAAACTTGAACAGTAAGTGTTAACTTTTTTTTAATGCTCGTGTGGGATGTGACATCAAATTGTCCTTAAGAAGGTCATGATATAACAACATTGACAACAATGGGGATTATAGATCCAGAAAAGAATACTAATTTGGATGATGTATCAAAAACTGCTCCCAACAGAGAACAAAGCAATGCATCAAGGCAATACTTTCAGGATTATACTGGAGGGAAGTAAGCATCTCAGATGCACCTCACTGGGCCTGGGAATTAAAATGTCAGATTATAGACAGAGTAAACAAGTGGCCTTAGGCTCCTCAACCTGCCTGATGCAAAATAACCACTCTAGCCAGGTAGTAGAATCGATGCACTGGTTGCAATTTCCATTCAGACACATGTGGACAAACATTTATCAGCAGATCATTTATGATTACAACTGGTTGCAACTTAATTGTCAAATCTCATACAAAATAGAATTTCATAAAAGAAAACAAGTCTTTTTTTTCCAAGTTGCACAGCAAGATTCACTTTATTGTTGTCATACTATTCAGTGAAATTTCATTCACACAAAAGAAAATTAATTCTCTTAACAAGGACAGAAATTTTAACATTATGCTGCACATAACACACATGCTATGATATATACTATATTAACAAATTCATTTACCATTTTCCTATTTAAAATAATCTGTTAAAGTACAAAATAAACTGTGGATTCCATTTTATACATAACTCAAATATTGTAATATTTAAAATGCTTAATGATGCAAAAAAAATTATATTCAGTAGGAAACCGTTATACTATGCATGTCAGTAAAAGGATTAAGAAATGCAACTTCACTCCTCAAAACAAAACACTTCATATAAAAATATTTGGTTACAAACCTGTTGTGTTTCCATTTGCATTTTTGACAATTCGGACAGCCACAGGTTTCGTCGGGACAAAGAATTCTCTTATTTGTTTCTGGGAAAAGGATCAGTATACCATATGAATATATAGAAGACTGAATGTGTGTGCGTGTGCGTGTGCGTGTGCGTGTGTGATAGGAATGATTTTAATGTTGAAGTAATTCACATTTATACTTTCTAATTCAAATTTTATCAAAATGATTGAAGACACTCGGTTATAAAGATATTTTATACATAGATGAACCATAAACATTACAGGCTACAGCAAAATAGCTTCTTTTAACTAGATTAACAATTTGTTCACATAATTAGTAAATACATCAACAATTATTTACACTGTAATGAATTAAAATCTAAAGAAAAAAGAACTTTATCCCTGTTTACACAATAGGGTCAATCAACCTGTACCCAATATTGCTTAATTCCTAAATAAAAACACCAAAGAATTGTGAATTCTGGAATCTGAAACAAAACATTGCTTAATCCCGTATGTGAGTAGTGTCTGTGTGTGAATATAATAGAAAATACAAATAGTGTTTGATTGATACCTCTTTCACACTGAAGGGAGCCCCTCGCAGCTTCAAAGTAAATGGTGTGGTAGGTTCATTTTGGTGAGTTTTTTTCTGAAAATAAATTAGTCAAGAGAGTGAGAAATCAATTAATGTCCTCCTTAATGTTTGCAACATTTGTCTGAAAGTTGTAGCACATTCATCTTATCACTATGCATCACAAACATGTTTAAAGTTTGCCAAATAAATCTAACATTGGAAAAAAAAAAGCATTAAATTCAGTCCTTTAAAATAGCGAAGACATCTAAAAAAAAAAATATTGAATTTTGAGGTTCACCCAATCAGTAGACTAAAACTCATCTGGATCATTAATGTCCTTTAGGGAAGGAAACTGCCATCCTTCCCTGGTCTGGCCTGCATGTGACTTGAGACCCACAGCAACATGGTTGACACTTAAATGCCCTCTGGGCAATTAGGGACATATAATAAATGCTGGCCTGGCAAGCAGCTCCCACATCCCATGAATGAATTTTTAAAAAAAACCTCTTTTTTTTTTATTTACAATTGTGCAAATATCTAGGTAACGTTTTAAAATAAGTCAACATGCTCAAACACCCAGTAGGATGACAAACAATGGATATGACAATTTTGGAAAAAGAATACTGGATATCACAATAGCACATCTGAACAAAAATAAATTCATAACAATATATTTTCAGAGCATTAAATGCCAACAAAAAAAAAAAATGGAAGAGATTGCAAACCTCCAGCTCTGTTTTATTCCTCTGTGCTAGTTTGTTATCCTGCCTTTTTTGTCCACTTTCACAATTGCTGTCTGTATGTATTGGTCTACTTCCTTCAGTGGATGATTTCAGATTATTTTCATCATCTGCTTTAGATTCATCATCACTTTCAGATTTGCCTTCAATCTTCACTATTTTTGACCTTAAGTAATCCATGTCAGATACTTCATTTCTCAATGCAACATTTTCCTGTGTTTGCTTTGGTTTGCCTAGAAGAGAAAAAATACTTTAAAGAAATCTTTACATAATACAAGCTGGCAAATTCTTTTCAGACCACGATCAATTTTTGCCCAGAAAATTTGAAACACTGTGCCATACATGTACAGCCTGTGCATTTCTTGCAAAACAAAGCAAGGAAAGCTTTGGTAAGAAAGCAGGTTTCTTCCTTGCAGAAAGTCTTTAAAGAAATTTATGTACGAGTTCCTCGACTATTGTGCCTGTGCAATTTTGTTCTAAAAAAGTCCACAGCAATTCTTCTACTGGTACTGGTACAGGTACAGGTACAAACAGCAGATAAATTTTGAAAACAAACAGTAAGAACAAAGTTGACTTTGGTGTCTGAGCAGAGAACTGTTACAAAAGAAATCTTTGACTGCAGCACACAGACACAATGTGTGACTAGAGTTTCCCAATCAGTGGGACATCTGAAGAAGCAACTCATGGAATGATAACAGAGGCATAATGATACAAAACATGACCAGGAAGTAAGGGATGTTTATACAGGGAATGACACTTCAAATAAGGACATTAAAAAGAACATTTTCAAGCAAAAATAAAATTAAAACGGGATACTTGAAACAAGGAATTCCTGAAAAAGAATCTCACAGGCAAAATTCATAAAACCACAAACTATAAAAATGGAACACGAATAAGGCAATATATGTAATGTATTCACTTTTTGCTTCTTCAATAGTGTCCTCCTGCTCCTCACTCAGTTCTTCAGAACCTTCAGAATCTTCTGAATCAAAGTTCAGATAATCAGCCAAATGTGTAGCATCCTTTTTCTTTGCAGGTAAGGTATCATTAGTCCAGGTTGGTACACTGGAACGGCTCTGATGTACTGCCAGAAATTCCTCAAACTCATCATCTTCCTTCAACTTTGGAAAATAACACAGTGACATTCCAGCAAAGAGAATGTGTACAGGTCAATACCGATCAAGAATCAAAAGCATTCAAACATAAATTAAAAATTCCTACTCACGTGCTCCAGGTTTTCAATGACAGGTTTCTTCTGTTTATCCTGTAATGGAAAATTTGGAATTTAAGTATATTTTTCCTGAATGCATTTTTCAGCCGATCACATAAAGTAAGCCAGGAGTTAAAAAGCATGAAACCTAATTCAGCTGGCTCTTTAAGCATAGATATCTTGACATTAAAACAGACCAGGCTAAAAACAACTTACCGTGAAATATTACATCATCATGAGACATTGGTAAAGATTTAGCACATTGTTTAGAAACAAACATAACGGTGTGAAGTCATGCACTTTGGCAGGAAGAGTTTGATTAAAAAAAAGAGTAAAGGTTGGGTGTCCTTTATCCAAAGCCACAGGATCAAATGATCTTCAGAAATTGAATAATTGTGGTTTTCGGATACAGCTTACTTACCCTATAGGTTACTCTTTATTTCAAATTAGTTTTATCAGCTTCCACTGCTGATCCTGCCAATATATAGTCTTGCAGGCAAAGATAACTGTCCTAAACTATTTAGTGCTGCACTTTTATTACCAAGTTTCCTCCTTTTAAAAATAGTCATGGACATTGATTATTCAGTCTTTTTGGTCCATTCAGTACATAGGAGCACAGGAACACTTATAGGCCATTCAGCCCCTCAATCCTGTTGTACCATTCAACGAGATCATGGCTGATCTATGGCCTAACTCCACATACCTGCCTTTGGTCCACAGCCCTTACATTTTTGCTCAACAAAGATATTATTTCAGATTTAAAATTAATAGCTGACAACATAAATTAACTGTTCAGGTCCATTCGGGTATGCCTGTTCAGCGAGGCACTTTTAAAAAAAAAAAAAAAAAAAAAAAACTTTGGGTTTTAGGTCTTATTGGATTTTGGACATAGGGATAAAGGATACCTAACCTGTATTACTTAAAAATCGAGAATTACTGTAGAATTCAGTGATTCAGAGAGATCTTAGTGTTCTTGTGTGCAGGTCACAAGAGATTGGTATGAACGTACAAGAAATAATTTAGCAGACAAATGGAATGCTATGCCTTCTTACAAGAGGAATTAAACGTAAAAGAAAGAATGTTATACAGGGCTTTGCAAGACTACATCTCAAATACTATGTGCAGTTTCGGTCTCCTTATTTCAGAAAGGGAGCAAATGCTTTGGAATTGGTTTGGAGGAGATTTACTTAATTGATAGATAACTGAAATTAGAAGGTTAAGTTATGAGGAAAAAGATGGACAGACAAGGTTTATCTACACTGGAGTTCAGAAGAGTGAGGGAGGACTTGATTGATGCATATAAGATCTTTGAATGGTCTTAAAAAAATGGACATGAAAAGGATATTTCCTCTGTGGATGAGTCCAGAGCCAGGGAGCAGAATTTTATGATAGAGATAAGGAATTTTTTTTCCCTCCATAAGATAGATCATCCACTCGGCACTTTTGGCTAAAGATTGTTGCAAATGTTTTTGTACTGATGTTCTGGGGTCTACCATCATTGAGGATGGGGACGTTTGTGGAGACTCCTCCTCCAGTGAATTGTTTGGTGGGCCACCACAATCTACAACTAGATGCAGCGGGATTGCAGAGTAGTCAATATTTTATAGCTTCAACAGATCCCTTATGTCCTCCTGCACTCTTCTTTGAGTCAGGGTTGATGCCCTGACTTGATGGTAATGGTTCAGTGGGGGAATATGCCAGGCCATGAGGTTATAGATTGTGGAGTATAATTCTATTGATGTTGATGGCCCACAGCATGGATGCGCAGTCTTGAGTTGTTTATGCTGTTCCAAGTTTGCACCATTTAGCACAGTAATAGAGCCACACAACACAATGCACAGTGCTCTCAACATGAAGACAGGATTTTGTCTCCATATGGTCTGTGCAGTGGTAACTCTTACCAATACTGTCATGAACAGAGCCATCTGCGGCAGTCTGATTGGAGAGGATGAGATCAATTTTTTTTTCCTTCTTGTTGGTTCCCTCACCACCTGCCACGGACCCAGCAGCTACATTCTTTAGGATTCAACCAGCTCAATCAGTAGTGCTGCTGCTGAATCATTCTTGGTGGTGGACATTTAAATCCCTGACAAAGACTACATTTGCATCCTTACCACCTTCAGCGCTTCCCCTGAAATTTCAACAAGGAGGAGCACAGAGTCATCAGCCAAGGGAGAATGGTTTGTCGTAATCAGCAGGAGTTCTCCTTGTCCATGTTTACCTGATGCCATGAGACTTCATGGGGTCCAGACTCCCAGGGTAACTCCATCTCCACTCCCACCCCTTCCCCGACTGTACACCACTGTGTTGCCATCTCTGCCACGCCTGTCCTGTCAGTAGATATCCAGGGATACTGATGGTGGTGTGTGAGGCTGTCTTAAGGTGGGAATCTGCAAGTACGACTTTGTCAGGCTGTTGATTGACTAGTCTGAGAGGCAGTTCTCCCAATTTTGGCACTTGTCCCCAGATGTTAGTAAGGATGACCTTCCAGGTTGACAGGGCTGTTTGTTGTCACTGTTGCGTTCTGCACTCCCAAGTGGTGCATCCAGTTTCAATCTCTTTTTAGACTTTGTTTTGTTGATACAACTGAGTGGCTTGTTATAAGTGAACCAGATGAGTCTTTCTGACAATCAATCAACAGCTTCATCGTTTTATTTAGACTCTTAAATCCAGAGATTTATTAAATTCAAATTTCACCTCTGCTGTGGTAGGATTCAAACTCGGCTCCCCAAAACACTACCGGAGTTTCTGTATTAATAGTCTAGGGATAATACCACTAAGTCATCACCTGCCCTGTGGTGCATATCTGGAACTCACTGTCTCATAAGGTTACAGAAATGGGAAGCATCACAACATTTAAGAAGTACTTCAATGAACACTTCAAATGCCATAACATACAAGATTCCAGACTAAGTGCTAGAAAATGAACTTAGAGCAAAAAGGCACATGAACATACATAGAGTCATTCAACACATTCAGTAAACAGAACCTTCAGTACAACTGATCCATGCCAACCAGGCTTCCCAAACCAAACTAGTCCCATTTGCCTGCGTTTAGCCTATATCCCTCTATACCTCTCCAATTTAATAATATCCTTCATACAGCAGGGCAACCAAAACTGTACACAGTACTGCAGGCCTGGCCTTATTAACATCCTGTACAACTGCAACATGCCATCCCCATTCCTACACTCAATGGTCTGAGCAATGAAGGCAAGTGTGCCAAACGCCTTCTTAACCACTCTGTCTATCTGTGATGCAACTTTCAAAGAACTATATATCTGAACCCCAAGGTCTCTGTTCTACAACACTGCCCAGGTCCTACTTTTAATTATACAAGTCCTGCCCTTGTTTGTTTTAACAAAATGCAATACCTTACATTTATCTAAATTAAACTCCATCTTCCACTCCTTAGCTCATTGGCCCAATTGATCAAGATCCCTTTGCAATCTTGTATAACCTTCTTCACTGTCGATGATACCACCAATGATTGGTCTTTATTTTCACGCTGTAAAACTCTATGACTGTTAAGTTTAATAGATAGAGTAAATACATTTAAGATTTGTTTTCAGTTCAGGGCCAAAGAGTCAAGAACCGAGATCAGAAGCAAGTTGTTCAGTTTAGTTCAGAGAACACCAGAAATGCATGCTCAAGCAAGTTTTAAGTTTCTCTCCTAGTAGATGTTTTCCAGCTCATTTCAAGGGAAGCCAGTCATCCCAGCAAAAGTGCCTACTTTGTGAAGCTTCCAGGCCAGATGAGTTTGAATATAAATCTGCAAGTTAATGGAACTAAAAAAAAATTCTCAGATTTGTGAAAAGTATATGGAGAAAAGAATTAAAAAATTTTCTTCACAGTACACAAGAAAGAACCTGGACGGAATGAGCTAAGTAAAACCCTAAAGAGTTAAGGCTTGGTTAATTTCTCTGGGCTGGCATCTTTGTAACAGATAGTGTTGAGCAACAGGTTGCAAGTTTGGTTTGAATTTCGTGTTAAGGTCTCTTTAGCTCTAATATAGTCCAGTGTATTTGTTTTGTTTCTTTTATATGAAGTGTTATATTGTTAAGGCACATCTGCAACCTCATGTGACTACGTTTCAGTGACATAACCATCACATTAACCAAAAGCAAAAATTTTAAAATGTGATCTGTCAAGCCAGATTTCATTCTGGGATCTGACTCGGCATCATAACAAGTCAGAATAGACTCGTAGAGTCATAGAGGCATACAGTATGGAAACAGACTCTTCGATCCAACTCGTCCATGCCGACCAAGGTTCCTAAACTAAATTGGTCCCATTTGCCTGCGTTTGGCCCATATCCCTCTAAACCTTTCCTATTCATGTACTTATCCAAACTTTTTTAAATGTTGCAACTGTACCCGTATCCACCACTTCCTCTGGCAGTTCATTCTGAAGCATCCACAGTGTGAAAAAGTTGTCCCTCAGGTCCTTTTTAAATCTTTCTCCTCTCAATTTAAAAATACGCCACCTTGTTTTGAACTCACCCACGCTAGGGGAAAGATCTTTGCTATTCACCTGATCTATGATTTTATAAACCCCTGTAAGGTCACCTCTCAGCCTTCTCTGCTCCAGGAAAGAAATCCCAATCTATCTAGCCTATCCTTATAGCTCAAACCCTCCAGTTCTGGCAACATCCTGGTAAATCTTTTCTGAACCCTAGTTTTTATGGATATCATCTCGATGAACTATGCAGTTTGCTCTTACTGGTGTTAATGATTCTGAGTATCCCAAAACTGAATAGAGTGCTGTAGATTTGTATAAGTTCATCAGTACATCTTTACTGTTGGCCACATGTTAATGAAAAAAAGACAGAATGCAAACTACACACTCTGTTCTTCGTATGCAATTTGAACAAGAACTTGAAGCAAGAAAGAGATGCTCTATGGATTGAAAATTATAAGCTGCTAACTGAAACAAGCTTTCTGTCTTTAGCTTTATGAAAGTGGCCTCTAATACTCTATCTTGTTCCGATTTTAAAGAAATTGCTGCATTTTCACATTGATTATTCATTTATGGAGCCACAGAAAGTTAAGTCTCACAATTAATAGAAGTTCCCTTTCTGAAATGGTTAATTGTTACTGACTAGACAAGAGAGCTTGATCAGTAGTTACTAAGTATGGAGTCTCATTCCTTCAGGCTATGAATTATTCTTGAAGTTTAAAAATATTCTTACTTCCTTTGTCTCTTTCCCTCACACTCAATTCTACTTCTCTTTTCTGCTTCTATTTTTTAATTTTGCATCCAATTTGATCCTGAATTTATCAGCACTAATTAATCCTTCTCTTCAGTCATTCTTATGTTTATTTTTCCATAGCTTGCATGCTAGAAAGTATGCACAAAGTTTTTTTTTTAAACAAATAGAAATATACACAAGCAAATCTAATAAACAAGGTATGCCTTGGAATGCCTACACTCCAGAAAAAAAAAATCACGACCACACCTGTACTTATACAAGCTACAATGTCACTGGGCTTTCGAGCTGCAATTGAATTCTTCAGATTATTACGTATTAGAGCCCTAAGATTATTTGATCATTCATACCTCTCAATGTCTTAATAAAAGATGCATTAACACTATCCTCCAATTCCTTGTTTTATTTTTCTTGAAAATGCATGCCTTGCACTTCTCTAATTAAATTAAAAATACCACTGGTTGTCAATTTATTATAATATAAATATTGAAAATACAGGACTTACGTGCCAATATGCTGCTCAGTTTGTCAAATCTCCTACAGCTGCATCATGAATCAATTTTGGTTTTACATTCAACATATACTGGTTTATTTCTCCTTTCCTTCTTAAACAAGAATTATACTAGCTAATTTCAGTTCTATAGTTCAAATTTGTATATTTGAGCATCACATGTCTGTGGACAGAATACCTGCTATCTCCTGACTTGTTTCAGTAGCTCATGGGGCATTCCCACCCTATTAAGGACTTCCTAACATTTATTTTCCAAAAGTAATGTACAATAGTTATTATAATTCCAAAATGTACAAAGCTTAAAAAAAAACACACTTAGTGGGACATTGAATCTAATCCAAGACATTTTAAAACAATTTTTCTTACAATTTTGTTTCAAATAATTGTGATTATGGAAGGTTTAATAGTAGAGTATAGGAAGACATTGAGTGATTACATTGCAGTTTTGATGCCTAACACAAATGAGTAGCCACAACAGAATTCAGCCATGATGCACTTTAACAGATAATTTGAATATACTGAAACCAGCCTATGAAGCAATTTCATCAAAACCTTCATCTCATTCCATCAATGATTTAGTTTTATAATAGAAGCCATACTGCGCCAAAGTTGTCAACAATGGCACTCCGACTTCTAAAGGTATAGAGGTTACCCCCAATTTTACAAGAAT
The DNA here is from genome assembly GCF_021869965.1 of Rhincodon typus. Taxonomy (NCBI): domain Eukaryota; kingdom Metazoa; phylum Chordata; class Chondrichthyes; order Orectolobiformes; family Rhincodontidae; genus Rhincodon; species Rhincodon typus. The sequence goes on along the minus strand of NC_063355.1, from coordinate 17,784,579 downwards.
GTTTGCCATCATATATGATCAGGTATTCTAAAATAACAAAAAATAACTGTCACGTGGATAACTGTCACGTGGATAACTGTCACGTGGATAACTGTCACGTGGATAACTGTCACGTGGATAACTGTCACGTGGATAACTGTCACGTGGATAACTGTCACGTGGATAACTGTCACGTGGATAACTGTCACGTGGATAACTGTCACGTGGATAACTGTCACGTGGATAACTGTCACGTGGATAACTGTCACGTGGATAACTGTCACGTGGATAACTGTCACGTGGATAGTATTAATTTTCTGTACTTGGAGATCAGTGGATTTCCAGATACTAGCAATAAATGTTAGTACTTGGAAAGATGGTACAATACACTTCAAAATACTGCAGATCACAATTTACATAAATTAAGTGCATTTTGTAAATTAAACTTTTTTCATTTTTGCAGTGTAAAAATAATTTATATCGAGGTAAATTCAGGAAAGTTGTTGGTCTATTACCTTTTTTCCTTCACTTTTGCATTTTTGTTCTTTTGTCTTTTCTGGAATTTGTCCAGTTGGATTCTTCTGCGAGTGTTTGCTCCATGGTCTGGACAATCCTGGATCCCCAAATGATTTACAAAACTCCACCTATAATATGCATTGTGTCTGTTAATGGTTGTTAAAAGTTGCAGCAGTAAAACATTGAAACCTGTTGTCAACAAGTGTGAAACTTCAGAATTCCATCAATTCTCATGTACTTGCTACAACAGCAGATTTCATAAATATATAATGCATGCTCCCTCTCCGTTTGTGTGTAAACAAACTGGTGGCCCATTATACCAAACATGACTAAATAAGACAGTTAATAAAAAGAATTTACATTACTTGAGCTTCCAATTATTTTGTTTTCAATTTACAGAGGATGCTGTAAAAGCAAGTGTTCCTTTTATAGCATTATAGAACCTTCACATTCATGCTGGCTGTCTACATGACCAATTCTCCTATTCCCAAACCTCTGCCTTTGGCCTGTAACGCTGCAAATTTATTCCCTTTAAGTGCGTATACAATTCACAAAAATGCATCCAACACACTATCAGGCATTGAATTGCAGATCTCAACTAATTGATGTTGGAAATAAAAATGCTCTCTTACATCCCCGCAAGTTGCTTTGCCAACCAGCCTATATTGACTTTCTCTGGTTGTCAACACTCCCATCAGTGGGAACAGTTTTACCCTATCTACTCTATCAGTTCCTCATGATTTCAAGCATCATTGTTTAATCTGCATTGAACAACATCTTCTCCAAACTAACCACTTAATTGAAGCTCCTTATCCCTGGAATCCAGCCTATTCCAGTTATTCAGTAATACTGCAAATAAGCATCAAGGACTTCAAATACTCCTCAACCAAGAAGTAGCCATTTGATCGCCAAAGAGAAGTAAATCAGATTTTAAACAAACAGACTAATTCAGAGGAAAGAGAATGCTGGAAAATTAGATTCCAGTCAAGGCAACTACAGATTAGTTGTGGAAGTAGTAGTGAGGGTCAGTTGGATCATGAAACATCCTACCACTTTTAACATGCAAAAACATCAAATACCCAGAAAATACTGCAAGAAGAGTGTGAAGTGTAATTTTAAACAATTAAAACTTGCATTTCAATTCTTATACTGCTAATGGCCATTGAAAATATACTCCACATAGGTTTTGGCTAAAGCACTAAAACAGCTCGTTTAGTCCATGCATTTTTGCTCAATGACCCTCCTGCCTAACCCAATCAGCTTATTCCTCTTATCCTTTCTTCCTCATGTATATAGCCAGCTTATACAACTTTCAACAAACCCATCTTCCACACTTTTGAGTCAAACTGTTTCTCTAATGAATTCCTTGCTGGGTTTATCAGTGCTGAGGACAAATTTGCCAAGCCATCAGAAAAGATTCTCCAACTACCTGGGGAGTTTTTTTTTTACCCCAACTGTTCAATTATGTAACTAAATAAGAAATAAACCTCAGTCATTCCAAAAGCAGCAGTAATAGAACCCTTGGAGATATTGTACAATAAAAATACCTCCTCACAACCATGCACAGATTCTAGATTCATAGGCTGGGACTTTTTTCACTGGAGCATAGGAGGTTGACAGGCAACATTATGGAAGTTTATAAAACAATGAGGGGCATAGAGTTAACTGTAGGCGTCTTTTCAGACTGGGGTCACATTTTTAAGGTGAGAGGAGAGAGAGATTTCAAAAATAATGAAGCGCAATTTTTTTTTTTTTAAAACACAGGGTGGTTCACATGTGGAATGAACTTCCCGAGGAAGCAGTGGATGTAGGGACAATAACAATTTTTAAAGGACATTTGGATAACTACAGGAATAGGAAATACTTGGAAGGAAAAGGGCCAGGAGCAGGTAAGGTGGGACTAGTTTCATTTGGGACTATGTTCAGCATGGACTGGTTGGACCAAAGGGTCTGTTTCCGTGCTGTGCAACTCTTATGACTAGGACTCTCTAAACAAGAGAAAACTAGACTACTGCACTTTGTCGGAAAGCGCATATCTGAAAGATTAACTCAACAAAGGTGCCAACAGGTTTAAATATGGGCAGCAATAATTTCCTTAAATGCAGGTATTTTAAAACAACAATATAAATTATGGGGTACAACATCCCTGGGCGATGGTGACTGCAGCATGTTGTCAGCTTTTGTCATCATCAATTCCTCTGTAACATTCATCATAGCCAACATTCCAAAATCTTCTGCTGGCTGTTTTGCATTGTCCATCTTCAAACCAGCGAAATAGTTCCACTCCTATCTGATCAAAACAGCCACACATCTCCTGTGGCTTCTCTTTCCATGCACACAGGCACATTTGAAATGGCCAAGACAAAAAAAATTCTGCAGATGCTGGAATCCAAGGTAGACAAACAGGAGGCTGGAAGAACGCAGCAGGCTAGGCAGCATCTGGAGGAAAGGAGCAGTCAACGTTTCAGGTATTACCCTTCTTCAGGAGTCCTTCCAGTGTCCAGGTGTTCATCCAGCCTCCTGTTTGTCTACGTGTGAAAGAGCTTTTAGCCCCTCTTCTTCATGTATATTGTACTTTAATGTCTTAGATACTACTGAAGCCCATAAACAACAAGACCTGGACAACATACAGGCTTGGGCTGACACCACTCATGTTACACAAGTGCCATGCAATTTAAATGGAACAGATAAATACAGCCAAATTTCCAGGGTACGCTGGTGGAAGTCATCTCATTGGAGGGAGCAAATTTTTTTAAGCTGACTCAAGTGTACAAGCATCGATAAAGTGCACAATGCTGCATCAAAACATGTTGCTGTTTCAATATTATTGCTGATGAAGGTTAATACAAATGGAGGCAACAAACACAAAGAATATCAAACTTGAGGAAAAAGACAGAGCATTCTAAAATCTAAAACTGATTCAATGGTAAACAAATAATCCTCTGTCAGTGCCCAAATTAACTTAAGCAAATATGTTAAGACTAACTGCATAGTAGTAAGTATATTGTGTAAACCAGTTAACTATGGCATGAAAAAAGTTGAAATCTGTAGTCTCTTAACAACTAATCATCAAGATTGCATCCTATGATTTGCATGAATTTCAAAATATCCCTTCCAAAGGTGTACCAATATCTTCAGCAAAACGATGTCATAAACATCTTCGAAGATAAGGTCGTCTTGGAAGACGTACAACAAACATTATGACAACATATATACATTATGTATACATAAACTTGTGAAAGAATATATGCTTTGAAATAAAGTAATTATGTACAATACTTACAACAATTCTGGAAGTGTCTACGTAGCTCTTATTGAAGTGTTTTAAAGCAGCTTGTGCTTCCTCTTCTGTTTTGAAGCCAACAAATCCAAACTTTCGAAATTTTCCATCTTTTGTGAACTTCAGTGTGCAGTCTGTTAATGCTCCAAAGGCACCAAATAGCGTCTTAAAACGTTCATCCTTCATCTGGGAAATGAAAAAGTAACACAAACAACCAGAAATCAAGTTAAGACATGTCTTTGGACATGACTCTAGTCCTAGATTATTTCACACAGAAATTGCTGTATTATTGTGTAGATGCCAGACCACACAGATAGGTAAACTTGGGGGTTAAGTGACATTACGATAATTGACAGTCCAGTATTGCTTTCAATCACTCCATGCTCAGTGCAATGGAGTCAGAGTAGTGCATCCAATCAGTTCAGTATATGTAAAAGTAATAGTCAGTAAGCACCGAAACCAGAATGTACAGTAATATAGCAATGTAAATAAATGTCTTTAATAAACGTCAAGACATCTGCCTCAACAGGAACCCAGTCTTTGTGATAACACAGTGTGGAGCTGAAGAAGGGTCCCGACCCAAAACGTCAGCTTTCCTGCTCTTCTGATGCTGCCTGGCCTGCTGTGTTCCTCCAGGTCCACACTGTTATCTCTGACTCTAGCATTGGCAGTTCTTACTATCCCAGTCTTTGTGATATTTGTTGGAGTTAATGAACAGAGAAACACTCAGATCATAACTTACTGGCAGTGATGCTTAACCCATCAAAGTGTGACATGGTGACAGCAAGTGGGCATTAGAAACTGGTGGCAGCTAACAGCAACAGCTAGTTAGTGCAGCGAGCTGACGACAGTAGCAGTGACAGTTGTGAAGACTTCTTTCCCCAAATAGTCATGACTGATCATTCACCAGTCTACAACAGCCACCAAACTGAAGGCTGTATTGAAGCATGTCAACCACAATGGAGAAACAGTTGTGAGTACATTTACTCACTTTAGAAAAAAATAGTAGGCCAAGGTTTGTCGAATATAAATAATGACAGTTTGCTGGAGGCTCAAGACATTCCCAAATTGGCAATGCAACCCTAAGACATGCAGCCAAAAGCACTGAAAAAAAAAATTACATATATTGTTAAGGCCTTACCTGTGTGTAGTTGCCAGTCAACTGCATCATTTTATTTCCCACAAAAGACTAAGCAAAAACATATGAAAACACGCATGATATTGCTCTGATATATGTTGGTGTGAATGCCACATACAAGTACTGCCCAACTATTTCTTTCAAAAGAAATAGAAAGCAGGTAACCTCGGAAGCACCAACAAGAGAACAAAACAGATGGAAGCCAACAAAACAAAGCAGGGAAAGAAAGATGGATAGTAAACACCTGGGGATAAACTGACATTCCACTGACATTTTGTCAGAATTTCAGTTCAAGAAGGAATAAATCTTTATTTCCCAGATCAACAAATCACTGTTAAAAGAAAGACAATTTAAAAGATTGAGTCAATTTCAAGATGTACAATCCTTCTAGACAAACCTAAAGAACATGCCATTGACACAGAGCTAAAAGGAGAACGCATATTCAAAACAATTGCTGTAAGCCAGCAACATGCTTGACTTTACAACACTTACTGTAGTCATCAAACTCAGTATTCCTTTAGGAGATGTGGCTTGTCTCACCCTCCAAAACATTGTCAGGTATTTTGTGACGTATAAAAGATATGTCCTACAAGAGGAGGTTGGACTGAACTGTGCAACACAAAGCTCCACAGCAGCGTATGATGAAGAGTCAAAGAAGGAACAGTACCATCAACATTTCCGAAGTTCCATTCATGTTGGCACGCTTGTGTGCCAACAAAGTCCAAGAAGCACGTACGACATCATAGCTCACTGACCCCTGTTGTGTCCAGATGAACAATTTCACACACAACATGAAAGCCGATAAAAAAGCTGAAGTTCCATTCAAGAATTATACTCGAAAAGGAATGGACAACACACACCTTATGCCAAGACTGTCAGTGATGCAAGTGCAAAATCGTCTCTTTATGCATCTTACAAGAGATGTATTTAGAGATGAAGTCCTATGGACAAGCTAAATGCTTGCAATGGGTCTGACATCCCATACAGTAGCATTATTTGTCTGCAATGCCAATACAGTTCCTTACAATGGACACCTGAAATTTTTTTGTCAGATTCACAACAGGACTATGATTAGTCTACAAGTATACATAGATTGATGTATTATTACAATCCATGAGATAATAAACATGTCTATTACAATACAAAAGATTCTAAACCACAACATTGAGTCTCTCCATCACCTGACTAACTTTTCCCCAGACAGGTTTAACATTATTAGCAACAAAGATAACGCCTAACACATCAACTATCTTCCCTTTAAATGCAGCATTCACATTCAAGTAAAGTTCAAACTGGAAGTGGACTCCATTATACAAAATGACATTATCCAGAGGTTGAGCATCATACTGGCTGACATAACCTTAATTTCTTGTGCTCTGAACAATGAGCACTGTAGAGATATGTTCAGATCCAAAGTATATAAATATCAGCACCAATTATTTTTCCAAATCAACACCAAGAAGGGATATTAGCTCATACACAGGGGTAGCACAGTGACTCAGTGGTTAACACTGCTGCCTCACAGCGCCAGGGACCTGGGTTCGATTCCACCCTCAGGCAACTGTCTATGGAGTTTGCACATTCTCCCCACTTCTGCATGAGTTTTCTCTAGGTGCTCAGGTTTCCTCCCACAGTCCAAAGATGTGCAGGCTAGATGGATTGAACACGCTGAATTGCCCATCGTGCCCAAAGATGTGCAGGCCAGGTGCATTAGCCATTGAAAATCCAGGGTTACGAGGATAGCAGAGGGGGTGGGGTGCTGTTCAGAGGGTCAGTATGGACTTGATGAGCTGAATGGTCTGGTTCCACACTGTAGGGATTCTAAGATTTTTTTTAATCTTTCACCAAAGTCATAGGGACTGAAAACTTTTAGAACATCTCTCACTAGACATCATTTCCTCAGATTACCCTCAATCAGGTTATGTGAATAATATCACCAAGAATCCACCAAATTTTCACTTTATCATAGAACACACTGCAATCCTCAGAAAAATTAAACATGCAAATGATACAAATCTCCTTCAGCTCATGACACTGGCAAGAAATTAGTGCTTCTTCTAAAAGTACATAAATGTAAAATACGCATAAACAAAGTTGATTTCTTCAGTTCAATCTACTTGTCAAATGCCATTAGACATGCCACCAAAATTGAAGATGTACAGAAGATCCACACCACAAGATAAAGATGATTTACAATGGAATCTTAGTTTCTTCAATTTTGATCCACCATTATTCTAAATTTTGCAACCATGTCATCTCCTCTTCGCGACCTTCTCTGCAAAAATATACCACACGTGACAGGAAGACCACTAGTCCATTTTTCAATCTCTCAAAAAAGTGTTCTTCAGTATTATGCTCCTTCAATATTTACCACATCAGAAGTAGGTATATCCGATAAAGGCCCCAGAGCATATCTATCACAGGATTGGAACCAAATGTAGTAGGTTAGCAATGTTTTTGCATCAGCTCAGGCAAATTACTTCAGCATTGAAAGAGAAACTGTTGTTCTAGTTTTTTGGAATACAAGTTTCACAGATAACTACTGAACAAGTATTTCGTTGTTCACGCCGACCGCAAACTGTTAGAAATCACCTGTCAAAACCCTCTGAAGTACAGCTTCAGTGATTACTTATGACAATCCAATTTAGAACTACAACACAAACCAGATTTCCAAATGACTAGCTTGATACTCTTATCTGACTTCCAAGGCCGTCTAGGAACAGAGATATTCCTTTTGATATACAAGTGGATATTATTGAATCTAAGCTAGAATATTCTCTCAACAGCAATTCCAATCATTTTGGTCATAACCAAGCAAAGCAGATTCAGCAAGCTATATCATCAATGACCGAGCTGCAACTTCATCAGCACCAGGTGGCCTGAACACATCCAACAAGTTCCTAGGGGAAAAGGTTCATTCTGGTGATAGAGATAAATTAGGATCCTCCATGAATATAATTTTTAACAATAATAAGCAGCAATTCAAACAATGTCAAGACACCCAAAACTATACAAACACATCACATGAGCACCCAAAAACAACTAAGTGATTGATGCATAAATTCATTTATTGGCCCAACATTAATAAAGACTGATCAACTAATCAAGTTGAGTGAAACATACCAACACCATCAACCCCAACTATTGAGAGAACCTATCATCCCATGTAAAATTCCTTATATGCCATGGTGTAAGACTGCCTGTCTAATATTTTAGATGTCCAAAGACATTTTTACATTCTGTTAAATGAATATTTCACCAAATTCTCTTTTATATGACAAAAGAAAGATACCAGTGCAATGATTTTTATACATTGGCCATGATATTCAGTGTGTTCAGTGTTCATAAACAAATTGTGTCTGACAGCAATCCGCATTTCACCAGTGCATCCTTTCAAGTGCTGGAAATGACTTGTTCATCATATACCTCTTCTCTTTACTATCCTCAGCCAAACAGTCTTGCAGAATACACTGAACATAGAAAAATCTATGATCGTCCATGGAAAGCACTTTGCCAAAATTTTCAGATGACTACGCCAAGTACATATCTTACTCAAGGAAACAATTTACCCAAGGAAACAATTTACCCACACTGATAGCTCTAACAGTTGGAAGGCAAATTCACACAATTCCTCTCTCCCAAAGTTTCACCCCCAGACCAAAATGGGACAAGAACATGATCAATGAGCATGCAGACAGTTATCCCAACATGAACCAGCACATAGCAAAAGACTAAGATTTTCATATGGACGCATGGGTTCTCAGAACGTCACCAAGGTCACATGACATTTTAACGAGAAATGGTCCAATCCTACCAAGAGACAGGCAACATATTCAAACTGCATATAACAAACCACCTATCAAACAGGATAACAACTTGCATGCTGAAAATATCATGCCAGCCAACAATCATGCATCTACAATAAATGATGTACATCCATCTGTGATGGGAGATAACACAAGCCAGGTTGTGATAACTACATGAGAACTAAATCTAGTCAGGTCATCCATCCACCAAGGCTAACCTGAATGTACAGTGACAACGTATCTATGCCCAATCCTATACAGGTTTGGAAAAGCAGTCCCATTCTTTAAAGGGAAAAGGGAAATGCTGTATTAAAGCATAGATTCCAGACCAGACAGGCATTTAAGACAGTTACATGACATCACAAGTCTGGTCTGGAAGTTGTTTTCAGTCACTCCCTGTTCAGTGCAACTGGAATCAGTGCTGTGTGTTCAGTTAGTTACTCGTGTACAAGAGTCAGTAAGCGCATCCACTCCAGATTATATGTAGTCTTCTAGTTCAGAACACTACTACAGCATCAGAAGATCTGGTCTTTATGACACACATTATACGAGTGAACATACAGTGAAGCACTCAGACCTTAATAATAGCAGTGGTATCTGACCCAAGATAGTATGTTAGAAAGCAAACATAGCAATTATTCAGACATTTAGTTCATTCAGAACAGAACAAATGATTGAATAATTATATTATTGATTATACAATAAATCATACTTCATTATCTTTCAGGAACCAAGATATCTTATTCATAATGAATGAAAAGTTAATCCATATGGATATAAAGTTTAATCCTGGGAATGCAGCCTGGTTTAGACATTCTGCAACAGCACCGGAAAAGAATTCAAAGGCAGAATACATGGGTAACCAGAAGACTTGGAACAAAAACAGAAATTGCTGGAGAAATTCAGCAGGTCAGGCAACACCTGTGGAGAGAAGGCAGAGTTACGAGTCCAGTGACCCCCTTCTTCAGGTATCAGAAGACTTGCTTGAATGAGGACAGCCGCATATTTACAACAAATCGGGGAGAAAACAAAGCAAACCGACACAAAAACAAATTTGCAACAGGTCCGACAGCATCAGTGCACAAGAAAGCAGGGTTAACGTTACGGGGCCAGCGATCCTTCTGCAGAACCTGCTGAGCAAGTTGTGGACTTGTGTTGGGGATGGACTGCCACAGTCCCTGGCCGGATTAAAGGCGGCGCAGGGTGAATAAGAGGAACATACTCGTGTTCCAGCAGCACGCCGTGTGTGTCGGGGGGGAAAGAGGTGCCACAACATGACAGCGTACAGGGCTATCTCCGATCCTCCACGTTGTTGTTGTTGTTGTCGAGATTTGGGATTCGGACAGCGTAAGGGCGGGGGGGGGTTTAACAAAATGGACACGAGATCCCCCTCCAGCACGCTCTCCCCGCCCCCACCCGGCCTCTTGGACTCACCCCGCTCGGCAGGTTCTTCACAATGAGCCGGGACATCTCGCAGCCCGCTCTCCCTCCCCGGGTCCTAGCGCTGTCACCCACCCCGACTTCTCCCCTCCTTGGCAACGGGCTCCCTGCACCTCGCGCTCCCTGTAACGGTCACACTCGCCGCGAGTCGGGGATTCCGGACGCGACACGCGATTGCCCACTCCCAGAACCCCCTGCGGCTGGCACGACGGCAAGCAGCGGCGGACCAAACTCTCCGTGCGCAATCTTCACTTCAAAACGGGCAAAGAGCTCACTCGCTCCCAGAGGAGCGGTGATTCTATGCATGTGCGCGGGGTGTCTTCTGGATGGATCTCCCGCAGAATTCTGCCCTGGAACCACATGAGGGAACGTTGCATTAAAGCAAAATGCTGCCGATGCTGAAAATCTGAAATAAAAACACAAAGTGCTGGAGAAGCTCAGCAGGTCTGGCAGCATCAGTGCAGAGAGTCCAGGATAATGTCTTCATTAGATCTCTTCACAGATGCTGCCAGACCTACTAAATGTTGTCTTAAGTTTAGTAATAAGCCAGATTTAGTTAACAGCCTGAAACAAAGTTAAATTTAGTTAACAGCCTAATTGAGTGTGAATGCTTATCTAATTGCCGTAATGTGATTAAATTGGTGCAGTGATTGAAAGGGAAGGCAAATCAAGAGGTTATTTATTGATTTGTGTAAATTTGACTTAATGAAGATTAAACCGAAACTGTAAATTAAACCAGGCGTGTAAGTCGATGAATAAAATTCCAAAATCCATACAATATGAATTTTTTTTTTTAAATTAAAAAAAACACAGTTTATAACCTAAGGAACAACGACTATATACTTGCCTAAAATAAAAGCCATGGATGATTTATGGGGTAAAAGGCAACATAAAATTAAAATAATTTCCACATGGAAAATGCAATGACTAGCACAAATCCTGGAAACATTTTGTTTCAAATCTATTCCTTCAAGTAGACATTGTTGGGTTGGCTACCAAATTCCATCAGGTGTTTGATTTACAAAGCACTCGAGTTGATACCAAGCTAGTTATTGTGCAAAACAATATTGAGTTGAAAGTCAGATCAAAGGACAGTGATTTTTGGAGACTGGTAAACAGAGTAAGATACTAATTCCTAACATCCTGTGCTTTTAATGTTAAAGCTTACTTTGGCTCCATATACATCTGTGAGACAATGTTCCTCCAATCAAATATAATCAAGTCCATAAGACATAGGAACAGAAATTAGGCCATTCGGCCCATTGAGCTGCACCCCCATTCAATCATGGCTGATACATTTCTCAACCCCATTCTCCTGCTTTCTCCCCAAAACCCTTGATCCCCTTGACAATCAAGACCTATCTATATCTGTCTTAAATGTACTCAATGACCTGCCTCCACAGCCTTCTGTGGCAATGAATTCCATAGATTCACCATGCTCTGGTGAAGAAGTTTCTCTTTATTTCCATTCCAAAGGGTCTTCCCTTTACTCTAAGACTGTGTCCTCGGGCCCTGGTCTCTCCTGCCAATGGAATCATCTTCCCAACATCCACTATGTCCAGGCCATTTAGTATTCTGTAAGTTTCAATTAGATTCCTCCCTCATCCTTCTAAACTCCATCGAGTATAGGCCCAGAGTCCTCAAATGTTCCTCATAACTGTCTTTCCTGCTAGGCTCCTCTTTGAAGGGTCTAGGCCCGAAACGTCAGCCTCTCTGCTCCTATGATGCTGCTTGGCCTGCTGTGTTCATCCAGCCCTGCACCTTGTTGTCTCGGATTCTCCAGCATCTGCAGTTCCTACTATCTCTCAGGCTCCTCTCCCAGTCAGTTCTGGTCAGATCTTCCCTCATGCCCCTGTAGTTGCCTTTATTCAATGTAATACCATTACATCTAATTCAATTTTCTCCCTCTCAAATTGTAGAGTAAATTCTATCATATTACGGTCACTGCCACCTAAGGGTTCCTTTACCTTAAGCCCCCTTATCAAGTCTGCCTCATTGCACAACACTAAATCCAGAATTGTCTGTTCCCTAGTGGGCTCCACCACAAGTTGTTCCAAAAAGCCCTCTCATAGCCATTCCTCAAATTCCTTTTCTTGCGATCCACTACCAACCTGATTTTCCCAGTCTCCTGCATAATGAAATCCCCCATGATCACTGTAACCTTGCCTTTCTTACATGCTTTTTCTATGTCCTGCTCTATTTTGTGCCCCAAAAGTCCATGAATCATGCCTGCGTCACAGTTACCATTTCATGGACTGTATATGACTAGCAGTCTCAAACTATAAACCAGACTTCAAGGCACTGGGAGATAATGTGCAGTCAAGGGTGTAATACTGAGACTTGTGGAGTAAAGGATAAAATGAATAATAATGTATGTTTGATTTTAAATTTATACTGCACTAAGAATGGAAGATGAGAGACCACTGCCTTAGGTTTTAAATAGTGAAGTTAGTGTCTCGCTAATGAGATCCTTATGAAACCTTTTTCCATGCATTTACATCTCATTACCAGCACAACCTGCTTTATTTCTACACAGCTTCCAAATATCCCCCCCTTCTCTATAAAGCTACACGGCACCAATTTCCAACATGAAAGTCAAAGCAGTAACCTAGAGACAAGCAGCTCACTTCCTGTTTCTCTGGGCCTTATCCGGCTCTGTCTGTGCCACAATATCCCTGGATGCTCGAAGGATATCTCCCTCTTCCAACCTTCATCCAAGCAAGTTGGCAACAACAAACCAACATCCTCACCATTGCATTGTGCCTGCTTTCGGACCAACTCATTATCCCAATTAGGATTTCAATTTGGAGCTCTGGATCACTTATGACTTGTGTACTTCTGCCAGCCTCTCAGTGTACAGGAACACACACTTATGCATCTACACAGGATGCTTCCAATCGCTCTTAGCTTCAGCTCTTAGTGGTCACACACTTATTGCTTGTTTGGAGGGTATCAGCCTTGGGGACTTGCATTTCTTTTAGGGAGAGGCAGCAGCTTTTCATGGCTCAGATCACTGAACAGTCAAGGGGTTAGAAATGAATGACATCATGCTACATTAATTTCACACTACAACATTGCCAGCAGCTTATTCAGCAAATACACTGCATGTTCTTCAAACAGCCATATGTGAAGGTCACAAAGGAGTTGTCCTTAGTGGGGTTAAGGGTGACTATGGTCAGTAAGGGTTTACTGCCATAGTCAGTGAAAGGGATCGTCTGATTGCAGTTCAGAAGGTTGGCCATGGTCAGATCTATAGTTCAGAAACAACCAATCAGGAATTACACGTCAATCAGTCCAGTGCTGTGGAGACATCAGTCCAGGTTATGGGCCAATGCTTCCTGCTATAAGTATTGGATAAGGCTGAAGATAACAGGAACTGACAAGAATTGACAAGAGGCTGAACAATGGGCTATTATGTGAATTTTTTTTTCTCTATTCATTTGTGGGATGTGCCCTTGAGAAGGTGGTGGTGAGCTGCCTTCTTGAACCGTTGCAGTCCTCCTGCTGTGGGTTGACCCACAATGCTATCAGGGAGGGAATTCCAGGATTTTGACCCAGCGACAGTGAAGGAATGGCGATATATTTCCAAATCAGGATGGTGAGTGACTTGGAGGGGAACTTGGAGGTGGTAGTGTTCCCATATGTCTGATGCCCTAGTCCTTCTAGATGGAAGTGGTCTTGGCCATGTGAATGGAATTATGCTGAGTCAGTCAAGTCTGCAAAGAGTTAAAACTGCAGGATGTCAGGAACTGCTGTCTCTACCAGATAAGACATGCATTTGGACAAAACATTCGGAATTGGTCATGTGCATACATAATTCTAATTAAGGCACACACTTGGCACAGAGACTTGTATATAAAAAGCCTGAGGAAATCCCTTTGTTCAACAACACTTCAAATGTTAATGTTGTGCAAGAAGTACCCTACATCAAGCAGAGTTTCAGCCTGGCATGCTGCAAACTCTCCTGGATAAGAATGTTTGGGTTTAGTTACAGAAATCAGGGTAGTGAAAGACAGTGATTGAGATATCTCTAGTAGTTAAAAGTGTGTGTTATTCATTTAGATACCTAATAAATGAATTGTGGTTTTATAGAGTTCTAAGTGTCTCCGCTGTATCTTCTTCTCTGTATGTATTGTTATCTCGCAGAGATGGGCAACATGATTTTGGCGTCCCTGTGGGAATTGACAAGAAGTAACTTTAGGTTACTCTGACGCCCTGCCTGAGCCTGAAATTAAGAGGGCAGTTGCCTCACATTAGGTCTAAAACTAAGTGGGTGCCGGGAAGGAGGAGGTGGAAATTTAGTAGTGAGAAAGACAAAAGGATCAGCAGACACACTAAGAAACTTAGCGCTAACAGAGAATGATGGGTCCAGGGAACTCTGACTGGAGAAGACTTCTTCAACAATACGGGGCTGGGGAATGGCAAGTACTGTGAGTATACCGGTAAGACTGGTATGGAAATGGGAACGTGTGGGGATACTGTCTGGAGTATGGCAAAAGATGATATAGAAAAAAGGGATTTTGAGAAAGAGCAGAAAGCTGCAGCAGTAGGTTGTATGTTAGAAGACTGGGTAGAAAAGCAATAGCAAACAAAGGTAGCCGAACTTAAAGAAGAGATGAAGAGACTGACTATGAAGGTTGGGAATTTACAAAGCCAGAGAGATGTAGACCTCATGCATATAAACCAGTATCAAATGCAGTGTGAGAAATTGATAAGGGAAAAGGAGAAAAGTAAAGAGGAAACTAAAAGGGCTCACATGCAGACAGAAGAGTTAAAGAGGCAATGTAGTGATTTGAAAAACAGCTGGGAATGTAGTGCATAAGTCAGGACAGGAGCGAAAGGGGACCTCAGGCGATCGCACAAAGTGTATAAAGCAGATGGAGAAGTTATAAAGTCAGATTTCTGAACAAAGAGGGATAATATTTGCATTTGCTACCGCACTCTTTGAGGAGGGATAGGAGGAAGATGGTGGCATCAACTTGGGAAGGCTAGCAGAGGAAGTGGCCAGATATGGAGAGGAGGACCCAGGGGAATGGGGTCCCCTCTGGAGAGAGGGGCAGAAGTAAGGTCTATTGCCCCTAAGGCCCACCCTGATCTCTAAAGGACAACAGCCAGCAGTGCCAGGAGTGCAACCACAACTGCCGACATTACATATACCAGCCCTAATGATGTTCAACAGCTAGGAGCTATGGTCATGTGTATAGACAATTGTCAGCCTGGGGATGACCCCCGACAGCTGTTCCAAGCTACCCACAACCCAATTGAGGCAACAAATGGGTTGTACTCCAACACACAATGACAGTAGGCCTCTCCAATATGGATGTGTGACGCAAAAGGGGTTGGGACAGGGAGACACTTAGTGAACGGTAGGGTAGGAGGGTCGCCCTATCACTTTCCTTTGGGACACGGGGGATCATGCACCACCCTGAACACAAGTATTGTAAATAGTTACGATTGGAAAATAGAAACAGAAGTAATCTTGAGTGATTTTACAGGACATTCTCAAGTAGGACAAGTGACTAACTCTTTAAATATAAAAATAGGAACTGCAGAGATAATGCATCCAATATTATTAATGAAACTCCCAGCAAATCAAGAGCATATCCTGCGAAGTGATTACATGGCTAGAGCAGGACTGTGCTTTAATTCAGTGAACTGAATGATATGGCAAATGCCAGGAATAAGTCAGAAGCAGTTTTTTGCTGAAATTCCTGCAGGAAGGTGTGTACAGTGGGAGAAATGTGAATCTGTCCTGCTGACATGAGTGAGGACCTGATAGTACAAGGAATTTTTGGGCAAAACCAGGAAGTGTTTGCCAAACATAAGCATAACTTTGGACAGATACTTGGGGAACTGTGTATACAGGGCTCAGATCCAAAGCCCCAAAAGCAGTATGGATTCCCCAAGCAGGCTGAAACTGATATAGAAAAGGTAGTGCAAAGTCTGGTAGCACAAGGGGCGTTAAGGCGAGTCACCTGTACAAATAATTCACCTATTTGGCCGGTAAAGAAACTGGAATGGAGTTGATGGCTAACTATTGATTGTCGAGGACTAAATAAGGTAAAGCCCTTAATAGCATTCATGTGGCTGTTAGCCCCGAAACCATGATTAAACAGAATGAATCTGCACAGTGGTTTACGGTGCTGGATATAAGTAATGGATTTTGGTTAATCCCTTTTTCCAAGGAGCGTCAGTATAAATTTGCATTTACCTCGAAGGGAAAGCGATATATGTGGACAGTTTTGCCATGGGATTTCACAACTCTCCATCAATACTTCATCAAGGTTTAAGCAATGAGCTGTGGGATTTTTCTAGGCAAGACTGCCTGATACAGTATGTTGATGGTTTGCTTTTGCCAACGGGAACCAAACAGGAGCATTACCACCTCCTGAATAAGTTGTTGCAATTGTTAAACGAGTTTGGGTTAAAAGTGAATCCGAACAAGGCTCAGATAATGAGGCAGGAAGTGAGTTACTTAGGAGTGGTGTTAACACCAGGAAAAAGAGAGATAGACAAACAAACAATTGAAATGGTAGCTAGACTTCCTATCCCTACAGATGTGAAAGGATTAAGATCATTTTGGGCTTGATTGGGTATTCTAGAGACCATATTGATGGTTTTGCTACAAAGGCAGCACCACTAATGGTGTTACTGAAGAAAAATACCCCATGGAAATGGAAGCCAGATCACCTGCAAGCAATAATAGCTTTGAAACAGGGTTTGGCGAGTGCTACTGCCCAAAAAACCCCAAATACAGCTGAACCATTCTCCATGGAGGTGGTTGCAACAGACTCCATAATATCAGCGATCTTATTGCAGGAGGTGCATGATCAGTTGAAACCGGTAGCCTCTGCCTCCACAAGATCACGCTAGTAGAACAGGGATACACGGCATTTGTTGGCAGTATTCTGGGTGGTACGACACTTTACCTACATTGTAGTATTGAATCCATTGACAATTTTGAAGTTCCATGCAGGAATAGATGAGGATAATAGTAGCTCAGAAATATTAGGATCAAGAAAAGACGGGTAGGATAGCATGGTGAGCGGCATAGGTAGCCCTGAGGACCACCAGTATATTAAGACCCCTACAGAATATTACTAACAAGATTATAGACAGGATGGCTTATGAAGCAACTCATAATAAC
This sequence comes from Rhincodon typus, assembly GCF_021869965.1. Lineage (NCBI taxonomy): Eukaryota > Metazoa > Chordata > Chondrichthyes > Orectolobiformes > Rhincodontidae > Rhincodon > Rhincodon typus. The sequence continues at coordinate 17,767,273 of NC_063355.1, read as the reverse complement.
AGAGCAGCATTTTGTTCAACATGTACTAGCTGGCTTCTGTCTACGGTTAGCACAAATATGTTGCAATTAGACGCCCATAGAGTATAGGATTTGGTATCGGATGAGCAACTGAGGAAGTGGGCGAAGGGAGACGACACCCCTAAGTCACCACAGATGTCTCACTCTCACCAACCAGGTCTTGAACATCTTTGATGATGATAAAGGTCAGCTTTACATTGGTGCAGTGCTTCATATACCCAAACATGGCAACAATATGTCACACCCCCAATCCAAGTTCATAATGTGGGTAAATACCATAAAGGAACTTGGATATTCTTAAGTTACCACCAATCCAAATCCATGCTATAATTCTAGAGGGATCTAAAAGGGAGGTGGAGTTGTCTGGGTGCCATCAGGGGGGGTCCAGAAGAAATGATCAAAGAAGGTCTAACTCAGTGTCCCAACTCTCAGATACCTCTTCCTACCTTCCCCTGGACCATGACCCCACTATGACATATCAGGCCATTGTATTCACTACAGTAACTGATCTCATTTCATCCGGTGATCTCCCCCACTCTGCTTTCAAGTTGATAGTCCCCCAGCCCTGCACAGCTCACTTCTACCTCCTCCCAAAAATCCACAAACAGGACTGTCTGGACAGACCCATTATGTCAGCCTGCTCCTGCCCCACAGAACGTTCTGAGGAAGGATCACCGGACCCTCTGTTGTTTCCTTCACAGACACTGCCAGACCTGCTGAGCTTTTCCAGCAAATTTGTTTTTGTTTCTAACTCAGTGTGGATTGGCTTCTTATGAGAACTGTTCATTGTCTATTCTGCCAGTGAATAACCAAACTTTTCTTAAGTATGCGTTAGTAGGAGAAACCTACTATGTCACCACAGCAGCCTCAGGATACCAAAAATGAAGGACGTGGTGTACTTTGGATGGACAGAATGTGACAATCAGCAATATCTCTTCTGGCTTAACCATTAGGCACAAAGTTTTATTTAAGCCAGAAACCGATGAGAAACTGTGCATAATTCTATCCATCCACTCAAATGATACAGGTGACAATTTACTCCAATTCATAGTTCAGAAGTTACACCTATTCCACACTTCACTGCAGACTGGGTGAAGATCATTTTTGAGGCAAAGAAAGTTATCCATAAATGGGCTATGCACAAGAAGGAGATTTACACTCATGCAAAAGAGGCAAATAGAGACTTGTGTGCTCCAAGTTTCTGGAGTAAAATTTGGACACCCAGGTCCATCCATGGATCAGAATTGTATTTCATGTGATTGTTGTACTACAATTTGTCATACTTATCTCTGGAAGAGATTTTGTAATAGCTTATTGTAGGGTAGGAATAATGTAAATATAGCTAGTTTGTGGTATTTCTTACTATTCGTTCATTTGTCATTTGTATTGATATTATGTGTATCTTACAAGATGTGAAAGGTGTATAACAGAGTATTTGTGATGAAACAAGACTGATTTGTAACTTCTTAAAATGTTTATGACTATAGTTTTGATAAGTACAATGATCTAAGTGGCATTTCAGATAACACAACTGAAGTAATGCTTTATTGAGAACACAATGCTGTGAGGATGTAATGCTTACCACTGTCTGGAGGTGCCCTGGAGGATGTAGCAAACCCAATAGAGATGATCCCCATATAAATCTTTGGATCGAAAGTGGGGAAATGTTGGATAAGACTGAAGATAACGGGAACTGACAAGAGGCTTAACAATAGACTGTTATGTGAATGGAATTACGAGTCAGTCATGTCTGCTAAGAGTTAAAACTGCAGGAAATCAGGAACTGCTGTCTTTACCAGATAAGACATACATTTGGACAAAACGTTCAGGATTGATCACATGTACATATAATTCCAAATAAGGCACACACTTAGCATAGAGACTTGTGTGTAAAGAGCCTGAAGAAATCCCTTTGTTCAAACACTTCGAAGATTAATGTTGTGCAAGAAGTACCTTATTTCAGCAGGTGTGGTGAAGATATTGAGAAGAGTTTCAGCCTGGCCAGCTGTGAACTCTCCCAGGTAATAACGTTTGGGTTTAGTCACAGAAATCAGAGTAGTGAAAGACAGCGATTGAGGATATCTCTAGTAGCTAAAAGTGTGTGTTAATCGTTTAGGTACTTAATAAATGAATTGTGGTTTTATAGAGATCTGCTGTATCTTTGCCTATGTATATATCGTCTCTCAGAGACGGGCAACATGAGACAAAGGGAGAAACTTAGTATGACGACTGTGGATGGAGGAGCCATTAGATGTGATGTCTGAGTAGAAGGTGGGGCAAGGTGTTCCCGTGACCGAGGGCAGGAAGGGCTAGTATTTTGGGAGGATGAGTGGGTCAAAGCCATTGAACGGACATTACATGTACAATAGTGAGAATTGTAGTTCATATGTTTAGTGAGATGACTGTGCAGTAGAAGAGTTAGAGTGAGTGGTGGCCTGTGAGCGTGAGGGAGCAGAGAGAAGATGGTTGCACTTACCTTTGCAAAGCGCAGATTATTTTACCTGGCACCATGCACTGACCCAGGCTGCTATCACAGTCTAGGCTGGCTAGGACTGTTGGTGTGGCCTTCTTTGCCAATTTGCAGGAAAAAAAATGCATGACTTCCTTCCACCACACAATGTACCAGCTATCAGTGAACCAAGGCACTAACTTGCATTTCTGGATCATGTCCACGGTTACAATGATGGAGCACTAGAGTGTTAAGGCCACCTCATGGCTTGCAGCATGAGAAGTGTTGTGGAACTGAGATTTAAATATGACACTAACAGTGTGAGCTTTGAAAATCCTAACAGCAATAAGAACTTCTACCTCTCCTGCCACTCGATTCCACAAGTCGGTGCCAACAAATTGCATAATTACTGAGAAGAAGGGCAGAAGATTGTGTGAGAAAAGTTGACATGGGCCATGGGGAACTGAGCACATGAGTCTCACTCAATGAAACACTTTGTCAAAAAACGGGAAAATTCCGCCCAGAGTAATTGAATATCTTGAAAATGTTCTGCTGATCATGAGAGGGCCAATGTGAGTCGTTCCAAAAGAGCCTGTTTGATTTCATTGAAGAGCTGACTGAACTATTGAATAGGGTGTGTCTATAACTATTATTTATGTGGGTTTCCAGAAAACATTTGATAAAGTTCTACATGAGACTTATCTAAAGTTGAAGCTCATAGTCTCGAAGGAAAATTATTGGAAATTGGATAAGTAGCAAGATAGTAAGGGCAGGAATAATGGGCAGGTGTTCCAGTCATATTTAAAGTCTGAATCTTCTGAGGCACTGTGCTCAGACATGGGCAGACAATTGACCCTGTGTGGGAGTTTCACCTCCTTCTAGCTGGCTCCCAATGTCCATGTCTTCTGCTCTGCAGAAGGGCAGTTGATGAAGAGAAGGCAGTTGATGTGTGTCAGTGTTGGTGTTGATGTGGTTGTGTTGTTCCTCTAGGTTTTAATCATTAGTCCAAAGTACAGCTGCATAAGCTGTTCCCATGCCAATGTGGAACTTGACAGTGGGGCTATCATGGCAGCTCCATGTAATTAAAGTGCTGGACAGTGAAAATCTTTCCAAGAAGGGGGAAATCGCCCGTAAAGCTGTAGGAGCACACTCTTCGGGAGTGCTTTATGCAGCCAAATCTCAGTTGGTCATGGCTAGAGTTCTTCTGTTTCACTAACCAAAGTCTTCCCAGTCTGTCAGTTTCACTGAAGATGTTCACTCTGCTGTGGACTTGCCCGGTGACCTCAGAAAGTCGTATATCATTTAGCTGAGGAAGTATGTGCACTGGCTATCAAAACCAGAATGCTGGGTTTAACAAGGAATTGCTCACCTACTTGTATGTTACAAATACTCAAAATCTCCAAGGTGTGGCTCAACTTGCCTGCAAAGTGGACGGGTAAAACCTATAAGCCACATGATCACTTCTCTTCTAATGAGCTTATATACCTGAACCTGCACTATCACCATGCACCCATCCTCCACCTCCCCACCCCCTTTGACCATTATGATCTTCCCTGGTATCTACTATTTTATTTTTAAGACCAAAGCCTCCTCGAAAAAGATGCACAACTTTAAAACTACCACTAGGTGGTAGTAGATACTAATATATCAAGATCATTTTATTAAAAGGAGCAGGTAAAAACACACAAAATGTTTTAAAGCCATGCTGTACAGTGTATCATTTTAAAATAAACTTGGTGTGAACAAAATGTCTATGTATCTTAAACAAAGTGCTAACAATCATTCTGTTTAATAATCCTGAATGTAACACTAGAGATTTTTTGCTTTTTATGATTTTTCCTTCCAAGTGCTTTATTAGAATTTTTACATTTTGATTATTGAGATATAAAATAAATATAGAACTTCATCAACATAATGCATTTTAAGTTCTTAATCTCTACTGGCTGTGTGCTGTCCAAATTCTTCTTGAATGACCTGTCAATTATGTTGCCTTATCCTAACTCTTAAGGGGTGAACATAAACAGGTTAAAGTGAATGTGCATGTTAACAAGAATTTAAAAAGGAATACATTGCCATTGGTGGTATCCAGCCAGCAAAATATGAACAATGTAGCAAACGTACTCATTGACAATAGTGAGGAACAAGCAAGCAGGATTTAATGTGTAATCAACTCGTAGCTAACTGCACCACGCATGATAATTACCAGCTTAAAAACTCAATAGTTCAGCTGATGTGTCAGTTTGTTAGTGTTTCAGAAAAATAATCAGATTTCACTGGATAGGAAACTGTCAAATTAAACTCTATATATTGCAGATGAGGCCAAAAAGCTGTCAAAAACAATTAGTTAAAGTTAAAAGAAAGACTTCCATTTGTGTAGAATTTTTCACAACCATCAGATGTCTCAAAGTGCTTTACAACCCAAGAAATATTTCCAAGTGTAGTCATTGATGCAATGTAGGAAATGTGGCAGCCAACTTGCCTGCATTAAGTCCCCATTAACAGCAACATGTGCAGAATTTTTTTACCATGTTGACTGAGGAATAAATATTGGCCAGCACACCCAGGATAAACAATTCCAAACAAGAGTCATATTGGAATTGAAATGTTACCTCTGTTCCGTTCTGCATAGATGCTGCCAGATCTGTGTAGTTTCTCCAACAATTTCTGTTGTTTTTATTGCAGATCGCTAATATCTGCAGTAATTTACTTTTATTACCAGGAATAATCCATTGCTTTTTCCTTCAATAGCACTATGGAATCCTCTACATCCATCTGAGAATGCAGACTGGACCTCAGTTTATTGCATCTGAAAGTCACCACCCCTGACAATGTAGCATTTCCACAACACTTGCACTGGAGTGTCAGCATCAAATTTTATGCTCAAATTAGACATAGCCATTTCTCCAAATGTTAGCCTCGTACAGATTTGAGAAAAATGCATTTTAGGCTAGGTTTATAACATGTTTGCCAATAAGTTGTGTATAATATGCTGTTAAAATGTTGCGATTTTGGAACATGGATTTGATTCTGTGCCATGCGGACACCACTTACTTCAAAGTTTGGCTAGATGCAGTTGCTTTTTCAGAAAAGGCAGACGTCCCCTGGTGTGAAGGCATCAACTAATTGCATTTGAGAATTCTGATTATTGAATGTGCAGGATTGCCAGGGTTTGGACATAAAATAAGGAATGAGATTGGACTGCTGTGTTTTCACTCTGTTTTATGAACTGGCTCAGAGATTCTCATACTTAAGGTTTTGTTACACTGTGCGCAATGTTGGCTTAGCTGTATGGGAGTTGCAATGTTTGATTATATTGAGAACTGTGCAGAATCTGGGAGAGAATCTACTTTACCATGTTACAACACAAACAACAGTAAAGTAAATGACCAGATAACTCATTTTACAATGTTTGTTGAGGAATAAATATTGAACCAATTGCCAAGTAGATTTCCATGCTGCACTTCAAACAGTGACATGAAATCACTTATATGAATCCATTGCATGACAAGGGCCTTTTCTCATGAAATTAAGTACAACTATATGTTTTTCCATGCTTATTATGTGTGTAATAAGCAGTATGTATTATTATGCTGCTATATGTTAAACTGGTGGTACAAGCAAGTCAATCAGAGAGCCCAAAATTCAATTTTAGGTACAAACTACTTCCCTTTGTGCACATTAGCATTAATGTTTCCAGCTTGTAATTATTTTGACTTTTAGTAATTATGTATGAAAGTAAGGCAAGATCTTTGGCATTATGAGTATAAAAGGAAGGAAAGTATGTAACACCTTTAAGAGTCACTGAGTTAGAGTTCAGCTGGAGTCTCATTCTGACCATTATCCTGAGTAAAGGATATCAAGGTGTTGGAGAGCGTGCAGATCAGTTTTGCCTCAATGGCAGCAAGGGTGAGGAAAATCTGTTATTCAGTGACATTCGAAAATATGGACTTGTTTTGTTAAAACAAAAACAGCTAAAGAAAGATTTAACAGAGGTGTTCAAAATTATTTAGGGATATTACAAGGGAGAAACTATTTTCACTGGCCAGAGGACACAGATTTAGGGTAGAAATATTATCCCTGGGATTGTGGGAGGAAAGGTGATGAGTAGGTTAGAAATTCAGAGTCTGAAATTCAACCCCAACCTGCCTTGATCTTAATTACTTTAATAATAGAGGCTGGTTTGAGGATAGCAACTAGTCTTTTTGGATTTTTGTGCTTGTGGATGGGAGCAGGTGAAGGAAAACATGAATGTTAAAATCCAACAGACAAGTGCCTATTGCTATTTAAGAGCCTAGCAACTGATGAAGGATCTTTGTTGAAATTCAACTTGAATAACTGGGCAAGGGCTGTACATCTCTGGCATTTCAGCAGTGCTGATGGGCCAGAAGGGATAATAGTTCTCCCAACGCACTCTCTCAACAAACTGCTTCCTTCTGCACTCTATTAATGTCTGTATTGATGCCTTTAATAGAAGAAAATTGGAAATCATGCTATTGCAAACTAATGAACATTTATTAACTCACTTTGATATTTACAGAAACAGACAATAGCAGACTCCATTAGAACCTTGTTTCCTCAACTTTGAGTTACATATGATCTGATGATGTAACCTAGCTATTTGCTATTAATCCCTTCTGTTCCTTGTACAACCTGAATCTCTTTGGCCTGTGATAGGCACTGACCCACAATCATTGCCCCAACCCACAATGTCCTTCTTGACCCACAATCTTGTTTTTTGCAGTGTGGAAGGACATTGATGGCCAACTGAGTAAGCAGGCCAGGCTTAGGGTTAACATCTTATTTAGAAGCTGGCACCTCAGGATTAGAGGACAATAGAGGACGGCATATTATTATAGGGAGTAAGAGTGATTATCCCGAGCAAAGTTCGCTGCCAGGTACTGGCTGAACTCCATCAGGGTCATCCAGAGGTCTCCAAAATGAAGATGTTGGCGAGGAGTTATGTCTGGTGGCCAGGATTAGATGTAGACATAGCCGCGTTGGTGGGGCATTGCCCAGAGTGCCAAGAAGGGCAAAAATTACCACCAGCAGCTCCCCCACATTCAGGGGAACGGCTGGGTAAACCCTGGTCTTGGTTACACGTAGACAATGCAGATCCTTTCGTGGGACTCAATGTTCTTAGTCATTGTGGATGCCCATTCAAAGTGGCTGGATGCGCATAGAGTTCATTTGTCAAACACGGGGACAATGATAGAAAAACTGCGCACAATGTTTGCAATACACAGACTCCCAGAAGTGTTGGTCACAGATAATGGGCCATCGTTTACAAGCAGGGTATTTTTTTTAATGGCATTAAGCATATAAAGACAGCTCCATACCATCCAACATCCAATGGTCTGGCAGAAAGAGCAGTCCTGACTTTGAAATCAGGCTTAAAGAAACAGCCTAAAGCCTCACTAGATATCAAACTGTCCTGGTTCCTGTCTGATTATAGAACCATCCCGCATGCAATTACTGGGATAGCTCCAGTAGCGTTGCTAATGGGGGGGAAGACTCTGCACCAGGTTAAATCTTATCTTCCTGGACCTGGGGGGAAGGGTGAAGCAGTGAAATGCCGACGTAAGACTCCACTAAGCGTGAGAGACAGTTTACTTCAGAGGACAAAGTTTGGTTGGTGGAGGAACCACAGGAATGGCCCTGCGTAGGTAAAGGCATGGTCGATGCAAAGTCATGTCCAATGACTTGAAGCGTTTGCATAGGTGCCACGGCCCTGAACAAGCATGTGGATCACATGAAAGCTGCAAACGTACAACAGTGCGGGAGCAAAATGTGCCCGGCTCCTCAACAGCCTTTCTGACTGTTCGGGACTCATGGGCTCCCCCTCTCCGTCAAGCATTGGAAATGCCTTGGAATCTGAGATGGACACTGGGGATGCTGCCGCCTCAATGCCTTTTCCACCTGATGAGGAGAATGAATTTCTTTCCAGATGCTCTGGGTGCAAGAGGCGAGCTACTGTACATTACATACCACCCACATCAGAGACAGAGTTGGAGGAACCTGACCTGGTGCTAAAATGCCCCAGGAGGGCAGCTTATGTCCTCAGACCTGGGGTGAGGGATGTAGTGTTTGTAACAAGGTCAGACAGATGAACTTCATAGAATATGAGTTCCCTGATTGGGGCTGTTAATCTGGTCCAATTAGGGAGCCCTGGTTGACACATAAGAACAGGAACGGCAGGAATCCTGTTCACTCTGTGAGTTGGCTCTGAGGGAGCTGTATCAGTGTCAAAGACACTCCACATGTAAAAGAAGGGTGACTTGGTGATGGGATACCAGCTTCTATGGAGTTATTTCAGTATCTATCCCAGGTTATTAACAGAGACCAGGAATTAAATTTGTGAACCCTCATCTTAGTAGAGTCAAAGAAAATTGAGGGACAACTAGATTGGCAGGCAAGTGAACATAGGACCCATATAAAAGAAAGTAGGCAAACCTAATTTGGATAACTACAGACCCATCAGGCTAAATTGGTAAAAATAAAGAGTTGACCATGAGAACACTTGTGAAGTACATTCATGAGTGCAATCAAGGAGATATAAACGACATGGCTTTAAAAGGGGAAGATTATCCCTGATGTTCCCTTGAACCTTTTGAGGAAATTGCATTGCAAATGGGACAGTGAAAACCTTATGTTATTGTATTCCAATAGTCTTTGATAATGCTTCTCCTGAAAGGGTACAATTGAGTTCAAAGTAAAACCTGAGTGTTAGTAATAAAATGGCAGTAGGAAAGAAAATGGTAGGGGATGATGCAAGGGTGGGGCAAATATTGAATAGAATATGACAGGATTCGGCGCTGGCAGCTCTAATGTTGCTAATCCACAGAAATATCTTTGACATAGAAAATTGATTGGAACAGAGTGAAGTTGAGAGGCAATGCAAAACTTACATTTGTTAGACTGCAGATTTTTGTTTTAAAAATCATGGCACACGAGCCACAGTAGCAGTATTTATTCATAATTTTTGCTATCAGTCATGAAGAAGTCATCCACATAGTTGGAAACTGGAGTTCTGATGTATCTTTTCTTGCCTGACAGACAGCAACATTTCTTTAAAAGAGCGTTTTAGCAAATAGTAGGTTACAGTTTAAAAAGATGTACAAATCTTCCAAATGTTTGCATTGTTCTGTCAATTAAACAATTGTGAGTTTGATAGATAATATTTTGCTACCACAAAATTTTATGACAGATGTGGTGATGTTGGAGAGTTTGGCTGAACCTGATGGCTCAGTGCACTATTGTTACTTTTGATAATAATTACTTATTTATCAAAAGTTGAATAGGAAGGAATGTCAGTATTCTGCATCTTGAAATGGTAAGTTGTGGGGTTTTCCACATAGTGACTTCCTTACCTCGGGCTGGTTATTAGCTTAAGGTGAGAAGACAAGGCAGCATAATTCCCCTCATTAAAAGTAAGCACAAGACAGGAAAGTAGCCTGCAATGGTCATAGATTACAAAGATCAATTAGAGGTGCAGTGGTCTGAGGATCAAGGAGGTGAGGGGTGGTTTGGGGAGTGCAGGGGTGTGGGGGGACTGCATTTGGCATTTGTAATAGAGGGAGCGGAATCAATGTCAGATAGAAAAGACAGGAATGAAAACCAAAAGAACTGCGGATGCTGTAAATCAGGAACAAAAACAAAGTTGCTGGAAAAGCTCAACAGGTCTGGCAGCATCTGTGAAGGAGAAAACAGAGTTAACGTTTCGGGTCCGGTGACCCTCTGAGGAGTTCTGAGAGTTAGCCCTGTTTTCTCCTTCACAGAAAAGACAGGAAGTTGGGGAACAACATTGAAACAGTAGGATGTCTGCAATGTACTGAAGTCTTTGGAGGTTTGATGATGTCCATGAGAACCTTGGACCAATCAAAGACATGTCATAAAGACATAGATAATCATTTCAATTAGGCTAAAGTGGGCAATGTTAGAAAGGTTGAAGCAGGTGATTCTTTTGGTACAACTTGGAGTCAAATTTACAAAATTGGATCCATCTTATTTATCCTTCCCAGAATCCTATAGCAGCAAAAAGAGAACATTTAACTGTTTTTCAATTATACACAGTTTCTTTGTCAAAATGTCTCACAGTGAAGATATTGTCCGTTTGACCTATGCCAGTCTAATGTTTCACTGTAGAATCAAAACAATTCTATTCTACCTAAATCCATGTCTGAAATTCAATTAACAGAGTTTTTGGGTAAAGATATTATCACACTGTGATGAGCATGAGAGCATCAGAGCTAATCCATCAAAAGAAAAGCAAACACAACAAATGCAAAATTGAAAGGATTTACTGGATGAACATTTTACTATGTTTACACCCTTGCCTGCCAATATACCAGCTGCTCTTGATATTACAAATGCACTGAAGATCAGTGTTAGCTTTTTTGTTTAACGTTTTATATTAATGTATGACAGACAAACTTTTGACAGATCCTCGTTATATGAGAACTCTCGAAGTAGGACACAAATAGTTATAAAACAAAAATAAGTTAAAAAGAACTATTAAAAATAAAGTAAAAGGAGAAGCTATTAATGATTGATTAAACTGTCTCTGCAACAATGTACACATCATCCAAAATAAAGTGAAAACTGGGGCAATAACCTGTAGTTGGCACTAAATGTGGTCAAAATAACTGGAACATGGCTACATAAAGAACAGGACTGGAAACTAAATATTGCAGATTCCACCATACTCAGAAAGGGAAGGCTGAAATGGAGCTGTAATTATTTAAAATAACATGCAATAGAAAAGCATGAAATAATTAGCAGAAGAATGGTCACAAGACGGGGACTTCCATGAGGCAATGGAGATATCTGAAGACATCCCTAAAGTGTTTTCTTTGCCCTCCTGTTGTGACTGAGCTCTGAGCAGGGTAATTTCTTGGGGTAGCATTGAAGATACAATAGGGTGGTGGGCAAATTCATCCCCAAAAGACAACAAAAATCCCTGGGACAGTTCAATCACAAGGGCTACCTATCAGAGAGAAAACGTCCTCCTCGCCTCCTGCCTCAACCAATGAGTGGAATCAAGGATTGTTTTCTTTGAGCTGCTCTTTCAATCATGGACTGGTTCATTTTTTTATTTGCAGCATATAGGCTCAAAGTGAGAAGCAGTGAGCAATGCTGCTGGGTTGGAGGCAGGAGACCAATGATACAGGGGTGGGTAATGTTGGGAAGTGAGGCTAGCAAAGCCAGGGCCCAAGAATTGTTGTTGCAGAGACTGGAGAAGGGGTTTGCGGGAGGAGTCAGGCTGCCCGGCTGGGAGGAGGAGTGAGGTTGGGGACTGACAGGGTATTGGGATTACAGAGAGTACGGAAGAGTTGAAAGTGGGGAGAAAATAGCTGCAAAGCGGAGAAAGGGTCTACAAAGAGGGAAGGGGACAGCAAACCGAGTAACTGGGTCTGTAAAAGCAAGAGAAATTGACTGCAAAAGTAGTCAAGGGGCTGCAAAAGGCAGTGAGGTGCTGCAGGTTGGCGGGGACGAGGATCTGTTTTGGGAGTGAGGATCCACAAACATGACAGAGTAGATGCAAAGGGGTAATAGCAGTTTTCAACATGTTGACAATAGAATACTCAGCTAAGTAGGAAACAGGAAAGCTTGAAGTCCCAGAAGTAATGAATTCCTTTCAAACGAGTGTGGAATCTGTACCGTAAGGCAGCAGATGTTCAGGTGTTACCATACGGGCAAATGGTGGTGGATACTATTGCAATAAACACAATGCCAATTAGATAATTTAATACTGAAAAGTATTACTTCATAAATATTTGCATTTATGTCTGATCATATTTCAAAGAATCTTACATCATGTGAATTACTTGAAATACAATGACATATGTTAGAGATGTGTGTGGTGTTTAGGAAATTAAAAATGTTCTTGTGTGTTGTGGTTTTAAATTTAATGGAGCAGTGATGATCATTGGAGATATTGATGAATTCTTCTCATTCTGCTTGTATGAGCATCCAATACCCCATAGGTCAACACAAATGCAGAACTTAATGTTACTGTATGACTGCATCACCTAATGAATGAGTTGGAGAGAATGAAAAAGGAGCACCAGAAAACCAAAAGAAAAACGTCCAATGTCAAAAAGTTGCCCTTTTAAAAATCTCAAAAGAAGTCTTCAAAAAGAATATTGTGGCCCCTGCTCCTGGGTTGGTGTCAAACCTATGAATGACATGTGCCACATAACGACTGGTTTTGAAGTTGTTCATAAAAATACTGGATGTCCCACAGCCATATTGCACTTGCTGAGACAGAATTGGGTCAAGACAAGACTTCTGCCCTCATCTCAGAAGGAAGATCTGCTTCAGAGAAGTCTCAGCCAAACCAATTGGCCAGAAGCTGTGTCGTCCCAGGTTCGAGTGGTGATCACTGCTGAAACTACAGTCAATTCCTAAAGAAGAGGAATTATGGAGGCCAGACCGAGAATAAGTCCAGGGTATCTGTGGGTCTTGACTGGCAGGTCCCAACAAAGGGAATGAAAAATCTAGTGAGCTAGGTTTGAAAGACCAGGAGTGAGAGTTGAAGAGGAGTGAACTTAGGGTGAGCCATCTTAGAGCAGTCTTGTTGACACCAGCTGGCCCAGAGAAAAAAAACTTACTTGTTTAGCTGAGCCTTCCTCTGTTGCAGGTAAAATAGTGACAGGAAGTGGGATGAGACAGTTAAGCCAACATTAAGAGAACACTTTGTCTTAGTTTTGCTCCATTGACTGGGAGACCCATAAGAGGTGTTTGATCACTGTTTTAATTAAACTAACCATGGATTTGAATGTTCAAGAATCCACTTGACAGGGTTGGCCATGAGACAATGTCATCATCCACCGCAATGATCCAAAAACTGCATACATAAAACAAAATCCTGTGGTGAGAAATAACGCATAATTGGCTGATATTATTTGAAGTAGGATATAAGTTTTAACTAACTAAACAGGTGGGGTTCAAACAGCAGAAACATTTTGTTCACTCTGAATAAGACAATTCAAATTAAAGGAGCTTAGGTGTACTGGATAGATAAGCTTAATGAGCTAAATGTCCTTCTCTCATCAATTACTTACCATGTTTTTGTGTATTATTTTTAATACCTTAATCTTTACCTTTAAACCTAATTTGGTTGTTTCCATTCAGTTAACTCACGTGGCACTAAAATATCTAGCTACGTTTTACTTTGGTAAAATGATGGATAAATAGTCCTAGAAATTGTAAGTAACATGAGTAATTTGATGTAATAATTGTAGCTGAGAGCATTGTTTAGTCCATTACCAGAAATTAATTCTGCCCATATTTACTAATTAGTATATATCTTAGCAATACTGACCAACTGACAATCTCGGAGCAACCTTGTGAAAAGTGACTAAATAAAAAGGAGCAGCTGCTGTTGCTGCAAAACTCAGACTGTGCACTGCAGACCTACAAAATGGCCATCAGATAATGCTGGTGACAGGAGTTGAAGTCCTGCAACTTAATATAATCAAAATGCCCATATTCATTCTAAGTTTCCATAGCTGACCGGGTCTGGTAAATTTACAATAAGAAGCTGGCTTCGTAGGTGAACAGCTGCTAGCATATCTGTATGAAACTTGTACCATTCATATTATCCAATCCATATTTTCAGTGAATGGGAGGGAAGTTTAGTCACCTGCTCAACTTTTATGACTCCATCGCCCCACCTGCTACTATACTGATCAACTGATATGGCACTACCAAATAAACGAAACAACGAATAATACAATAGTAAAGAGAGCCATTTGTTTCATCTCCTTATGACTTACACAGTGTGGCACCACTGCCCAATGTCACTGCATTGTTGCATTTTTAAAGACTAAGGGTCCCTTAAAAGGTAGGCAATCTTTTCTTCTGGGACCACTACTTACTCCTGATCCGAGTCCAGGAACTTGACCAATTTTACTCCGCATGTTCAATTTTTTTTATAAAGCTCTTCCGAATTGGAAAGGTAGTGAGAGGGAAGGGAAATGCCATGAAGAATTGCTTTCTTTCGGCCCACTGGTTGTATTTCTGGATTGCTCTCCAGGTTTGTAAGAACAGAAAGGTGGGTTACCAAACTGTCTTCAAGAGATACATTCTTAAACAGCTTCATTGCAAAAAGCTGAAGTTGTGCATTGCTTGTGTTGTGCCTAATTAAGAGTGAACAAGAGGGACAGGGTCAAAATTTAACCACTGTTTAATACTGGCCTGTGGGAAAACGCTATGGCCTCACACCACTTCTCAATGTTCTGACAGGCAGATTCGCTAATGTAGCACCTTGAGAGAGAAAGTCAAAGAATTTGTAATTTCTGAACCTGGTTCAAAATTGTTTTCTTGCAGTATTCATTTTGTCAGATTATAAGTTGAAGTACAATGGCAAACATAACAGGTGTCAGTAAATAATTGTAAGGCATGCTGCTAGACTGCATAACTTGCTCGTGAGAAAACGCAAGTTCTCCTCCAAACTATGCATCATCCTGACATGGATCACCATTCATTCAATGTTAGGTCAAAATTCTGGAGCTCCCTTCCAAAAAGCATGGTGCATCTACCTACGCCACGTGGACTAGTCGATCAAGAAGGTACTTCACCACCACCTTCTCAAAGGCAATAAATGTTGATTATTCCAGCAATGCCCACTTTCAAAGAATGAATTTAAGAACGGTTCCTATTTAAGACTCTATCCACACTGTATATCTTTCTTGAACAAAATGGTAAACTGACAAACTGGTGCCAACTATCTGTTGATGTTGCACTTTCAACGCATTAGCAGCTGGGCGATGTTTCTTCCTTGTGGAGAAAGGACAGAGAAAATCAAGGATTTATTCTGGGGATCTCCCAGCACAAGTATACCTCATGCTATTCTTTTGCATGGTTGAACTCCAATATGGTGATATCTGGGTGGATAATAGTTTGCTGCAGAAATAGTACAGTGGACGTGAATACAGCTACCAAATGGCATCATTTAAACATCTCAAAGAAATTAATGATTCAGATATACCATTATTGTTTTATGTAAGTTCTTGCTGCATCTCACCAAATTTGAAATAATTGCTTCAGTGATGAACACAAAATCTAGGCCAAAGGTGGTCATCGCTGACCTCAAGGAATGCTACCCACAAAAGTCTAGAAATTTATGGCGTAGATTTCTCCTCTCCTAATATTAGTTTGAATCTGACACTCAGTCAAAAAGGATCCAGGCAACAAACAACAGCGGTGTCATTAAGCATGGTCAAGTAATCAACCCTCACAGATGCAAACCAGGAAACACTGATTATCCTTCATTTGATTCATTCACACAGAATTAAAGTCAAATAGATACAAGATTCATCCCAAAGTCAAAGTTTCATTCAGTGGTTTGAATGGTTTTTTTTGCCATGAGGCCTAGAGAGTTTTGTTGCCCTGTTTTAACAATTTCATGGCATAGCGACCTACCCTACCCCATGGTGTCTCCTATAGTCAATTTCTGCTCCATCTTACCATGTGCCATTCCCAGAATGCACCACTCAGTGGTTATCTGCCCAAATACCTGTAACCCTTGGACATGTGAGATCTTTGAAAGGCTGCTGTGCGTCTGAACAAGCATTTGCAATCAAGTGCTCCCCCTCACCAGTAATGTAATGGTATAGTAGCCACAAAGCCATGTGATAAGGTATAAATGATTTGATTCTGTGCTGCACCTAGTGATGTCCAGGAGCTCTTGTCTTTTCTGTAAAGCCTTTCGCAGCTGAGTTCTGACATGGACAATGTCAGCTTTCTCCTCCCAGTGTCCTCAACCTTCTCCTTGGAAGACTTCTTCCATTACCCCAGTTTCTCAGCAGCTGCCAGGGTAGCGGGCACACACTTCCAGCAAGTGTTAGGGTGATTGCACATTCTTAGAATGGAATCCCTTCCTGTTGATGAATTTTGCAGTATTGTGCTGTGGCCCTCTCAGTGCCATGTGTGCAGCTGACCCCGCCAGTGTCCAACATGTCCATTTTGTTGAATAAACCTGCAGTGTGTTTGCTGTATAGACAGGTGCCATGTGCTGTAGGTGTTACTTTGCCATCTTGGAATGTCATTCATCAAGATGTAACCATCTTTCCAGCACTAGGCCCATAACCTTGAATGTTATGACACTTCAAGTGCTTATCCAAGTACTTTTTAAAGGTTGCAAAGTTTGCCTCCTCAACTATCCACCCAGGTAGTGCATTCCAGACCCCCATTACCATCTGGGTGAAAAACACTTTCTTCTCAAGTCCCTTCTAAACGTCTGCCTTTCACATTAAAAGTGTACACCTTGTTATTGATCCTTCAGCAAGGTCACCTCCTCTGCTCCAAGGAAAACAACCCAAGCTTATCCAACCTCTCTTCATCACTAAACTGTTCCATCCCTGGTGAATCTCCTCTGCATCCCCTCCACTGCAATCACATCCTTCCTACAATGTGGCAACCAAAACTGCTCATAGTACTCCAGCTGTGGCAGAACCACAGTCCTGCACAGCTCCAGCATACCCTATGGTCTATGCCTCAACTTATAAAGGCAAGTGTCCTGGATACCTTCTTGACTACCCTATTAATCTGCCCTGCTCACTTCTAGGATCTGTGGGCAGGCACCCCCAGATCCCTGTGTTCCTCTGAGCTTCCTAGTGTTCTGTCATTCATTCAGAATTCTCTTGTCCTGTTGCTTCTTCCAAAGTGCACCACCTCACACTTATGGGGTTTAAATTCCAGCTGCCACTGATCTCCCTATCTGACCAATCCATTTATATCCTCCTGTAACCTCACTGCCCACCACCTGGCCATTCTTTGTCATCTGCAAATTTACTTATCACCTCCCCTACGTTCTCATCTACATTGTTTATGTTTATCACAAACAATACTGGATTGAACACTGATTCCTGCGGTACACCTCTGGACATTGGTCTCCAGTCACACAAACAGCTTTCTTCCATTATCCTCTGCCTCCGCCACTAAGCCAATTTGGATCCAACTTGCCAAATTACTTTGGATTCCATGTGCTTTTACCTTCCTTATCAGACTCTCATCTAGAACCATGCTGAAGGCCTCACTAAACTCTATGTAAACTTCAACAACTACACTACCGTCATCTACACATTTGGTCACCTCAAAAAATTCAACCAGATTTGATGGGCATAGGCTCTGTCTGATAAAGTTATGCTGACTTCCCCTGATCAAACCTTGCCTCTCTCAATGGAAATTAATTTTCTCCTTTAGAATTTCCTCCAAAAATGTCCCTGCCACTAATAAGACTCACTGGTCTGTAATTCCCTGGTTATGTCTACCATACTTCTTGAAAAGTGGAGCCAGATCAGTGCAGTTGTCTTGCACCTCCCCTGTGTCCAGAGAGGAATTAAAGACTTGGGTCAGGGTCTCGGTGATTTCCCCCACAGCAGCCTGGCAAATATTGCCTATTTCTACTATACCCTTGGCTCCTTGGTGATGAGAACTTTCAGATGCTTTATTTCATATATGAAAGTGGAATTGGCAGAATTTACAGATTAAACCAACACCCTGCTAGAAATCTTTTGGAAATTTTGATTATGGAAACCCAGCAGGGAAAAAAAACGATATGACTGGAATGGTTGAAACAGTTGAAATGGTTGTCAACTAGTATGAGAGAGACCAGTCATGAATAGTTGATTCTAGTTGCCAACTTTGATTTCACCCAGTTGGGCATGGATGGCACTGGTAGCAGTTTGGTTGGCTATTATTTCCAGTTGGAAATGTGTGGGCAGTTAGCAATTGCTTGCATCGAGCTTGTGAGGAAGTCTACAGTGAGGCACTGAAGAAAAAACCCCTCAATTGTTCCCCAAAATAACTTTAACCTTAGTGATGTTAACGAAATCAGCTCATGAGGAAGGAAATACATAAAATGTGTCCTGAATGCATTATGCCTGCAGATCAGACATAATATTGTGCAATTTTGAAAACTTAAAGGAACTGAGAGAGACACAACTTTTATTGGAAATAAGCACATTAATCAACACCTCTAACTGTGATGCACGCATTTATGTACCTTTTAATGCATACGCAAATCGTACAAATAAACACTTCTTTCACAAAATTTACATACAACCCAATTCATCTCTGGGACACATTGTTTCTTGTTGAGATCTTGAATTTAGTTTGGAAACGCAAACATTTCTTTAGCTCTTTTCTGTGTATTCTCTGCCCTTAGATCATGTGTACATAGATGGTGGATGAAGCATGCTGGCAGGTAGAGAGAAAAAAATTAAATAAGGTTCCATTGAATTTGTCTAGCCAAGCAAGCAGGTTGTCCAATGTAATTACAAAGCAACCTGAAAGGAGAGTAAGTAGATCAAGCAACAGCAAAAAAAAGTCTCCTAAATTAACTAATCTCAAATATAAAGAAGGAGACACTTAGTGGGAACAAATTGCACTTCTGAATTACAATCCCTCCTGATCTCAGATGAGTTCTACAGTAAAAACAGGCCAATGTTAAAAATCTTGTATTTAGAACATCAGCAGTGGTAGATAAAATGACTCCAACAGATTCTTAATTGTATCATTTATTAAATTTCTGAGTAACTAACCTACATTTCTTTTAAGATAACAATTGACCTGCTTTACATTTTGGGTGCTTTATGTACTTATTTGAAATATAGAGCACTGCATGCCATTGGACTGAACTTTCAGTTAAATTGCTCTAAAAAAAAATTCTAAAATCTTAATGACCACTGTAAAATTAGAATGCACTAATATGTCCATTAAAGATGCAGACTCTGGGGAATTCAGTTATTGGTGATTAAAATACGATAGAATTTTAGAAAAGCAAATAGTGGATGGAAAGACGTTTACCAATGGGCAGGGATGTCCTTACAATCAAATGGCATTAGTAATACATTTCGTTCTTGACCCATCAACAGAATGGGTTGAAAAGTGAACCAATGTAAGCGATTGTTGCTGCCCTTCGAAAATAACATTTGATAAATATTCAAGATTACAACAATTTAAATATTCCTACTCTTTTCATCCCATTGGCTGAGTTCAATATAAAATTTTTAACTGTTGGTCAGTATCGCCACTTACTCTGACCTTCAGTCCCAAGCTGGTGCTGGCAGAGTGAACTGTCAGTGTTATCTGTTAGCCTTCATGAAATTTTAATAAATTCTTGACAGTTGAACTACATTTTGAGCACACATATTCCTCTTGATCTTATCACTTTAATTAAGTGGCTACCAGATCTACCTCCTTGACATTCAGTGGAAAAATAGACTGCAATTCAAATCAAGCCGCACAGGGGACACGCCAATGGATCGAAGCCATTGTCTGTTGCTCTGTAATTTTCTTCTGAAACTTCCTGAAAACAATAAATATTAAATGGATTTTTCAGCCTGTACAGAACCCAAGGGATGTTTCACTTGAAGATGCTGGTGTTGGGTGATGACATTCAAGTAGATATAATAAGAAAAATGCAGCCACAATCAATTCTCAGCATTAAAATATTTATGTCAGCACTGCGTGTTTCTTGGTGCTACTGCTGATGCGATCACTGCCGTGAGATAGTCTCACAGTCCCATCTGTGTAATTCTTACAGCCCTGTTCTCCCTAAAATGAGCTGCATTAATACAACTGGAAATGTAATATTGCAGTGAGACTTATTACAAAAGGAAATCGTTAGACTATTCATCAGTAGCTATTTCCTGCATGGAGTTCAATTACATAGGCTACAGTGTTTATGTGCATGACCCTAACGCAACAGGGCATATACTATTAGAAGTAAATTCCATTAAATATCTAGAGCAAAACAACACCTGGATCTTTTAAATGCTGCATGAACAATTTTCAAAATGTACATTGCTAGATATAAATGGAGCCTCGATGCCCGTTCTATGCTGAGTCAGACTTTTGTCCCTGGGAGTTAGACTTAATAATGATTGTTTATTTAGAAGGACACAGGAAGACATTGACTGAATTAGAATATCTCTAAGTGGCTACAACCTCTGTTTTTTTAACAGAATAGACCTCAGAAGCAACGTAACTCAACTGTGAAATAGTTCAATTTTATTTTAAAGCCTTGCTGCCAATTTTTAGAAGAAAATTTCTTCATGGGATATGAGCATCAATCATGTCAAACTGTAAAACGACAGTTAAGATTCAACCAAATTGCAGTGGGTCTGGAGTCACACATTGGCCAGACCAGACAAGAACAGCAGATTTCCTTCCCTGAAGAGGATTATTGATACAGATGGGTTTTTATGATAATTGACAGTAGTTATTTGGTCGACATTAGGCTAACTTTTAAATTCCAGATTTCTGCATTGCTGTATTCAAATTTCCCTACCTACTATGGTTGGATTTGAACTCATATCCCCAGAACATTAGAACCTGGAGTTCTGGATTAAGACGAGGCAGTGAATTAGAAGCAAATTTGCCATATATTCATTGTTTATCCCGATACGAGAGAGTCCTTGGGGATGAGCAACCATTATATGATTGAATTCTACATCAAGGAGAATGAGGTGATTGATTTGATACTAGGATCGTAAATCTTAATAAGGGAAGCTACGATGGTACGAGATGTGAGTTGGCTATGATGGATTGGGAAATATGACTGAAAGGAATGAGAGTGGATTAGCAATAATAAACATTCAACAGCGAATGGGTGAACTACAAAAAATGTTTATTCCTATCTGGTGCAAGAGTGCAAAGAGAACAAAGGCCAAACCACGGCTTGAGGGAAATTAGAGATAGCGTTAGATGCCAATAAAAAAAGGCACACAAATTGGTAGGAGAAAATGGATCTGAGGATTGGGAACAGTTTTAGAAATCAGCAAAGGAAGACCAAGAGTTGGTTAAGAAGGGGAAAAAGAGTGTGAGAGTTAGCTTGTGGGGAATGTAACAACTGATTGTAAAAAGGTTTCTATAGGTGCGTAAAGAGAAAAAGACTAGTGAAAACTAATGTAGGTCCCTTACAGTCAGAAATGGGGGGGATTTACAATGGGGAACAAAGAAATGGCTGACAAATTCATACATTGCTTCACAAAGGAGAACACAAATAAGGTACAAGAAATGATGGAGAACATAGGGTTTAGTGAAAGAGAAGAACTGAAGCAAATCTGTACGAGTAGGAGAAATGGTATTGGAGAAATTGATAGGATTGAAGGTTGATAAATCCCCAGGGCCTGATAATCTATAACCCAGATACTTAAGGAAGTGGGCCCAGAAATAATGGTTGCATTGGTGGTCATCTTTCAAGATTCTTTAGACTCTGAAATCTTCCTACAGATTGGAGGGTAACTAATGTAACCCCACTATTTAGAACAGAAGGTAGAGATGAACAGAGAATTATAGACCAGTGAGTCTGACATTGGTAATGGGGAAGATGCCAGAGTATATGATCAAGAATTTTACAGCAAAGAACTTAGAAAACAATGGTGGATCAGACAGTCAGGGCGGATTTACGAAAGAGATTTCATGCTTGATAAATTCACTGGAATTCTTTGAGGATGTAACTAGTAGGAGTAGATTAAGTTGGTGGGGGCAGTAGATGTGGTTTATTTGGATTTTCAGAAGGCCTTCAATAAAGTCCCACATAAGAGATAAATGTGTAAGATTAAAGCACATGGGATTGGGAGTTGCATATTGAGATGGATAGAACATTGGTTAGCAGGCAGCAAACTAAGAGTAGGAATAAATGGGTCTTATTCTGAATGGCAGACAGCAACTAGTGGAGTTCTGCAGGGATTGGTACTAAAACGCCAGTTATTCACAACATATGATAATGATGAGGGAACTAAAGGTAATATCTCAATACACAGAGGGCACAAAGATGGGTGGAAAAGTAAGCTGGGAAGAGGATGTAGAGATGTTGCAGTTTGATTTGGACTGGCTGAGTTAGTAGGAAAATGCAGTATAATGTGAGATTACTTTGTTGGCAAAAGTAGGGAGGCAGATTATTTTTTGAACAGCTGTAAATTGAGAGACGGAATGTTCAATGAGACCTGGGTGTCTTTTTGCACCAGTCACTGAAAGTAAGAATGCAGGTACAACAGGCAGCAGAGAGGGCAAACCATATGTTGGCCTTCATAGTGAGAGGATTTAAGTATAATATTCATTTTATTGCCATGTCTACTCAAGTACAAAAGTACAGGAGTACAAATGAAAAGTGTATAATGTCACCACACAAGGCACCATCTTAGGCGCAAGTACATAGGGACAGTGTCTTACAAACAAGGCAGAAAGAAAGAACAAAGTTAAAAGTTAAACATTACGGTGATTATAATACAGTGACACCTTCTTAGTTTTAATTAGAAAAAAGAGAAATAAAGCTGAAAGTTCAAACATTACAGTCTTTCTTGAGTGCCTAGCCACGGTGGGACTGCACTTCGAGGAGTCACCTCAAGACTGGAAGTCCATGCTGAGGCCACACCAGACTGAAACACTGCCATGTACTGCTGAAAGACCACCATGCTAGGCCAGGAAGCTGTTCAACAGGTCTGCTTTGAGTGAGATGTTGGGAGTCCATGGCTGGGAGAAGAAAGAAGAGAGGAGGAACTAAAACAAAAGAGAAGAAAAAGTAGAGAAAAAAGAAAAGGAAACAGACTGAAGTGTCCTACTCCATCATCATCTTGAATTCTCAACAGGAACAAGGAAGTCTTGCTGAAAATGTATATGGCATTGGAGAAGCCACAATATTGTGTGCAGTTTTGGTCTCTTTATTTGAGGAAGGATGTTCTTGCTACCGAGGAGGTACTGGAAAGGTTTACCAAACTGATTCCTCGGAAGGCAGGGCTGATATATAAGGAGAGATTGAGGTAGTTAGGATTATATTTACTGTAGTTTAGAAGAATGAGGGGTGATCTCATAGAAACCAATAAAATTTTAACAGGACTAGACAGGTTACATGCAGGAAGAATGTTCAAAATCAGGGGTAAAGACTGTGATGAGGAGAAACTTCTTCATTTGGAGACTGGTGAGCCTGGGGAATTCACTACCACAGACATGGATGAGGGCAAACCATTGCGCTTTCAAGAAGGAGGTAGGTAAAGCTTTTGTGGTTAAAGGGGTCAAGATATATGCGGAAAAGGCAGGATTAGGGTATTGGGCTTGATGATGTTGAGTGGTGGAGCGGACTCAAGGCCTATTCCTGCTCTTATGTTCAATGCTTCTACCTGTGTCAAAAGTGAGTTACTGAAGTGTGGATTAAGAGAGCCAGCTATTATAAGCGACACAGGAGAATAATTTAAAAACTTCAGGCTGCAACCCTGTACTATTCGGTGAGTCTGTATTGATCCCATAGAATCCCTACAGTGTGGAAACAAGCCATTCAGCCCATGTCCACATCCCCTCTCTGCGGAGCATCCCATCCAGACTCACCAACCTCTCCCCCCACCTTATCCCTGTAACCCTGCATTCCCCATGGCTAATCCAACTAGTCTACATGTCCCTGGACACACTATGGGCAATTTTAGCATAGACAATCCACCTAACCTGCACAACTTTGGACTGTGGGAGGAAACCAGAGCAGCCAGAGGAAACCCATGCAGACATGGAGACAACGTGCAAACTCCACACAGACAGTCACCCAAGGCTGTGAATTGAACCCACGTCCCTGGCACTGTGAGGCAGCAGTGTTAATCAATAAGTCACCATGCTGTGAGTATTTCGTTCCCTGGCCACTGATGAAAGTTCCTTGCTTGTAACTATTCAGAACAGGAAATGTTCATTTGGAAAGGTAACGAAAACATCAATAGACTTCACTGGAAACATCATAAGGCATCAATGGAAAGCACACAAACCTCCAAACACCTCAACCTCCTGATCCTTCAAGCACTATCTGCCTTGCTTCTGGTATAGTCTGCAGATGGGACATGGGTTCAGAGATGACTGTTAAGGCCAAATCACCCCAGAATGGTAGCGAGTCATTTTTAAAGAGAGAGAAAATCCCAAAACACTGTCTAAAAAGAAGGAAAATGTGGGATTGTGTGGGCGGGCAGTGGGATAGTGGAGTGGAGCAGTGGGATGTGGGAAATCATTTCAAAGTAGACAATCCAAATGAGCTGAAACCACAATGCATTTCAAAATGGGCAGCTCACCATTGAACCCTATCTGGGTCTCACTTGAGACTCATATTTTTACTTGCATCAAATAGTCTCCAGAGCCAGAGAAGGTGAAACCTTGGGTTGCCTTCAGCAGCCTAACTAGGGAGCTGGATGCAATTTCTGCAACCACCAGGGCTGAGACTGAAGATCTAATATAGTATCATATTCCTTGGCTTGGATGCTTAACGGAAATTCTATACTTAAAACATTGTGATTTATGCACAATTTGGTATGTTCCATTTTTAGAGATGTGATCCCATGTCGCCAGAACAGTACCACCAACTCTAAATAACTTTGGCACAGACAAACTATTTGCCTTTCATTAACATGTGATAGGTATTTAGTACAATGAAATAAATCAGCATAATTGCTGTGAAATGGCAGAAAACCAACAATTTATACATTTTCCTAAACACCAGTGTGTTGTTAATGGAGTTACAGTGATTCAATTCAACTCAACAAACATTTCTCCGAATGACAGTAATAAACAGCTACTATAAGACACTGGAAGCAAAAATAATTGTTAGTATTTCTTTCCAGACCTCTATCCATTTAACTAATGATACAGTGCGCACATTTCAGAAAAAAGGGACCAATTAATAAATATCCTTTGGGTCTCAAGCACTCATCTATGAAAATAGATGAAACCTCATCTTGCATTCAGTTGTGGTTAAGTGTGACAGCCTCACCTGTAAGCAGAAAGTAACTAATTGGGTCTGCTTCCTACTTCAGGTAATCTCATCAGGTATTGCAGGTGTTTCACTGGCATGCTTATTGTTGCTGCTTCCAGTTCTTCGTCAGTCCTGTGGATATCAGTGATACTCACTTTATTAATTTCTATATCATAGGCCTAAATCTGAGTGTGGGGAAGATCAGTTTCTGAAACATGTAACATGAGACTGAGTTCTCCTGTCAAGGCTTCAGGGCATCCACTAGCTGAAAACAGAACATTAGACCTGAAGTGTTTTATTAGTGATTTGAGAGAATCAGTTATCCTGCAAGAAAAGTAATCTTACATATTATTAATGAAGGTCCTGACTTAATAAAATCTCATATGGCGAACACATTACAGAAAGAAAGGGCAGCCTATGGACTATATGCCTTAAGTGTGTCAAGTTTTAGTTTTGATACAACTATCTCTACTGGAATATTAGGATTTGTTTCACAGGATTACAACATTTACATAGATACTTATACTGAAGCAATCCTCATGCGTGTTTTAAAATCTGGTACTAAACTTGGCAAAGCTTTATGTTTTTTGAAGAACTCTGAATTGCTCAGCAATATAACTCACCCACTGCATACACATGAAAACTATAAATCAACTTAACTGTTTTTTTTAAAAATTCACATGGGATGTGAGCTGGCCAGCATTTATTACCCATCCCCAGTTTCCCTTGAGGAGGTGGTGGTGAGCTGCCTTCTACATGAACTATCTTTAACATTTATTCCCTTATGACTGGCATACTGCAACACCTCACCAAGACTCTTTCAACAGAACCTTCCAATCTGCTGCGTAGAAGCACAAGGATAGCAGGCACATAACAGCAGCACAGTTGCAAGTTGCCCTTCAAACCTCACACCTTCCTGATTAGGACATATAATTAGAATCATAGATCTTTACAATACAGAAGGCCATTAAACCCATCATGTCTGTACCAGCTCCAGAAAGAACAGCCCAGATCGGCCCATTCTCCAGCCCTACCTCTGTAACTCTCTAAATTCACTTTGAAATATACATCCAGCTCATTTGAAACCTCCTGTGGAATCTGCTTCCACTACTCTCCCAAGCAGTGCATTCCAAATCCCAACAACTGAGTAAAGAAATTTCTCATCTCATTCTTAGCTCTCTTGCTGAGAATCCTGGAATTGTGGCTCCTAGTTACTGCCAACACCAACTAGTGGAAACAGAACATCCTTCTTTATCCTGTCAAAATTGTTCATAATTATGAACATCTTGTAAAGTCACTGAAATAACTCCACTGAGGCCAGTCTATCATCACCAAGTTACTCTTTATTTACGAGTGGAGAGTGCCTGACACTGATTCAGCTCCGTCAGAGTGAGCAGGATGTCTGACACTGCTGTTCTTATCTGTCAGTCAGGGCTCCCTGACTGGACCAGATTCATAGTCCCAAGCAGGGAACACTTTCAATGAAGTCTACCTGACTGACCTCATTACAATCACTACAGTCACCTGTTAACCTTCTGTGCTTTAAGGAGAATAAACCAATTTCTCATGTTTACATGTATCTAAAATCCCCCATTGACTCGAGATTGTTATTAGAAATAAATTTGTCCCTTGAATAAAATAGTTCATGAATACAGTTGTCCAAAACTGTCTGTGATGGGCTTATTAGTAACCAGACTTCTGTACATTGCTTAGTCAGTCTCCAGTCTAATTGAATGTTTAATCCCTTGCACAACGACCCCTCACTCCTACCTCTTTGCCCAAGAGAGTCATAGAAATTAAAATATAATCAGAACATCACACAAGTTCCATGATGACAGGACTAATTAAACTATTTGCTGAAATGATTTTTCTGAGATATTAATACCTATCAAATGTCATTATTTTAGATCAGGAGAGATGGGGAAAATACAATTGTGTATTTACAGATGACCCAGCTGTTAAATGTATTTTGCTATAGCTCTTAATTGTACAATTCATTGAGAAATGAAAGTTAATAATTCCAATTGTTAACTCTATCAATTTAACTTCTACACTATCACAATACTTGAAGCAGAGACAGCATTCACAATGTTAATCAGTTAGTAATCTTACATGTGCTTGAATTTATTTCAAATTTTTACATTGCCCAAAATTACATGGGATTAAAAACACTTCTATTGTATAGTACCTTCAGAAAACATGAAAATTTAAATGACTGTTGTGTAGAAAGATCCGAGCGTTTTGTGCTTTTTTTAGGGACATTAAATGTTTTGCGCAGTCTTTCTTGTATTGCCTTTTAGCATGTTTGACTAGACTCTATTCTGCACCTGGTGAATAGAATTAGTATGTGTAAATGCCTGAGTAACTTCATTCACTAATTGTTAAAATTATTGGGCTTTCTGTACATCAAGAACCTGGCTGACCAAAGGGGAAAAATAAAGATGAGTACAGCCAATTTACAATGGGGTCTTTTTTGGCAAAATTAGAATTAAAAATCATGAGTTGATGGAAAATAATGGAAAATGGAACCAAGCGCTGTGATGAATAAATAATGACTAAGTACATAAACAGATTGAATGAACATACAGATACTTGGTAGTTTATTGAGTGGTATTAATTAGCAATAAATACACAGATCAGGATAGGGACTGCAAAATGCTAGCTGGCATTACAGTCTAAGGGGTGACCATAAAAAAGACACATGCTTATTTACCAGGATTAGATTTTAAGATAAGGTAATCAAAACTGTGGTTAAATAAATAGGTGAATAGTAAGATAAACAGCAAGCTATTACACCAAGTTGTTAGAATTTCCTCATGAACTGAACAATTGGCATCCCTCTTCAGTTTGGCAGAATGGGGTTTTAAACAGGGAACCTTGCCAGTAATCCTAATGATCTCCTGCATAAGGGCCTATCACAGAATTATTGCAGTACCAAAGGACGCCATTTGGCCCATTGTGTCAGTATGATCTCTGAGCATTATGAATTAGTTCCAGTCTCCAGCCTTCTCCCATACCACTGCACTCTTCCATTATTTGAAGAGAAACAATCATCTACTGCTTTCTTGAATATCTTGATTAACTATGCCTTCCCCACATTTCAGATTTGAATCACCGTGAAAAAGCTTTTACCTCACATTACATTTGATTCTTTCACAAATCACTTTAAATCTGTGCCCTCTCTTTTTTGACCCTCTCATAAGCAGAAAGAGTTTCTCCCAAACTCTTCGATCCAGCACCCCGTGATTTTGAAAACCTCTATCAAAACTTTTGTTTCAGCCTGTCTCTAACCAGAGAAATCCCAACAGCTCTAACCTATCTTCATAACTGATGTTTCTCATCACTGAAAACATTGTTGTAAACCTCAACTACATTTTCTTCAATATGTTAGCTTTAGCATAACCTCCTCATTCTTGTATTCCATGTCCCTCTTAAAGCTTGGGATACTGTTCTCTTTAAATTGCTCTCTCCAGTTGTCCTGCCATGAATTTAGTGAGTTATGTACATATTCAACTAAGTCCTTCTGATCTTTCACCACACTTTAGAATTATACCACTTATTATATATTGTCTTTCTATGTTGTCCCTCCCAAAATGAATCATTGCACACTTCTCCATATTAAAACTTCATCTAAGACCTATCTGCTCACTCCACACATTGTCATGTCTTTTAGAGTCCTATATTATCCTCCTCTCAGTTCACAATGGTTCCAAGTTTTATGTTGTCCATTAACTTGGAAGTTGTCCCCTGTACACGAAGATCAAGATATGTGGCAAGAAACACAAGGGCCCCAATACTGACTCCTGGGGATTACCGCTACAAAAATTCTTCTAGCCTGAAAAATGGCTATTAGCCAATTACTGTTTCCTATTACACAGCTACTCATATCCACACATCTACTATAGCTCATGGAATACAAGGGATAACTTCTCACAAACCTGTTGTATGGGAATGTATCCAACACCTAGTGGTGGCACGGTGGCTCAGTGGTTAACACTGCTGTCTCACAGCGCCAGGGACCTGGGTTTGATTCCACCCTCGGGGGACTGTTGTGTGGAGTTTGCACATTCTCCCCGTGTCTGCGTGGGTTTCCTTCGGGTGCTCCAGTTTCCTCCCACAGTCCAAAGATGTGCAGGTTAGGTGGATTGGCCATGCTAAATTGCCCGTAGTGTTCAGGGATGTGTAGATTAGTTAGGTTATAGGGGGATGATTCTGGGTGGGATGTTCTGAGGGTCACTGTGAACTTGTTGAGTCAAAGGGCCTGTTTCCACACTGTAGGGAATCTATGAAAAAACCTTTTGGAAGTCTACATACAACGCAGCACAGCATTACCCTTAAGCCTCTGTCACGTCTTTCAAAAAAAACATCCAGCAAGCTAAACACCCTTTTACTTTAAGAAATCCATGTGGCTCTTCTTAATAACTCCATCATATTTTGTTCAGAGAGTTTAGATTTATGTTATTACGGCCAAATTATTGGGACCTGAACCTCTGAACAGAGGTAAAATTTCAATTTTACCATTAAACCCACAAGATTACAAATACAAGGCATTGGAATGTTCTACATTGCTTGACCAACTGAGATAGTGTCACTGGCATTTGGACAGTGGTGTACCATTTGATCAGGAGCTGATAAGGAAGAACCAGGTCTTCTTGGAACATACTCACTATAATGAAGGATTGAACAGACCATACAGGCAGAAGTCTTCCCTACATGCTTCATCATCCCTTTTTGCTACTGATCCAGGTTACAGAAATCTCTTAGATCAAGCACATGCACTAAGTGAAGCTCTAATTTGTCACAATCTATTTGGGTAGCACACTGAAAATCAAGGTCCACTATTCCTGGAGTCACTTCAAATATTTCAGTTTTATAACTGCTCAAAATTCCCCAAATTTTTTGTCATTTTGACAGTTTAACAAAGCATGGACCAGGTTTCTTAAGAATTATGATTTATTACAAATAAATAGATTCTAGCGACAGGTAAACAATTATGACTGTCAAAAGACAACTCGACCAGTTAAAACTTGAAAACCTTAACAAAACCATCCCTCCATGGATATACAGACAGATAAACAATGTTGTAAGTGAAGGGAAAAACTGGCAAGACAGTTTGACAATCCCTTTCAACAGGGTTCACCGAGATGATCCTTTTGCTTATCAAGACATGCTGTTCTTTGGTCTCTTTTCCAGGTGCTTTCCATTTCTTTTCAGGGGAAC
The DNA here is from genome assembly GCF_021869965.1 of Rhincodon typus. NCBI lineage: Eukaryota > Metazoa > Chordata > Chondrichthyes > Orectolobiformes > Rhincodontidae > Rhincodon > Rhincodon typus. Next base: position 17,736,857 of record NC_063355.1, on the reverse strand, counting down.
AGAGTGACTAGTTTACAAATCATAAAGTCTCTTAGCTACTGGTTAAAAGCCACATCAACTGGTCAGCAAAAATAAATTGGCTTTCTTCAGGTTTTCGGGATGTTTTACTGCAGAGAACAGGATGCTAAGAAGGATGATAGCCATGATATATTGAATGGAAGGGCAGGCCCAAAGGACCCAAGGGCTACTCCTTTTCCTACTTTGTTTGCGTCTGTGTTTCAATCACAAGAAAAATTCATCCTCAACACAATTGTGAGTGGGTGGGTGCTTGAGTTGGTAACTCATTATTTAGTTATCATGGTGGGACAACTATATTTTCTAAATAAAAACCAAAAGAACTACAGATGCTGTAATATAGTAACACAAACAAAGTTGCTGGAAAAGCTCAGCAGGTCTGGCAGCATCTGTGGAGGAGAAAACAGAGTTAACGTTTCGGGTCTGGCGACCCTTCCTCAGGGAAGTGTCTCAATTCTGTTCTGAGGCAGGGTCACCGAACCCGAAACGTTAACTCTGTTTTCTCCTCCACAGATGCTGCCAGACC
>NC_063355.1:17530523-17735916 GCF_021869965.1 Rhincodon typus | reverse complement strand
CAGCAACTTTGTTTGTGCAACTATATTTTCTCCTTGTTATATCATGATATTAAAAGCTCCTATCAGGTCTCCAAAACCTTTCTGTTCCACATGCAATGAACTGCCAGAAATGTGAACTCACCATCAATATAACAGACTCAAACTCCATATTTCACATCAAATGAAGGGTAATAGAAAATGCTACCTGACACTATAAAATATACAGTATAAGTAAAGTCAGTGGACACAAACAGTGGGTTGTACTGAACCAGGTAAGAAAAGTGGAATGAATATTATAACAAATTTTGGGGGTGGTGGGGGTTTTAGTGGTGTGGAATTTCACAGTCTACTGCAATCATTTGGCCCATTTAGTCAAGGCAAGTTGTTTAAAAGAGATAATTGATTAATCTCAATTCCCAGAACCTTTCTTATGGGCCTTCAAAATTTACCTTTTCAAACATATATCCAGTTGCACTTCTGAAAGTTACTAGTGAATCCATTTTCAGCAAACTATTTTCTGGCAGTGTCTCCACAATCACAACAACTGGCTTTACAAAAAAAACGCCTTTGTTTCTCATTCGTGATTCTTTTGCCAGTTATGTCAAATCTGCATCCTCAACTTACTAACTCTCCCACCAATGGAAACAATTGCTGCAAAGGCTGGAAAGTGCAGTTGAGGATTATCAGATCAGCCACGGTCTCATTAAATGGTGGAACACATCTGGAAGAGCTGAATTATCCACTTCTGCACCTACATCTTATTGTTCTGACTGTGCTGTCACACTTTATTTCTTTTTGTAAACAATTTAATGAAGCAAAGTAGACAGGTAGAATTTAAAGTACACAGAATCCAAATTTTGGAGGCTCATTCAAAAATATCTGAAAAATAGACTTTCACCTGGTTTGTGGAAATTTGTACCTTTTTAAGTTTTAAGTGAAAACATGGCTTGGTCCTCAATAAAATGTATGCATTTGGAAGGGACTCCTTTGACCTCCTAGTGAAACATTCGTTTTGCTTAAGAAGAAGTGGATATTTGTCTAACATTGTTCGATAACAATAGACGTGTGTCTAAAAAATCAGGAGGTCAATATTTGAATTCTTATTCGGTCTCCATTATAAAACTTGAAGGAAGTTGGTGTTCTGTAAAATGATAATGTTCACAATCTAAATTTATCAAATTATTTTAATAGATTATTGATTTTTTATGAGTTATATATCCTTTAATAAAGTCCATTGTTGAGTTTACTGATGTCTGCTTCTGTAGAACAGGAGAATTATAATTAAATCAGAAGAAGTAGAGGCAAAGGCCATCTCCACCCAATATTCTAAAATTGATCACCCTGCCAGTTACCTTTGATCTGTCACTCAATACTTGCCAGCATCTATCTGTGCTCAGTGTTTTTCTCTCTTTCTGGCATCAGAGGAAGTTGATAATGAAAACTAGTTCCAGCCTAATAAGACACAGAAGCATTAAGACACTGGTGCTGTTGTTTGTACTCATCCTTCCTTTTCTGAGCATTTTTAAACACAATTCCAGTTAGCACCCACTACAGAGCATGGGAGCAGTTCAAAGCAAATACCACTCTAAATGCTCCAGGCATTTGGTGTTTCACAGTCTGTGCACCAGCACGAGGTACTTAAAACAATTTGCTTGACTTCTTTCTTTCCAGAATAGTGATTCTTAAGGCTGTGTACCTGTCGCTTGGACAGAGGCATCAATGCTTGGCAGAAATCTTTATCAAAACTGCAGTAACTTTTTCTCTGTTGAGTTGATTGTTAGAATTTGTAAAGCGCGTCAATGAAGTCTTGGTGAGTTGCTCCAGTTCATCTTGAAGATGGTGCACACTGTTGCCACTGTGTACTGGAGATGGAGGCAGTGAATGTTTAATGTGGTGCTGATCAAGCAGGCTACTTTGCCCTGGATGGTATTGAAATTCTCAAGTGTTTTTAAAGCGGCACCCATCTAAGGAAGTGGAAAGTGGAGAGTATTCCAAACACTAGCGATTAGTAACTAGATGGTGAACACGTTTTCAGAGTCAGTTACTCACTGAAGAATTCCCAACATCTGACCTGCTCTTGTAGCCATTGTATTCATATGGTTTTTCCAGTGAAGTTTCTGTTTAGCTTTAATTCCCAAGATGTTGATGGTGGGGTTTTTGCAATGCTGATGCCTTTGAATGTCAAGAGGAGATAGTTAGGTTTTCTTTTGTCGAAGATGATAATTGCCTTGTAATTTTGCATCATGAATGTTGTCTGCCACTTATCAACCCAAGCCTGAATGTTGTCCATGTCTTGCTGCATTTGAAAATGGACTAGTTCGGTCTCTGAGGAGCTGCATATAGTATGGAATACTGTGCAATCAACAGTAAACACTCCCACTTCTAAGCTTTTGATGGATGGAAGAGCAGCTGAACTTGGTTGGGCCTGGGGCAACACTCTGACAAACTGCTGTAATGATGGCCTTGGAATGAGGTGATTTGCCTCCAACAACCACAACCATTTTCCATTATGTTAGGTGTGATTCCAATGAACCCTTCACCCTTGCTTCTCATTGACTTCAATTTTGCTAAGATTCTTTGATGCTATACACAGACAAATGCTGTCTTTCTCTGACAATGGAAGCAAGATTTCCTGGGCACAGTAAGAAGTGTTTGGGATCATCGGAGTCTGTCCACTCCAGGCCGGCAGCATCATTTTCTCCATGTACTTTTAATCTTTTTACTTTTCATTCTCCCTTTCTTCATCAACTTCGAGGCCAGAGCAGTGTTGATGGGGTGGTGGCTACGATATTGGTGGTGTGGATCGGGACTCCTGGTGACGGTAGCAGTGCCCAGACCCTGGACTCCTGGATGTGGTGGGCGCAGAGCATGGATTTTTGATGGTGGCGGTGCCTGGAGTGGAGACTCCTGGTGGTGTCGGCGAGGCGATGGCGGCTGCAAAGCCGGGGTCTCCGGCAGCATCGGTGTCGTCTTGCTGTTCATGGAGCGGGACTCCTTGAGGACCAGAACACCTTGCAGAAGCCCTGGAGCCATGCTTGAGACCCCAATTTGAACTGAAGATGAACTGTTATTTAAGTAATTTCTCGTTATCCTTATTGTAACTCAAAATGGTGCCGGATTGTGATGACAAAACACTTTTCACTGTATCTTCAAGGTATATTTGACAATAATCTTTCATTCATTCATTGAAGGTCAGTCCCTTCCACTTCACCTCTTGAGTTCAGTGTTTTTTCTATATTTTGCCTGAGGCTTCAATGATGTCAGGAGCCAATTCATCCTCACTGAACCCATAGGATCAGCATAGGATAAGGCCATGTGTAAGGCAATAACATTCAGCCCCAGTGCTTTCATTTTTGATATTGTTGTTGTCACTGTGCCAAATTTTCTAACAAATTATAACTGGTTCACTAGTATGACATTAACAAAACTGATGCTGTCCTTTTGTTTTTTGCAATCATTTACCACACCTTTTGCCTTGAGGACATCTATTTCCTCTATGCAGTTTGAATATGTGCTTAGATGTTGACCCACGTACCATACATCACTGGGATTGCCTACTTTCACCTTTGAAATATTTCTGTCCTCCTTTCACTTTTCTATTTACTCTTGTTGAAGCTAATATTTATGCTTACATTGAAATGCAGTCTTATCACCCCTGTCTATGCCAACTGTTCCATTGCCACCACCCATGATGTCAAGCTCCATAGGCTTTCTTTGCTATGGATTTCAAGTACAGTTATTTTCTTCAGCTTACCCTGTCGTGTAAGATGAAAGGGTTGTGAAAGGGTTAATGCTGAGGCTTACGTGAAGCAATGCTCAATAGATTAATGTCATACAGACTTGGATGCTAGAATAGCCCTCGATCTTGAAGGAGACAAACTGACCATCTGGGTCTCCCTCATCGTCTTTGCAGCATGTAGCATGATTGTTAAAATGCAATGAGCTACACTGTGTTAAAGTAAAGCCCTCTTTTAGTTACACTGTGTCATGATTTTCTCTACAACACTGGAACAAGAAGGTCCTAAGAGGAGAGTGGTGGCAGCAAGTCAATGTTTTGGTGACCAATAGTTCAACTGGCTCATACAACATGGTAAGTATTGGTGAGGATACAACATACAACAGACCTATTTCACAATTACCAATCCTGTGTTCCTGTGTGCTCTGTAGGAAAATGGCCTAATTATTGATTATTACTGTCTTCCTTTCTTTCACTGGCTGCCTTTTCTCCAGTCATATCCTCTATCGTTAGGAACTCTCGCTTGGTTTTACCACTTTTCTACTTCACAACCTGCAAAAACCTCCATCTCAACCATCTTCCCATTCTCAGTTGTATCCACTCACCGTGAGGTGCTGAGACATCTTTCCGTAGGCAATGAGCGATAGCATTCTGTAAAGTTGTTGATGCATGTCATGGCTTGCCATTTTCCCTGAGCTCAGGAAAATTTGTATTTTGTTAAATTGAGGTCGAGGCAATTTAAGAATGATATGAGCAGTCACGCAATTGTAGCAAATACTTCGCTAATATCTTATTTATAATCTCTAATATATTGAACTAATTAAAACTACATCAATTTCCTCAGTATGCACCCCATTCACAGTAAAAATGATTGTTCAATGCTTTCATCTAAACTGAGTATTGCAGTAAAAATGTGGAGAGGCCGGTGTTGGACTGAGTTGGATAATGTTTTTGACCTTGCTGCAGTAAAGCTATCACAAGTGTAATTTGACAATTAATGGAACTATAGTTCCACTATGCTGAAAGTATCTAATGCTTGGTAGCATATGTCAGTGAGAAACAGAATAGCCTTGTCTGAAACACTGACCCTCTGCAAGACATTCTGACCCTGCCAAATTTGTATGATGTGATAAATAAGTTATTTATCAAGTCAGCATGGAGTGGTCTGTCAAGTCCTTAGCCCGAGGTGAAATTTCACATAATTGTTGCTTAAGATAATTATAAGAACTGATTGATTATCTTCATCTCTGTCCCCTTCAAGTGATCCATAATACTTCCTATCAAAAATCTATGAGTTGAATAAGCAGGGACGCTTTCATATGGAGCATGATGAATAGCCTTGGGGCATTTGTCATCTTACTGTATCATCTTCCTTGTTAAACTTGCATGCGATCACTCTCAAAGGAGCCATTGAGACTCTCACTGGCCTGCTTAGTTTACTACATTTGGCTGACTTATTTTAAGATCATTTTACTGGGCAAGTGTTAAAAATAACACTTTTTGATTGTGCTGTTCATCAGTAGATGACATTTCCCGTAGGTGAATTGGAAGAGAGATTTTCAGAGCTGGTGGCTAAACAGACAAACAGCCTTGCAGCTTGTCAAGCGAACATGAAACCTAGTACTGTAAATTGGAAAGATCATTACGTTTCCAAGAAATGTCAGGTTTGTACCCAGCAACATTAAACAATACCAAATGTTAAAGGCTGAATTTTTCATTCAGTCTGAATGGAAATGCCATCCATTTGTTTTAAAAATTCTGAAAAAATTGAATTTATTTTATACCTTGTCACCTCAACTGTCCTCATAATTTCTATAGGTTTCTACAGATGTTTCTTTTACCTGGTACACTGAGAACATCTCACTAGGATTGTCTTAAGGTGGTCATTCAACCAGGATACTTCCTTATTTCCCTTTCGATTTATTAGCACTTACATTGTTTACAGTGGGAACAATTTAATGTTATCACCCAAAGTCAGATTGGAGAAGGGGCATTTAATTGGTGGGAGAGTGATGGGTGGACACTTGCAGGCGAGATTTGTGTCACCTGGATTTAATACTGTACATTATGTCTACATGGATAAACTTCAAAACAATATCCAGCTGTTGAACTGATCAGGTTCATTTTCAGGTCTGACTAGTCATTAAGGTTCCAACTTGTGCATGGGCAGTATTTTCCACTTTTAAAGCTCTGTTTCAAATTGCTTTTTCCCCCAATTCCAAATCTCAATTAAAAAGTGGCTATTTTTATTTTTAAAAAGAATCATTCAAAAGTTATGTTGAACACCATTGAAAACTGTTACAAGTACTGAGAAATCAACTTCTATGTACAGATAAACAGCTTTATTGTTTCAGCTTGACGGAGGTTCTGAGGAAAGGACATTAAGCTGAAGTGTTTGGCCTGATTTAACTCCCTTAAAGCCCATTTACTTACAGATGTAAAATCTGGCTCAACTTTCTGTCTCTGAAAACGAAAAAATGCTGGAAATCACAGCAGGTCAGGCAACATCAGAGCTGATGAAGGGTCATCTAGACTCGAAATACTAGCTTGCTCTCTCTCCACGAATGCTGCCTGACCCGCTGTGATTTCCAGCAATTTTTTTTTCTGTTTTCAGTACAGATTCCAGCATCTGCAGTAATTTGCTCCTCTCCTTCTCTTTCCACTGATGCAACGTGATTCACTGACGATATTCTGTTTCTCAGATTTTTGACATCCACAATACTTTGTACTTTTTAAAACCTGAATAGGGTCTTTGAAATTCCTCTACTCTTTGTTCACATCTGTCACAATCAGAAATTATGATAGGCTTTGAGAGTTGACACTTTGCGCCTGCTTCATCTCATGAAATATCTTTTTGAGAAATAATTCTAGGAAACCAATGCAAGGCAATAGAGATGAAAACATTGAAAAATCACCTTTGTGAGAGAATGAAGCTAACAGAGGAATGAAGAACTGTTTATTCTTCTCTGGTACTTATCTTAGGTTTTTACACCATGAGATGTTAAAACTAATAAATTGCCTGGTGGGCTAGATGGATAGAATGTGGTTCAACATAACACAAAAGGCATGAGTTTGATTCCCAATCCAGCTGAAGTGGAAGGAAGCTGCCTCCATGCCCTGCCTCTGAGAGTGAAAGGTAGCAGTAAGCCAACACTGAGCAAACACTGCCATAAAAACAGCTCGGGCTGAAACAAGGCTTCAAAAAATGGAATGTACTTGTCAATGGAACTTAAATACTAGGAGGTGACCTTTGCATTACAGATGGCTCCCCCTGTTCTGGCTAAATCATGCTTGTTCCTAGATATCACTTACATATAAGTTTCATGGCCAACGCAGCGAAAATCAATTACTACACACATCAGAACTTAAGAACCTCATAGTTGGCCCAGTGAATATAATGTTGGTATAATGAGGAGCTTGGAGTGTTCACCTTGACACACAGTGCGAGTCAGTGGAATCATAGACTCAACTGAAGGTCAAATCCAAATCCTAGACCTAATTGTGAGTAGAACACTGTATTTAACTGAACCTCAGTGCATTCCATTACACAAGAAAGATTATTATTTTCCTTCCGAGTCTAGCCAAGGCAATCTTCAAGCAACTTGTTATCCACATGCTACCTGTTGAGGCAACCAGAATTCAACATGGGAACTATTTTGGGAAATATCTATAAGGATGAGGCATCAGAGGAGATAGGACAAATGTATGTGGCTAAAACTAAAATATTAAGAAATAATTGAACCAGATATCCTGAGAAGTGACAATCAAAGTCAGATTGTTCAAATTTTTTCCTGATATCCATGAACTCCACATTTCCAGCTGAAAAATCTGATCCTAGTTCGTTCAGAAATTCAGAGCAAATCTGAATTCAGCACAGTTGTCTCATTTTCAAATTTATTCTGGGATATGGGGGTCATTAGTAAGACCAGCAGTTATTTCTCACTTCTATAGAGGATATTGAGACAACAATTTTGAAGGACTGGCAATGGTAATATATGTAAAAATCACGATGATGCATGATTTGAAAAATAACTTAGTGTCATAGAGTTTTACAGCATGGAAAGTGGTCCTGCAACCATCATATCCTCACTGGTCATCAAACACCTCTCTACTCTATTCTCATTTTCCAGAAGTTGGCCTTAGCTTTGTATTCTTTGGTACTTCAAATGATCATTGAAATACATCCTAAACGTTATGATGGTTCCCGCTTCTATTGCCTTTCATGCTGTGAGTTCCAGATACTCACTATCCTCTGGGTGAAGATCATCATCATTAAATGCCATCTAAACCTGCTGTCCATTAACATAATTCTATGCTGTCTGGTTATTGACCCCTCTACTAAGGGGAAATGTTTCTTCCTATCTACCCTACCTATGCACCTCATAATTTTATATATCTCAATCAGGTCTCCTCTCAGCCTTCTCTGCTCTAAGGATAACAACACCAGCCTATCTCGTCTCTCTTCATAGCTGAAATGCTCCAGCTCAAGCATCATCCTGGTCAATCTCCTATGCACCCTCTCCAGTGCAATCATGTCTTTTCTATGGTATGGTGACCAGAACTGCATGCTGTATTCTAGCTGTGGGTTAATTAATAACTTATACTGCTCCATCATAACCTCCTTTGTCTTGTGTTTACTATCTCAACTAATAAAGGGAGTATCTCATTTGCCTTCTTAATAACCTTATCCACCTGTCCAATTGCCTTCAGGTATCTGTGGATATGCACACGAAGGTCCCTCTGATACTTTGTATTTCCTAGGATTCCAACAGTTCATCATGTGATCTCTCGCCTTGGTGGTCCTCCCAAAATGCATCCCCTTGCACTTTTCCAGATTAAATTTGATTTGCCACTGTTCAACTCCATCTGGCCAGCCATCCAGGAACCTAATGCTTTTCTTTTCACTATTTACCACACTACTGATTTTTGTGTCATCTGAAAATTTACTGATTAAGCCTCCTATATTCATGTCCAGATATTAATGTACACGACAAACTGCAAAGAACCCAAAAATGAAACCTGTGAAACAGCGCTGGATGCAGATTTCCAGTAACACAAACAACCTTGGACAATTACCTGCTACTTCCTGCTACTAAGCTAATTTTCAATCCAATTTCCCAAATTTCCCTGGGTCCCATTGAATGTTACCTTCGTGACCAGTCTCACATGTGAAACTTTGTGGAAAGCCATTCTGTAGTCCAAATAGTCTACATCTACTGCATGATCATTATCCACACATCTAGTCACTTCTTCAAAAAACTCACTCAAACCTGGCAGCCTAGATTTCCCCTGAAAAAGCTATGTTGACTATCCTTGGTTAATCCTTGGATCTCTTAGTGGAGATTAATTCTATCTTACAGTTTTTTTTTCCAATAGTATTCCAGACGTCCAATAGTCCAGATGTTAGACTCACTGGCTTATAGTCATCTGGTTTATTCCTATCCCTTGTCTTGAATAATAGTACCACATTAGCCAACCTCCAGTTCTCCGGCATCTCTCCTTGAGAAAAGGATTTGAAAATTAATGTCAAAAACCCTGAAATTTCCTTCCTTGTCTCCGACAGCAGCCTGATATACACCTCACCTGGGCCTGGGGTCTGATGCAATTTTAAGCCCCCAAAAACTGCTACAACCTCCTCCATCTCAACTGATATTTGTTTAAGTATACCACAGTTCTGTCCCTTGATCTCTACACTAATGTTGTTCATCTATCATGAAAAGAAAAGAATTCTAACTGCTGCTCCAATGCCCTTCTCTCTCAAAGTGTTGGATGTTTCAGCAGAAATTCAGCAATTTGCTCACAATAGGGCAGCTTCACATAGTTGTTACATCTCAGTCTTTGGGTTTGGTCCTCTCTTGTTATGTTTTTTTATTATAGAATCCCTACCATGTAGAAACAGGCCCTTCGGCCCAACAAGTCCACACCAACCTTCTGACATCCCACCCAGACCCACCCCATCTACACATCCATGAACACTACAGGCAATTTAGCATAGCCAATCCATGTAGCCTCCACAACTTTGGACTGTGGGAGGAAACCAGAGCACCAAGAGGAAACCCACGCAGACACAGGGAGAACATGCAAACTCTACACAGACAGTCCCGAGGGTAGTATCAAACCTGGGTCCCTGACATTGTGAGGCAGCAGTGCTAACCACTGAGCCACTGTGCCGCTATATAAGGCCTTTTTATTCACACAGTGGGCTGGTTTTGTAAGCTTACATGCAGGCATATGAAACACTTTGCCTTAAAGGATGAAAATGGCACCTTAAAATGAGCAAGCATAAGAGGTAGCTGATCATTAGGATAAAAATAACTGTCAAATAAACAAATGATTATCATCATAGAATCCCTACAGTGTGGAAACAGGCCCTTCGGCTCAACAAGTCCACACTGGCCCTCAGAGCATCCCACCCAGACCCATCCCCCTATAACCCACCTAATCTACACGTCCCTGAACACTGTGGACAATTTAGGATGGCCAATCCACCTAACCTGCACTTCTTTGGACTGTGGGAGGAAACTGGAGCACCTGGAGGTAACCCACGCAGACACAGGGAGAATGTGCAAACTCCACACAGACAGTTGCCCGCGGGTGGTGTCGAACTTGGATTCCTGGTGCTATGAGACAGCAGCACTGCCACAAGAAACATTTCTTCTCTGCTCCAGGGTTTGATGATTGGTATAATGAGGTTATATTGCATGAACTGGGAGTGGGCGATGTGGTACAATTGGACTCGATCCCCAGAAGAAACCAGTTTAACATGCCTGGAAACAGAAAGGAGGCTGAAGTCTTCAGTATTTGTAAGAAATGACAATATGTATGGATTTAGATAGTGGATATAGAAAAGGTTGCTCAGGTGCCTTTATGCAGCAATACATGCACCTGGAAGTTGGCTCAAGCATGCATTTCATGAACATTATTCCCATACATTCAGCCAATTTTATGTCTCAACAGTGCTTATGATGCGTGTCCATGTTAAATAGCAATTTGACAATTTACAACTGTGACTCTCACAACATTATGTTCAAATAGCTTAAAACTAGCACTTTCACTTGGGCGTAATTACACAGCAGTTGGAATGCAGGTTAAAATTAGCTGTCATCATATGTACATGTTGAAGTGACCATTTCTCAACATTATGCTCACAAACACTAAGGAGAAAATACTGGTTACTTTCTAGCAGCTCTCAAAGAGGCTTCACTGAAATTTATTGGTGATAACAGCAGTAAGGGAGTGAGTGAGGATAGAACCTTGATGCACTTGGTAAGATGAAAATTTGAAGCATACCAACATAGAGGCTCACAGCAGACAAAGAATGTGTGACCACATAGATACAGCAGAGCAGGCAGGAGTAGAGAACTAAATATAAAGCTCTTTTCTAAGTAAGTGTGGAACAATAAAGTCATTTTGTGCAGTTGAATTATCTTACTACTAATGAGGTTACCTACAGGGAAATGGCACATCTGTCCTGTTTTGCTTTGCTGATCCAGAACATGTGAAGTCCGTTTCAATCACTACCAGATAGCTGTGCAAAGGCCTGAAAATATGGCATCAGCTGAATTTCCTGCATCTTTCTTTGATCCTGTTTGTCTACAAGTGGCAGGAAGATGCTAGGAAATTCAGTAGTTATTTTAAAATTCACTCGGTCTTTTCAAGAGTTTCTATTTTCACATTAACAATGCTGCTTGCATTGCCTGCCTTGAATGTGACCATAATAAACGATGGAGAGTCCACCTGAATATCAGAATATCAAGGCATTTCACTCAATTTTGAGCTGAACTTGGAATTTCATTCCCACCACATCAATACAAAGCTTGACCCTGTCTTCTTAACATTGTTGTTCTCTGCTCCTGCTCCCATCTGTTTCTAATATTTTCCCAACCCCTGCATTCTGTAAACTTTTGTCCACAGAAAACTCTGTGACCATAGCCTATGCTACACTAAGCGTTATTGGCCCATCCCAGTCTTTGCTGGCCAGCATTCCCCCTCGTTCTCCAAGCTCCCAAGTGTCTGTATACCATCAATAAAGTGAGGAAAATCTGGTTCCCAGGTTGGTTCCACTCCAGACTGAGGTCAAGTTGTGAATCAGAAGCTGGAATCATTTCACCTTTTGCTGCAAACTTGCAGCAGTAAATCAATTCTCAATAGGCCATGGAGCATGCAGGTATGTGGAATATACATCATTAAAGAAATGGGGCATTCTAGCTGTTTGCACTGTGTGTGCAGAACTTGCTGAAAGGAGAAAATGCAAATTTATTATTGATCAGAGGTATTTTACAGTTTATAATGTTACAAATACAATGTGTAATATAAATGAAAATGATTGAAAGACATTAATCTGATCATGGACTTGAATTCAGAAAGTGAAGGTGAGACTGAAGTTAAGCAGTTTCAGCTAACCAAACTTAGAAAGCAGAACTTTATTTAAAAGTTTTAGCACTCAGTGTTTTCTTCATGCCCTATTATTATTTGTGTGGTTGTATTACGGTTTTAGTATTTCAGTCAGCAGCAGGTGTCAGTGCTCATGGTGACTGCCAATGTAAGTTGTGCCCTTGATGTATGACAGCACTGTCACATGAGGATTAATAAGAACCTTCAGAACATAGAAAAGGAAAAAAAAACACATTCAGCCATCCAGCTCACTCCATCATCAGCTTCCATTGTAGCACACAACCAGCCTATTTTTCATCAATTTAGAAAAAAATCAAACCCATAACCTGTTACTCCCTCCAGAATTAGAAATTGATTCACTTCCATTTCAAAATTTCAAATGATCGTCATTCATTTTGCTAGGTAACAGCCCATGTTATGAGTTGACAACTAATCAATTCAGAAAGCCAACAACTCAAAAGGGGAAAGAAATTATTTATCAGTTTGTAAAATCTACAACTTCCAATCACGTCCTTTGTCATGATTTTTGAATACAGTAACATCCACAATATTAATAGGGACAAGCATTTTTAAAATATAGGGTAATACTTCAATTTTTCACATGAAGAATGGCAGCTAATTGACACCTTGTAGTTTTGGCCAGTTTTTATAGTGAGCAAGTGATTCACGACAGCAGTTGTACATCAGGGCAAGAAGTCAAAATTCTTCCCTGACATTAAAAATGTTGTTATATCTTGCAGCTGATACATAACATACTTTTAAGGGACTTGCTCATGATGTCATCACCATATCATGGCATGTGACCAAATGATGTAGCAGTCTCAAACTCTATCTTACTGAGACCTTTTGCTGCATAGCATGCTGAGGGCATGCTACAGTATATCCGAATTGCTTAGCTTGAGCCCAGACATGTGATTACAGTGTACTTATGTAGCTACCAGGTGCTGTAATAAAATTTCATTGAATTTGTCAATAGAATATGATCCATGTCTAATAGTTATGTTACGGGAGCTAAAGTAAGTATCACACCATGACAGATGAAGATCGTCAGCTATCTCGTCATATTGTGTTGGCAAACATCTGGATTGTTTCATCTTCAGTTTATTATCACAACACTATTGCCACATCTTCACACAAACATTTACGGGCAGCGTTTTAAGGAAAGCAGACTCTACCTGAATTATATCAAGTGGGTTGTCAAGATTCCATTATAATTGCGATGTACTTAGGTAGACTACATAGTATCGAAAATATTTAATACCTGTTTATCAATCATCTGTAGAATTGAAAGTTTTCTTTTAAGTTTCAATCTTTTGAATTTGTGCTGTTGGCTGCCAGCCTCACACAGCAGCAGTGCATGTCAGGAAATTGCAGACAGAATGCTCATCATTTACAATTCACAGTGAATCCAAAATTGTAGGCAAAGTACCTGCAGTTTTTCAATAGTCATAACCATGGGTGAGGTTGCTGTTGCCAGCGAAAAGGTTGGAAAATCACCTAGCTCAGCTATCTGGTTCAAAGATTTACCTATGTGAGTCCTCTAAATATATATGCACTTTGAAAATGGAGACACACTCCTGGGTTTTGATGAATAGTGTCAACTAATCAAAACTGAATAGTTCTGTCATTACAGCTTATGTTTTCCCATTTGGTGTAGCATTGAAATATAATGCTAGCAAGCCAAGTAAAATATGGAACACAGAATGCTTGTTGAATACATGTTCAGTTTCAAGTGAGCTGAACAATGATGATTTTGTGGAATTCATGCAGTTCATGGATCCTATTATTAAAAACTTTAATCTAACCCACTAATCATGGAGTCATGCTGCACAAAAGAAGGCCATTTGGCATATCTTGCCTGTGGTAGCACTTTTAAAGAGCTACCCAAATAATCCTATTCTTTTGCTTCTTTGCCCCCATAGCCCTTCAATTCTTTTATTTTTGAGTATATACCCTATTTTGTTTTGTGCATTTTGAATTTATATTCCAGATCAGAATAGAAGTGAAAAAAAAGTTATCTCTTCACCTCATGATTCTTTTGCTTTACCTTATGGGGCATCTGTTTACTGACTTAGCTGCTATTAGAAAGTTTCCATCTTTATAGTATGTCAAAGCCTTTGTAACTTTGAACACCTCTATTAAATCTGTACATTACTTTTCTGCCCTAAGGAAAACAATTGTGCATTTGTAGCTTCTCCACAGAATTAAAGTCCCTTATTTCTGGCTTCACTCTATTCAGTAAGCTTCATCTGCACTCTCTCCAAAGATTGTAAGAATCTGGATAGGATGAACCTGCTAGTTGAGTCTAGACTGTGATAATCCTCTTGTGAACAAGTCACTGGGTAGCATAAGTAGTCCTAGATGACACAGTATGGATCTGGAGAAGTACAGCAGGCCAGGCACATCAGAGGAGCAGGAAAGTTGACGTTTCAGGTTGGGAAACGTCAATTTTCCAGCTCCTCTGATGCTACCTGGCCTGCTGTGCTTCTCCAGCTCTATACTGTGTTATCTCTGACTCCAGCATCTGCAGTTCTTGCTATCTCAGCGTAAGTAATCCTACCTGGTTTAGCTGCTTTAGTGTGAAACAGTGCCTTTCTCACATTCAATAGGGCTGTATTCCATGTCTGCTTGTAGTCTTCCCTATCACCACTCCCACATAATTTAACAATCAATTTTCTAAGAGAGTTAAGAATGAGAAATGAGCTAGAAAGTTGAATTTCTTTCAATGGGTGCCAAACAGATTACTAATAGCATCTATTGGGAAGATACCCTTGTGGTTTCCACTCATTGCTGCTTCTGGGAAAATCATTGTTCTAGTGACAGAAAGAGTCAGAAATAAAGAAGCTTGAGATTCCCTGAGGAAATTGCTGCCAGTGATAGATTTCCAACTGAGTTCTGAATATTAGTGATAAGCCACATGGCGTAGTCTTCCTAAATACCCACACAAAATATAGATGCTTACTAAGCTCAAAGGTGGAGCAGTTTTGAAAATTTTGGAAACTTGGCAAATGTTAGAAAAAAGTGAGTTTAAGATGAAGTGGTGATGGCCTAGTGGTAATATCCAGACTATTAATCCAAAGACCCAGATAATGTTCTGGGAACCTGGGTTTGAATCCTGCCACAACAGAATTTGAATTCAATGAGGAACACTGACCATGAAATGATTGTCAGGGGAAAAGCCCATGTGGTTCATTAATGTCCTTTAGTGAAGGAAACTACCCTCCCTACCTGCTCTGGCCTCATGTAACTGCAGATCCGCAGCAACGTGTGACATTTAGGGATGGGCAGATGATTGCTGGCTAAGCCAATGATATCCTAATCCTGTGCATCAATTAAAAAAAAAGTTATGTTTGAAATTGAAGAACTGTGTCCTGGGATTTCATTATTAACTCGAGATGAAGGATTCAGATTAAAAACAAACTCAACGCAAAGTGGTTAGATCTTGCGATTGTACCAAACAAGGATGGGGCAGTAAATTTGGAGTTGGCAGATCAGAAATAGTCCTTTTAGTTGGATAAACTTTGTGAAATGGCAGAATAAAAGTAGCTGTTGCAGACACGTGTAAAGTATTGCATGTGGGAAGACGATATAGACAATGCACACAACTCATAGTTAGAGTTGAAACAGCCAAAGACAATGTTATCTGAGGGTTTTAGTACACACAATGTTCAACATGTCAAACTGATGTGAAGGTGGTAGAATGTTAAACAATGAGTGTAGAAAAGGTTAATACAAGTCAGTGCAGTGTTGTGGTTAGAACTGAACTTTCAGGATAGCTTTCAGTTCTGACCACTGAGCCACAAGAATGATATCCATTTGTTCGAGAGGTGACAAAGTGGAGATTGTCAGATTTAAAGGTTGGAATCTGACCAGGTTCTGAGAATTAGGTGAGATGATCATTTCAATATTGAGACCATCTCACCATAACTTTCCTGCTTTGCTCAAATTCGTGGGTGTGGCAAGTTCCTGACGAACACTCTTGTTGCTTATGAGTCCAACTCATCACAGGTTGTGGTCTTACCAAACTTGTTATACAAGTGTGTCATCAGGAAAATGCGACATGGAAACTAGGCCAGGTACATGGCATGTTCAACTTGCTGCTTGTTCTAAAAGACCTCCAGGTTGAACACTGGGCACCAACATTTTGCATATGCTCCATGGGCACTAGCCACATGCACCCTGCATTCATGGGCATTGGCATCCAAAACGTGCTAGCCTCTGTGAACCCACATGGCATACCTATGATCCACCTACAGGATGCTTCTGCACTTCAATGCTGCAACTCAGGCTGCATCAGTGATTAATATTGTGATGCTGTAGCAAGGACACTGTGTGCTGACAGATTCGAGGCTAGCTGATGGACTGGATCAGGCTGCATGTCTAAGTCTTCTCTTGTTGTCAGCATGTTTACTCCCTCTGAGCCTCCATGAATGCTCGCAGCATTCCTGTTTCGCCTTGTCTTTTTGTGTTTTGCACCTCAGCCAGAGCTAGCTGGCTCATACTGCAATTATTCTGCTGTGATATTTAGCACAGACACAAAGCCAGGAAGCTCGCTGCAGCTGTCAGGATGCCTCAATCCAGTCAAGGAAGATAATCTTCACTCAGGGGATCCCGGCATAGTAAGTCAAGGGTAGCCTCCTCTACCAGTCCAGGACCTGCTTAGGCCAGTTAGAGTCAAGGTACTCAGCTCATAAGGGGTGAGGAGCCAAATTATATCTGTCTTACTCTTTCTGCCCCGTTGTGGGTTCTTTTGTTCCTGGAATGAGAGAGAGGGAGGTATTAAGGATCATGGAAACGGGTGGCACAGCTATTACTGTTGGTGCGGGTGGGGAGGCTTCCTGAGCGAGTGAGCAGACAGCGCAAAGAGCATGCAGAGTTTGTATGTCACCATTTTGGAGTGGGTGAGTGAGAGGGGGAATATACTGTATGCATTAGTGAGAGTGGTGGAGCTTGCGCCTTGGTGGGAGGCAGGTACAGAGCCAGAGACAGAGTGAGTGTGAGGTATTGGAAAGAAATGGTGACACTTAACATGGGTGGAGTGGAGAGAGACATAGATCTTCTTCCCACAGTGCTAAGCATTCTTCCACAGGGCTGAGGCTACTTCAACATCAGACAGGCGGGCATGGTCTGAGGTAAGAGGAAGACCCAATTATGCACTATGCCATCCGATAGGATCACCAATACCAAGACGAGAAAGTAAGGTGAAGAGTCTCACTCTCTGCCATGGCTGAGGCAAATTCCAGGCTGATGCTGCTTGTCTGCCTGAACAACAGCCTTTTAAATATGGCACCCTGGAAATATGGATCAGAACTAAGGCATGAGGGCTCAACCAACAATCAATGTGGTGAGTTTGTGAGATGCATTGAGAAAGCTTTCTTGGCCTCAAGGCGAGAATTACTTCTCCACACTCAACATGACTCGCATTTGACAGTAAGATTCACCAATAAGGTTGAAATATGAGGAAATGGGTGGAGAAACATGGGGGGCTATTTCTGTCTCAAAGGTTCCTCTTTTGCACTCTTGAAAGCGGTAGTAGAGCCTTAGCCCACTTTACACTGTTTCTGTTCCAGTTATGAATTCTTCTTGAAACAGATAGGTTTGATGTGTTATGGTTGGTGCACATTATGTTGGGGCAATGTCCCTTTAAGGAGTGAGTCATGTGACACTGATGAGTGTTCAGCCAGTACTCATGGACTTGTTTAGACTTATTTGAGCTTTTACAGAGTGCACAACTTTGGAATGACAAGCTCCCTGTGAGATTGCAGCAAATGGCGAGTTCATATGTTCTTAGTTCTGACTGGAGCCCAGTACAGAATAGTGGGAATATCAGGAGTACAAGTAAATGGGGAATAAGCAACATCCTGAAGTAACCAAAGCAATGTTCTGCACTCACTCAGTGAGTTCTCATTCCTGTCTATGAACCACAGGTAGCACATGTCAGGAGTGGTTCTTTGGACTGATGTTTCAACGATAGTGTAGTTTTTAGTACCCATTCAGTTTATGGTTTGTGGTGGCTTTCTGGTTTTTCACTACTTAAAAGGATTTGAAAGTAGGTAAAGGCGTACAGTAAATAACTGCTGTTGCCTGCTGTTCCACTGTAATTCTTTTATATATATTCCTTTAGGCCTTTTGAGAAATAGCCTCACCATCGTATCCACTATTGCCCTGTGTGCTGCCAGTCACAGTTTCAATGAAAGGTGGGAATGTCTTTCAGCTGGTCGTGGCCTGGAAATTCAGATGGTTTCTGACCAACTCTTACAGCCAGCTGTCACGCTCAACCTACCCATTCTCAAAAAATGGTCTCCATGGATCTTTTGATTTGAGAAAGATCAACTATGAGGGGATTTTCTAGACTGCAAGATATGTTAGGAAGAGAAATGAGACCGGTCAATCTGGACTGTTACTTTAAATTAAACTGTGAGACAGGACAAAGGACCACTGGGTCAAGTTAGTAGAAGATACATTTAAAACTATTATCAGGAAATTGACCCTTATATCTGCAAAACAGACTCCCAAGACAATAACAAAGACATACTATCTTACCATTTTTTTTGGCTCAGTGTTGAGTTTGATGGAGAGAATGTCACCCCGGGGACCTAATGCGTTTTACTGACCACCATCCCTTGGGGCAGGACCATCTTTTAGCGCCTGCTTTGTAACTGCAAGTGTGTTGTGATATACGAGCTGTGCTGCTTATGTATTAGAAGTCTGGAGAGAAGAGTAAGCTGGCACTACAATTCTCCAAGAGAGACTTGGTGCTTCTTGTGGGCGGGGTGGGGGGAAGAGGAGTTTTCTCCCTGTAGGACTGACAGAGGAGGCCATGCCACCAAATCATGCCAGTGTGTTCGAAGATCATCACCCAGATCAATGTCCTCTCCAGGGTGATGAGGATCAGGCAGCAATGCTGTAAAAGGATTAATGACTTTCTCCACTCCGTTAGGGTAAGTGCAGTATCTCCTTCTGCTACCTGACATACATCTGTGCCAGTACACCCCACCTCCCAACAATGCTTATGCTCTGACACCACCTCTGAATAATGAAACAACTTCCCTCACTTGCAATCGTCGCTCCCCGTCTCCCATGCCACTAATCCTGAATGCTCTCTGTGCTGCCTCCTCAATGCCTCAGAACATCTCAACACATTTCTCCCACCTACACAAGCCCATGGTACCTATTCATCCATTCCCTTAATGTCAACACAAGAGGTGACATCCCATAAAAGGGCTGAGTGATGGCAAGTAGGTGCCTGACAATCGTGTCCTCACCCACTTTGAGGAAAGGATCCTGGCAGGAAGACACAGGGACCCACACCCACATAAGTAATACTTGACACCTTGCAGCACCCTTCTGCCTCTTATGTCTTACTAGTATGTCCATACCCCCATAGAGAAGCCTGATCCCTGCAGAGGAGAGTTCCTTGACCTCCCCTGATCATAATAGCGAAGCATTTGAGGGAACCATCATCTTCACTGCCTCCTGGACACCTCGCAGTAACCTGGGTGATAACATTTCACTGATCTCTGCGAGGTCACCCACTGGTCGTCCTGTGACTGTCTGACCACTGCCAACCACAGCTTGCCATCTGCTGTGGACACACAGGCCTGGTACCCTCAGGGGCTGTTGGAGACTCAACGACATCTGCACTTTATCACCTGCTCATGGTCTTCGGGACCAAAGGGCTAGGTGAGAGTAGGACAGGGAGCCTTGCCCTGGAACAAGCGCCTCCCCTCATAGTGGGTGTCAGGAGGCACCCAGCTAGAGGAGGGGCCATTCACAGGCTACTTTATGGTCCCCACTGGCTGGGCCTTCCAACTCCACCCTAGATAACCCTCTCTGATCCTTGGAAGTCTCAGCGAGGATCGTCAACCTGCCTCTGGCAAGAATCCCTTCAGCACAAGTGTCCCAGCCAGACCCAAATGCCCACATGGTTGCCTGACCAAACCTCCAAGCCAACATGATCCACAATAGAGCAGGCTCCCTCCACCGAATGTGGGGAGCATGGGAGGTCATTGGGGCACAAAGCGAGGCACAGGAGGAGAAAAAAGTACTAATGTGATGTGTGGCTGACAGCTGGAAACCTCATATATGGTTTGGTTATCATTGCATCCAATCCATTTAACATAATCTGTTAAACCACAATTTATTTTGATAATATTTTCACGTTCAAGTTTCCTTTCAAAACCAATGGTCTGTAAATAGTGTAAAATTTCATTAACCTTTGTGTTTCACTGATCGTGTGGTTGTCACCAACTCTGTTGTGGTTGTAAATTCTTTGTTATGCCCTATGACATCACCCCTTGCTCATTAACAATGTTCAGTGGTTCGGGTCTACAATGGTCACCAAATACATCATGTGAGAGCAGTGGTATCAGTGTGTGTTCATGGCATCAGTTCTTTCCAACACATTAGAACTCAACCCCCATCTTTGTTTACTGTTTGGCTGGCTGAGTGGGCAAGAATGTATATCTCAGGGAGTTTCCCACTAGTGAGAGAGACAGGAAAGCACAACTAAGATGGTCAGTGCTGCAGGAACCTGCAAGCCTGTGTGCCCAATGCAACATGGGCTGGAAGACAATGTTGTTCCCCTTTGAATGTGCAGTGAATGGTTGGAGATGTAGCCTCTTCCTCACATGCTGTCACTTACACCACTCATTTCACTGTCATTCTCCTCTGTGAATGGAGGTGAGATGATGACTGTGGCCCACCCCCTCGAGTGACCTGACCTTCCAGAGCCAGCCCTCACCTGCCCAGACCCCTGCCTGATGGATACACATGTCCCTGACCGTGATAGTTACACACTCCCCCTATGCAGTGTCACCTTGATTAGATGTCTGACTATAGTCAAAACCCAAAACTATGTGTTGTGGCTCTTGAATAACCATGACAAGTCCTCCAACAGATTGGTGCCTCATGGATCTCACTGCAGACTACTCCCGCAACATTTTCATACACGTCTGACTGCTTGCTGCAGATGCTATGTGTTTGGTGCAAACACCAACGCTGTATGATACATGTGGTAGAGTGATGTAGTGCACATAAATATGATAACATGTTGACAGCACTTGAATGAAGACTGCTGCACAACATGGACAGCTGCCTGGTTATCTGACTGCAGGGCATGCCAGTTGGCACCAGGTGAGTGCATGTTGAGAGAGCAAGGGGACAAGCCTGGTCCACTCTGTGCTGTGGGTTCCTTTCTCTGTATGTACCTGGTGCAGCTATAAACTGCTGGTTGCTGATGTGCCCTGCTAGACTAGTTTGCCATTGCAGGACATGGTGCCAATGTATTAGAGGATGCTAGGATGGTTGCAAAGCATCCCTGAAAGTGGAATGCCAATGTCCATGTTTGAAGGGTATGTGTGGCTAGTTCTGGAGGATCATACCCTGTGTTGCAATTTGTCCATGGCCAAACATGGACCTTTGGATCAAGTGGCGAGTTGAACTCTTCAAGTGTGAAATGCTTAATTGCTACTTTTTCTGCACATTTTGCAAAAAAAGCCTATTTAAGATCTCAGCTACTTATGAGTAAGCTTTTATTCAACATCTCCCTCCATTGACTTAGTCCAAACTATTGCTTTGCCAACTGAAAGTTTCAACCTCATGAAATGTGAACATTTCTTTTCAAAGCAACTGCTATCTTTCTTATGCTATTAATACTTAATAATTCAAACATTGTCTTCTTTTTTGGGTGTTTAAATACAAAATGTCCATTCATCAGATTTTTACAATTCAAGACCAACCCGCCCGTAATTTTATCTCAGTTGACTGCATCAATGAATTATCCTCCATTGAGTATTCCAACTAGAATCATTTCTGAAGAAAGGTCTAGGCCCGAAACGTCAGCCTTCCTGCTCCTATGATGCTGCTTGGCCTGTTGTGTTCATCCAGCTCTACGCCTTGTTGTCTTAGAATCATTCATGCTTTTTTTTTGCCCAAGTCAATTCCTTTTCTTTAATCATTAACCTAGGAAACATATTTAAGGTAATTGGCAAAAAAAAATGTAAGATGTGAATTTTTTAATGCAGTGAGCTGTTATGGTCTGAAAAAACTGCCTGAAAGATTGATATAAAACAGAGTCAACATTAAAACAGAAATAGATAAATAATGGAAGGAGAAATTTTATCGTGGCTATAGGGATAGCTTCTTCAAAGTGTTGACACTGGCATGCGAGGCTGAAGAGTCGACTGTGTTGTACCATTGCATGATTCTAAATGGTATTATATTATGCATAATGAATAAACTTTACATAAAATAATACCAGTAACAAAAAAAGGTTCATCAAATTGACCTAGGCATAAGTAAATGTATTATAGACTTGCACAAGACTTCATACAAAATTATTTCTGCATGGTTTCATCAGATAGGCATATCATTCCTCTTTCTTTTAGAAAATTAATCTAACCGTGTGTTTTGATCTTAGCTAGATACTTGCCCTAATTTAAATAAGCATTAAATTATATGCACTATGTACTGTGTAAATCTAATCCCATCCAAGGGAATCTTGTTAGACTACCCTGTGTTCATTCACCCATCAAATATTAATTTAAGTACTCATTTTCCTCGGCATTTTATTAAATATTCCATCAAAAGGTTGAGAGTGATCGAAGCCACAAACTTCTATTGTTGAAACCCACTGATGTGTCAATTTTTTTAGCTTAACGAATTTGTTTCTATTAACAATAAAATTTTCAGTAAACAAGAGTCCATCTGTTCATAACGTAGCTCAATACAGAAGCAGATTAACTGATAACTGATCATTGATAATATTCAATAAAACATCAATCTTGCTGTTAATCTTTTCTCAAGCCCACTTCAGATACTTTATCGATTTGCTTATCATTCTCACGAGCAGCATGTATTTCCACCCCCTTGTTCCAAAGTCGTTGTGTTTTCAGGAATTTTACTGGCCTTATGATAACGTTGCTGCACAACTAATACTAGATAGGATTCTGAGATTTTGATCCAATAACAATGAAATATCAAAAGAAATGACAATGTGTGTTCAAGTTAGTTTGTGCGTGTTAGAGGGGAAATCTAGAGGAGTGATCTTTCCACACTTTTGCCATTCTTATCCTTTTCGATAGTAGAGATCATATTGGAGATACTACCTGGCAAGTTGATGCAGTGCATCATGTAGATAGTGTATACTGTAGCTACAGTGTGCCAGTAATGGAGAGAGTAAACATTGAACCCATTGATAAGGTTAACAATCAAGTGAACAGTTTTATTTTTGATGGGATTAAATATCTTAAGTGTAACAAAAACAAAAATTGCTGGATAAACTCAGCAGATCTGCCAGCATTCATGAAGAGAAAAGAATGCTAATGTTTTGAATTCAGTGACCCTTCTTCAGAAACGTTAATGGTAAGCTTTGCGTAAGAATACTATAACTAGCAGAGTACTACAGGCTTGGTATTGGGACCTCAATTATTTACAATCTATGTGAATGACTTTGAATCGATTGATGATATTTGAGCCAAATTTGATTCACAGATGGCTAGGAACACAAGTACTAAAAGGATAAAAAGACTACTTTTTTTTACAGTCTTGTGGTGACTGTAAAGAGGCTTCAAAGTAGTAGATCTGAAAGTCCTGCCCGCTATCCAACACACCCGATTTTTGCTGGAAGGAGAAATGGGACAAGGTATGGCAACTGCTGCTTAGAATTCTATAACATCCTTCCAACAGTTCTGTGGGGTTGCCTGTCCTGCATAAATTGCAGAAGTTCAAGAAGGTGGCTTGCCATCAACTTGTTGAGGGTTATTAAGGATTGATCATAAATATTGGTCTTGCCATGGCTCTTCCATCCCATGAGTGCATAAAAGCACTTTGTTATGGAGATGCTTTGCAGACAAAATAATTATGCTTAAATGATCACACCTAAATTTAGTTAGATAGATCATTGATAAAAATCATGTCAGTTACAACACAAATGGTTTCTCCAGTGATGAATATTGGCTCCAAGTGCAGTGCTCTGTCTATGTGGAACTGGTTCAAGTTGCACTGGGTATTATACAACATTCTCCATATTCTAAGGAAACCTAGTGTTTTGTAATGCTTAAAAAATTAAAGCAGATTTAACTTGGAAGCATTTCTGGAATATGTCTCTACATAACTTGATTTTGTCAAATTCTTTTTTTTGAAATGGCATGAATGAAGAAGTAATTGCATTGCTGCAAATCAACATTGTGGGAAGGAAATGCTTTTCGGTTCACTGCAAATGACAATTGAAAAAAATGAGTTGTTCAAAATTTTCCTCATTTAACTGTAAAAATTATTTTAAACATATGAAACCCCCACAGTTTCAAAATGTGAAGGTAAAGCTCAGCAGTCATAAATGCTTTGTAACAAAATATATAAAGTTTAAAAGTACGAGCTGTTATTTCTCATTGTGTAGAGAACCTCCCAACTTAGATGATGAAGAACATTTTTATGAACGCCTCATTAATCACAGACCTGTTTCTCTTCTCATAAAATCAACAGGCGTAATAACTGATAAAACTATATGGTGGGTATTGATGAATGAGTTAAGTGTTGTAATATTAGATGTACATTTTGTGACGTTTTGCATTGGACTATAAGATGATTACCTAAATCTTAGTGGTTTACAGGAAAAGTTTATGGCCATTGTTCAATAGTTTATCTATAATTAACATACAAAAGTTGTTGTCAATACGATCTAGATTATGTTGTTTCCCTTTATTAAATTTCCCTCTTGCTCTCATCATACTTTTTCAGTTTGGAAGGCAGACATGTCTGCAAGCAACTTCTCATAATCAGCTAACAGCAGCATACCCTGAAGCTATAACTCCTGCTGTGCTTCATCACCCCAACCGTCTCCCCACACCCTCAGTCTTTGCCCTCAACATTCTTTTCACTTTTTTTACTGCTGCAGGCAATGAACTGTCCAAGAATGTTGGAATCTGGTCTAATTAAGGCAGGCAGGCCTGAATGACAATCGATGCAGAGATTTAAAATTGTGACCTCCCAGATCGGGAATCCAATTCTGGAGTTAGTATCAAGGCAAAATTGTTCTGCAGTTTATCGACAGTCATTGGATACACTGAAACAATTCGGAGAGAATTGGAAACTCATTCGTACTTTTACATTTTGATCCAAAGAAGCCAGCAGGTACGGGACATTTATCAGAACAAAATTAATTCCACCTGGGAAAGATAATAGCCATGTGGCACAGGACCACAGATTTTACCGTAAAAATAGCTGACCAAATGAAATGACTTACTGAGAAAGGAAGTTGGAAAGGAGCTAAGGGCCCCTTAAGAATACTTTAATCATTCATCTTATGTAAGCTGGCATAAGGATAAGTTCCAATTTCAATGTTGTTCTCTATCACAGGATTCTTGTCAGAATCTTACCAGTTTGCTCATATTAGAACTTTACCATATAGAAAGCTAACTTCAAAATGTGATTTTTGATTTAAAATAACAACGTCACAGTGAGTGTGCAGAACGTACTTAGAATATATTCCAGAGAGAAACCTGGAAATATGCAAAATCTGTATCTGATGCATGATCTAAGTATACTAAGGACAAGGATATACATCGTGTAATTCACTTTTACATAGCAAAGAGTGTTTCAGTATTGTTGAGAAACATCCAGAAAAGTCACCCAAACAATGAAGAACTTTTAAAGTGCGGTAACAATTCATGAAGTATGAGTATTGCTGCCAAGGTCAGCATTTATTGCCCATCCCTAATTGAGAAAGTGGTGGTGAATTGCCTTCTTGAACTGCTGCAGTCCTTGGATTGTAGGGGCAGCCACAGTGCGGTTAACTCGGGAGTTTCAGGATTTTCCCTCAGTGATGGTGAAGGAACGATGATATAGCTCCAAGTCAGGGTGCCCTGTGGCTTGGTGGGGAAGTTGCAGGTGGTAATGCTCCCATGTATCTACTGCCATTGTTCTTCTAGCTGGCAGAGAGCATGGATTTGGATGGTAGTGTTGAAGGAGCTACTTCGGTTATTGCAGTGCATCTTGTGAATTGTACACACTGGTGCTCCTATGCCTCAGAACTGAGGGGAGTGGATATTGAGGGTGATGGATGGCATGCTACTAAAGTGGGCTGCTCTGTCCTGGATGGTGTGGAGCTTCTTAAGTGTTGTGGGGGCTGTGCCTAGTTCTCTGCAAGTAAATGTGATAGTCATTTTGTACATGGCAAGGTATCATTAACAACAATTTGAATCTAGTTGAGGGACAAATATTTAGTCTAAAATAGTTGGTACTCCCTGTTTCTGTTCAAGAAGTGTCATGGGATCTTGCTCACCTGAATCTGCTGATTGACTTTTTGAATCCAGTGCAACTCTTCTTGGAATTTGAGGAAGAGTCAAATTGGATTTGAAACTTTAACTCTGTTTCTATCTCCACAGACCTGCTGAGTTTCTCCTGCACTTTCTGTTTTTATGTCACATCTTCTCATTTCTTCCCCATGTCTTCTCCCACAACTTTTCACTATCTTCACTATTCACATATTCATACAATCTTTTAATATCTTTCTTTTACCTCCTTGAGATGATCACTTGTCTGTTAAGCAGTCACCATATTATCCAACTAATTAACTTGCTTTCTGTCATTGGCATATTTGTTATTGCTTTTCCAGATGAAGTGCTAACCTGTCTTTTAACTTTCCCAGCTGTTGACTGATCGCTGTATGTCCAATATTTTCAGTTCTTTTTCAGCTCTGAGGGGGGATCTTATCATCATCGTCATAGAATCCCTACAGTGTGGAAACAGGCCCTTTGGCCCAACAAGTCCACACTGACCCTTAGAGCATCCCACCCAGACCCGTTCCCCCTATAACCCACCTAAGCTACACATTCCTGAACACTATGGGCAATTTACTTCCTGTAAAGACTCTATCCCATTCTCTCAGTTCCTCCGTCTCTGTCATATATGTTCAGATGAGGCCAACTTCGACAAGGGAGCCTCCGAAATGTCCACCTTCTTCCTTAACCGAGCATTCCCCAGCTCCGTTGTTGACAGGGCCCTCAACTGGGTCTGACCCATCTCCCACACTTCCGCGCTCACCCCTTCTGTTTCCTCCCACAACTGTGATAGGGTTCTGCTTATCCTTACCTACCTTCCCACCAGCATCCACATTCAGAAGATCATCAGACGCCATTTCTGCCACCTCCAAGAGATGCTACTACCAGACACATATTCCCCTCCCCTACCTTGTCCGCCTTCCGCAGGCACTGTTCGCTCCAGGACACCCTGGTCCACACTTCCTTCACTCTAAACACCCCCCACAGCCCTACGGCACCTTCCCCTGTAACTGGCGAAGGTGCATCACCTGCCCATTTACCTCCTCCCTCCCCAGTATCCAAGGGCCCAAACATACCTTCCAGGTGAAGCAACACTTCACCCGCACTTCCCAGAATCTAGTCTACTGCATTCGCTGCTCACAATGTGGTCTTCTCTACACTGGGGAAACAAAGCGTAGACTGGGTGACCACTTCGCAGAACATCTATGGTCTGCTCGCATAAAAGACCCTGAACTACCTGAACTACCTGTTACCTGCCACTTTAACGCACCACCCTGTTTCCTGGCCAACATCTCTGTCTCTGGCTTGCTGCAGTGTTCCAGCGAAGCTCAGTACAAGCTGGAAGAACAACACCTCATTTTCCGCTTGGGGACCCTGCAGCTCTCCAGACTCAATATTGTGTTCAATAATTTTAGGGCCTAAACTCTCCCATGTCCCAGCTCCCACCCCACACACCAGATCTTGTTATCACATAGTCTGCCATTATACCCCACCTGTTGTTAGTCACTAATGGCCCCCATTAACAACTATTCACCCTCCCAGTCTGATCATTATCAACTCCTTTGTCTGTCCAACTGTTCTTCTCTCTCTTTGGGCTCTATCCTATTGTTTACTCCCTACCCCACACCCCTCTCCCTATTTTCCTCATATAAACTGACTTTTTCCCAGCCACCATCAGTTCTGAGGCAGGGTCACTGGACCCGAAATGGTAACTCTGATTTTTTCTTCACCGATGCTGCCGGACCGGTGGAGCTTTTCCAGCAACTTTGTTTTTGTTCCTGATTTAAAGCATCTGCAGTTCTTTCAGTTTTTACTACAAGCAATTTAGCATAACCAGTCCACCTAGCTCGCACACCTTTGGACTGTGAGAGGAAACCGGAGCACCCAGAGGAAATCCATACAGACACCCCAGGGTCGGGGAATCGAGGACTAGAGGCATCAATTTAAGGTAAGAGGTATAAGAATACATGGGAACCTGAGGGGGAACTTTTTTACACAGAGGATGATATGCATATGGAATGAGCTGCCAGCGGAAGTGGTTGAGGTGGGTACACTAATAACATTTAAAAGACATTTGGACAATTACAGGAGTAGGAAAGGTTTAAAAGGATATGGATCAAGTGTTGGGAAATGGGGTTAACGTAGATGGACATTTTGGTTGGCATAGACCCATTTGCACCTAAGGCCTGTCTCCGTTCTGTAGGACTCTTTGACTCTATGTGTTCTTTTTCTTTTCTAACTTCCCATATGAGGTGAAATAAGGTAGAGAAAGTGAACAAAACACTAAATGCCATCGGGACCAATCAGTACATGAGAAACAAATAAGGAGGGAATTCATTGAAGTGTTTTGGTTGTCTGGCAAGTAAAAAATGTTTGTATTTTGAAAGGGTATCCTCAGTGCTTTTGAGTGACTTTTGTTTGAAGGGGTGGGAGGGAGTTTTGTGTTTCAATGACCTCAGTTAGGAGAGAGAATTTATAGTAGTAGTTTGAATTTCTCTGCTTGCTCTTTCCAAATTCTCTCCCTTCTGGCAAGGAGACTGATCAGAAATTAATCCAGGTACCCTATCATCAAAACAATCCACAACCAGTAAGTTGGAATGTCAATGATGTTATTGATGTGACATTTTCTGTCATCATTCGCTATCAAATTAGTCAGTTTAAACCAATTCTGATGGGACTGAAGTGAACTTGTAAAACCAAACTCTGTGTGCAATTCAAAGGTTCCCTTCTTGCTAACAGTTAGAATTTCCTTTTTCAATTCATGAAGTTCTTGTGTCTAACAGCATTAGCCACTTGCCCAGACATATTTGGTTGGTGGCTGAGGATAACCTATGAATCAAATTCAAGGTGACATAATGCATGTCTGCATTATATCACTATAATCAGCTATAGCACCAGATTTACAGCAGCTCCATTAAATTGCTTAGAATCCGCTGACATTCCAGAAAATACTGCAGCTTCCCAAATGCAGGCAAATGGCTTTGATTATCCTAGTGAGGTATAGTATTACAAGTTGGCTCCATGTAAATTTTCATATGAACAACTTTCACAGTCAAAGAACTCTTTCCATGTGCATGTGTGTGGCTGTGACATCAAAACCTATGTTTTTTTTCAACAGCTATCATTTGAAAAGCTTATAAAGTCTGCATTAACTGAAGTTAGTGAACTACATCTTTAATAGTACTGCTGTCCAATCCCTCGACCAATCAGTTTGATATTAGTGGTAGGAGAAATAATGGAGTATCAACCAAATGAGAGAACTGAAAATATCTAAAATCTAAAGATACAATAATGAATGTTCAGCATCAATTTCAAAAAGGAAAATCTTTCTCAACCAACTTTATTGAATTTTTTGAAGAGTTAGAAATGAATATAGAGAATGGTTATGTATTTAATGTAATGTATCTGAATTTTCAGAAGGCTTTGATAAAGTGCTCCAAAATGGGCTAATGACCAAGGTAAAAGAATATAGAACCAGGGGACTAGACAAAATGGATTATTAGTTGGCTTCAAGACACAAATCAGTATGGGAGCAAAGGGTAGTTATAAGTAAGAGGAGTATGGAAGTGATGTTAGAAATGGACCACGGCTGAGATGGTTGCTATTTACAATTTACATTAATGATTTGGACTTTGGAATCAAAATACAATTTCAAAATTGAGGGTGATAAATTACAGGTGAACATTTAAAATAAACTTGCCAAATGGGCATATAATTGGCAAACAAACTGTCACAGATAAATGTGAGGTAGGGAATTTTGATAGGAAGAATATTGAGGTGCAGACATGATAGGCTGAATGGCATCTATCTGTGCTGTGACTTTTCTATCCAGTTCTACTTATTACCTGGAAGGTGCAAATCTTTGTGAGGTAGAGCAACAAAGACATCTTGAAGTACAAATTCACACGTCCTTAAAAATTGTGTCAGAAGTTATTTAGCCCTTTGACTACGACTGATCCCAACATTCAGAACTGAGTTTAATTGCACTTAATTTATGAAGTAATCTTTAGCATTTGGATCAGTAATTCTCAGTAATTGAGGTGAAATGGGAAATGGTTTGTGGGGTCTGTCAATGCAGTGGTAAATGGATTGGTCCATTCATAATCTGATCTACGTTTAAGATTTTGTTTGTTCCTTCAGTACTTTGTTACAATTTGAAAGCTCTGCTGACACATTTTCTGCACTCTGTAAAAGGCTGTTTCTGTGGTCAGGTCCACATATCCTATGAACTGAAGGATGAACTTATACACAACGTAATGGAGAGGTGTTATTTACCAAGACAAATGGACAATTCAGTCTTAATATAGAATGAGATATAGAAAGGCAGTGCTAACCGAATGTCAGAAAGTGAGAATAGTATAGTGGTTATCTCACTGAATGAGCAATACAGAGATTCTAAATTGAAATCTCAATTTACAATTTGCCTTTAAGAATTTGAAGTCAGCTAATAAGGCAGGCAATAACAATTTGGGGTCCAATATCATGTCAAGATGTTGTCTTCTTGTGAAAAATCCACTTGGTTCAATCTTGTTCTTCTAAAGAAGAACAACTGCATTATTTTATCGGCTCAAGGCTATACATCATTTCAACACAATTGCGATTGCCTCTTACTTGCTGTATGAAGTGGCAGTGTAATCTATTCAGCTGTAAAAAGCCTTCCAGGGCAATTATGAATGGACAATAAATGCTTTCCCTTGCCAGTAAAGCATATGACCTGAGAATTTTTTTTTTTTAAATGAGCTATTGGGCCCTATTCAAGCTGTTAGAATAGTACCCAGGATTGGAGGTATAGTTGAGTTGTAGAAATCTATGCAAGAGTGTATATATTATACATTAACAAAATAGGTATCTTTCATATCTGGAAACAAAGGCTGCAGAAGAGCAATCAGGAATGAGATCTTCTCTAAATTCAATCAAAATATAGACGGTCCAGTTAGTCAGGCAGTGTGCTCCCATGGTTTCTTTCTTGAAAGAGGAGGTAAAGGAAGTGTGAGGCATGACACAGGTTGAATTGGATTGGCGGTTGAAGGCTGAGTCCTAAAGTTCAAACAGAATTGCAGGAGCGTAAACCTTAAGCTCATCTGACTTCAGAGGTTAAATTGTATCAAGTGCTCTTTGTAAAGTAAATTGTTCCTTGTGCAGAAAAATAAACTTGTCATTCATGGACGCATATCAGATTCAGTAAATCATTGTTCAGACATTTCATGTGTGTCATGATTGTCAATGAATTATGATGCTTGCTCTGAATTCTTGTTGGGTTTGGCCAGTCATTGGAGACACAGGGGGATATATTATTTATTTCACAAGTTAAGAAAGACATCATAACCCATGAGCATTGAATCACCAGTAGTTCATGAAAAAGTTATAGATGACTGGAATAAATAATATGTCTGACAATTCAACGTTGACAAATCAGTTGGTAACGTGGAGATATAATCATAAAAAGTCATATTTGATCATATTCACAATTTGGTTTGAAATCCATGGGGAAAATGAAACCTTGAAAGTATATATGTTTCTTTATAATGTGCAAGGTAACTCTTAAGATGCTGGAGAAGTCAGCACAGCACATTGTAGAAAGAGATTTATTTTGTAACTGTATTTATATACTTTGTTTGGTGGATGTGATTAGCTGTGGTGAATTTGAAATTATAATGTAACAAGTGTAAAAATGTTCCTCCACATTTTAAGAAGAATATTGGCTTTGGCTGCACATTTCACAGCTTGGCACTTTAATACTGCAATTACTATAGATGGATACATTCTCCTTTCCATCATTGTGGAACATTTAGTCATCTCCAAGGTCCAAAGGAAATATCATTGACTCCATGCCTTTTGCGAAACTGTGGTAGAATGAAGTTCATAATGTACTGAATATATGGTCTGATATTAGACAGAGTAACGACACTAGTCGAAAACAAGCATGTGAAGAGAAGGATCTTGGACACTACAGTACAGCATGTATTTGATAACCTATTATTCACAGTTGTAAATAAAGAGTTGTTATAGTACATAAGGAGTTTAAGACCATTACTTTGTGATAAGGAGAAAACAACCTAATTGAAGTGACACCACTTGTGAGAATAATTTATTATCTGGAAATCGCAAAGTAAATTTCACAATAAAACATGAAAATAATGATGGTGAAGAAATGTGTAATTTTTTTCTGTATATGTTTCTCTATACTTCAATGTTCAGTTCATCTAGTAAATATTATCTGAGGCTATACTGTTGTACATTGAACTTCTTCCAACTTGTAAATGAAATAAACAATTCACCATTGTCATTTCATTGTCTATTTGATCATCGAGACAGTTTGGCATTATTGTATTAGTTTGATGTTAAGCCACACATTATGTATGTAGTTTCATGGATGCAATTGAATCCTATAGAACTATAGCTTGAAACTTATTCCCCCACCCTAACCCAATGTTAATTATTTTTCATTTGTCAATTGCAATCCTGCCTGCAGGACCAGGTAAGAAATGTTCCTGTAGGCTTTATTTACACTTTGCTATAGCTGACTGCTTGGAGGTCCATGGCTTCACTTGCTTCCCTATGTTTCCTCTCTTCAGCTCCACTGTAACATAGGAAGTTGTTAATTGAGTTTGTACAGCGGCACAATGACTTTGTACATATACAGATAATGCAGAATATAAATGTTCTAACTGCCCTGCAAAGCCTGTGATCTCTAGCACAGTACGTGGTAATATAAAAATAGAATCAAAAAACAGAATTCATAAGTATGCTTGCTTGGAATGGTCCTGTTGAAAACCCTATTTCTAACTCCACCTGTTGCATTTGTTAGCAATTCTGGTGGTCCTACTTTTTCTTACCTACTCTTAAATATATAAATCAGGATTATTTCCAACCTCATCATTTTACAATTTCTAATTGTCTGCATGTAAATCTCCATTTTCTCAAAATAAAACCCCACCTTAAAAGCCTTTCCACCAATCCAAGAGTTTTGAGCTTTGGCATTAGCTTCTTCATCCTATCTTGGAATGAAAGAATCAAACAGTTCAAAAGGAGCTTGTTCAACCCATTTGTATCTGTTCTGGCACATTGAAAGAGATACTCAGTTTGTTCATTGTCCTACCTTTTGCTATAGTTTTGCAGGGTTTTTTCCCCCTTCAGGTATTTATCCAATTCCCTTTTGACAGTAGATATTGAAATTGTTTCAATCGTCTTTTCAGTCAGTACGTTGCAGATCACAAAAATACATTCCATTAGCAAATGTCTCCTCAACTCCTTTCTCTTGTGGTTTGTGTCTTCCCTTAAACTATATCCTCAGTTTAGGGGCTTTCCTGCTCCTACTTACTCCACCAAAATCCACCATGATTTTGATCACCGCAATTAAATCTCACCTTAGCCTTCTCTGTTTAATTTTTCCATATAATCCAAGTCCCTGATTCCATTTTAATAAATATCCTATGCATGGTCTTGATATTTTTAATAGTTTGTAGTGCACAGAATTGAAAATTGCAAGTCTGCATGCCATTGATGTCATTCAGTATGTGAGAGACAAAACTAGACACAATGCTCCAGGAGCAATTGTAAATGATTATTAAATAATTATATTCTTATACTGTTTCCACCTAGCTAAATGACCTAAAACCCTACATTTTTTAACAGCTGCCTCACACTGTTTGTGTACTTTTAACAAGCAACCAGATACTATCCTGGGATCTATCTAGTTTCCAATGTCGATCTTTCTAGGCACCCCAGAGTACAGAGATGCCTGGAATTTCCTAACCACAAGTCTCGTAATACTGCAATTTCCCAAATTAAATGACATTTGTCACATATAGGTTCTTTAATTGATTTGTCTGAATCAGTCTGATAACTATTTCCTTTAAATAATTGAGC
Source organism: Rhincodon typus (assembly GCF_021869965.1). NCBI lineage: Eukaryota > Metazoa > Chordata > Chondrichthyes > Orectolobiformes > Rhincodontidae > Rhincodon > Rhincodon typus. Next base: position 17,701,659 of record NC_063355.1, on the reverse strand, counting down.
CCTCTGCACATTTTTGTATCATCTGGTAATTTAAGAATGTTTTTCAAGTACAACTCCCAATGGACCCAAATCTTAACCAAGCCCTGTTCAGATTTATTCCATTAACAACTCTCTGTTGATCTGATTCCAATTAGCAAACTGGTCAATAAAATCACATCCTGTATATTCTGCTCAAACACAGTTCCTTGGCTCATTGTCTACTGTTGCTTCATCCTAAACTATTTTCTTGGCAGTTTTTGTTTGGTCATTGGTGGTTTGCCATTGCCTTGGGGCAGGCCCAGGAGGCCTGGAAATGTTAATTCTGCTTTCTGTCCGCAGATACTGCCAGTCTTGCAGAGTTTCTGTAGTATTTTCTGTTTAAGTTCCAGTCATATGAATACTGTGGTGACAGGAGTCTGCGGCAATGTCCCTCTCAAGCCTGTCTAACATCTACTAGGCACAGTTCAGGAGTGTGATAGTATACTCAACATTTGCCTGGATGCCTGCAGTTCCAACGGCATTCCGGAAGTTTGACGCATTTCTGGAAAAAGCAGCCCTCTTACTTGATATGCCATCCGCCACCTTCAGCAGTAGTAGCAGTGTGTACCATTTGGATGATATACAATAGTAACTCACTAGGGTGCTTTCAAAAGCACACTCCAAACCCAGGAATATTACCATCTCGAAGGACAAGGACAGCTGACGCATGGCAATGTCACCATCTGCGTATTCACCTTCAATCTGCACAACATCCCTGTCTTGGCATATGTTGTTGTTTCTCCACAGTTGTTGGGTCAAAATCCTGGAATGTGCTCTTTCTGACAGTACTGTACCTCTACCCCAATGCCAGCAGTGGTTCAAGGAGACAACCCACCATTGCTTTCTCAAGCACAGTGAGGGATGGGCAATAAAGCTAGTCTAGTGAATAATGTCACTTGCCATAAACAAATAAATAAGGTTTTAACTGCACTTCATTACTTGTGGGGTTCTTTGGAACAATAGGAGTTTGTACAAGATGCATATAAATACAGGTCCTCTTTTGGTTTGTTTACCATGTGTATAAGATGCACCCTGGCTAACATCTATATCTCCCAGGTTCAGTTAAGGTAAGCATTTATTGACTTAAAAGGAGTGAACAATTCAGATGTATCCCTCATATCTGCTGAGGGAGAGTTCTGAGTAATCACCATTTTCACTGTGCTACTGCACAGCATTGAGTGCATGAAAACAGCAATCAAACAATGGATAAGCATTTGTGCATTAATGGCACCCAGAGGCAATGGATTCAAATCTTTACGTAGGTTTATAATTAGCTTTTATAAAAATTTAGCAGAAATAAATTGTCTACTGGCTATATCACTCTGGCTGGTGCTGCAATTTTTCCGATTGCCATTAATCACTGCCGAATCATGTGGAACAGATCTAAAATGCAGCAGTATCTGAAATAGAGATTTTCTGAAGCACCACATCATCAACTTGATTTCAAGCAAGACGGCAGTGACATTAATGATATTTTATCTAACAGTGGCTCGGTAATATATGTACTGCAAACCACAAATTCATCTGATTTGACCTTTCAAAGGAAGAATGTCAAATGGTGCATCACAGACTGATTGGCTTTTCCTTTTAACAAGTTCTCATTGAATTACATTGATTTTGTGGAAGACCGCTCCAAAATTATTACTTTGCATCAGCTGAAAAGTCAGTCAGCATTAAAGGCAGTTGTTATTTTGTGTGTCTGACTGTACAAAGTTATTGGTGCAAAGTGTTACAGTGCAGCTCAAGACTGACAATTACCCAAGGGTATCAGTCTTTCACAGGTGATTGTTTTACATTCCTGGTGGTACTTGGGATGTTGTATGGTGACCAGTTGGTTCATTTGATTTGACAACAAATTAAATGCAGAACTTTATTTTCCTGCAATTTCTAAGATTACCAATTAAAGTTTATATGGATTTATAATTTTAGTGTACACGATGGCAATGTGGTATTTACTGTGCTTTGCAGGGGCTAAATGCACCAGGGGAACAATTTCAATAAACCTTTTTTGCTATCCTGTGTCCTACTAGGTCTTCAGCTTCCTGGCACTACATTCTCCCTGCTTTTGTTGTTTGAAAATCACTCATTGTACCATGTGGCACACAGCCTCCTTGTGCTCTCAGCCTCTACACTTCACTTTATACGTGATGCTGTAAGATTCCCAGCACCGTTTTTTAAAAAAGTTGTTTGAGGCCATTTTGTTTTTTTCTCATCTCTTCATGTGTCAATCACAGTGTGAAAAACTGGGCAGATGAGTGACTCCAGGGTCTCTGATGATATTTTCAGCTAGTATGAGATGTATCAATAAAGGGAGAAGTGAGCTTTCCTCTTTTTTTCTATCTGTCTTTTGTTTAATGACTCCCAATGTTGATAGATTTAAGAACTGCTCTTGTGTGGGAAATCACTGATGTGAACCTCCACCATCATTGGCATGTCATGTTAGAACTGAGGTATGATGTATCAGTGCACTGACTTAAATTGTATCCTGAGCACATGACTTTCTGGGCTTGAATTCTGTCATGATGATCATGGACCTAATGGCAGGCTGTAAAGTTAGAGATACCTCAGCTGTTTCAGAGAGACCTTTCTGGATTTGGTGGCAATTGGATAGCCACTGAGCTGCTGTTAAAACTCTCATTCCTAAAAGATATGATTCCTAAAAGATTCCTAAAAGTCCTGTCAGCCAACTGGAGGATGAACAACTCTTCAATCCCAGCAGTGTCACCAGTCATGATGCCAAACTAGGAGAAACACCATAGATGCCATTCTTGCAAGTAAATAAGTAGGGTTAGATTTGCTGTGATAACTCAGGCAGGCCTTAATGAAGTGATGGCTAGTTAAGAGGAAGACAAAGTCAAGAATTGTTTTCAGTTTTAAGCTTCAAATAAACAGACTATTATAGATGTATAGTAAATATTGCTATACATAGTCTTCATAGAGTTACGACGATCAGATCTTATAGTTATTTTAGCACAGGCTAATTCATCTTCATATGCTCATATCTATGTGCTGATGTGAGTCTTTCAGTCCAGATAGTTATTGTCTGCTGGTATCCTTCTACAGAGAATGCAGTGCAGTGTGTTCTAACTCCACCCACACTGTACTATTTATGCTCAGTGATGTGCTGCCTCAGTGATATAATTAAAAGGTTGTTCTATGGTCCTAAAGCTCTTGCACAATGCCTCTCCTCAAGCTTTTGTCTCTCTTTTATAAACATTGGTTAGCAATTGTATATATTCTTTAATGAGTTTAATTAGATTATTTTAATTTATGTTTATGATACATTTTTTCTTTATCTTTCCAGTCCAACACAAAGTTGTTTCCTGATTCATCTGTTTTGATAGGTAGGTCAGGAACTATGACCACATATAAAAATACTTAAGGTCAAGTGGTGATTTTGCATTTTCTCTCCTGGCTTCCATTATATCAGAGATTCAATTGATCTGGCTGAAGAAATATGCAGTGATGAATTGGCAGGAGTATATGAAAATTTACTAGATCTCTCAAACGGACCTGATATTTGAATTTCTCTGGTATACTGAGTAGTATCAGTGAATTTTGTTGCATTAGCTGATATTTGATAGGTGCTTGAAATTGTTGATTATTTCCTTTATTTTGAAGATGATTATTTAGATTTTGTACTTAAAGAGGTGTAGAGGTTAAATTATAGAGTGATAAGCTACTGATGCATGTTTCTTTCATTCACTGGTTAAAAAATGTGTAATAAATAGTTATTTACTTTATGGTGAAAAATACCTGGTGAGGGTATACTTTACCCCAAAATGCAAAGTTCAGCTACAAAGAGTAAAGAATGCTCTACAATGATAAATATTTTCAGATTGCAGCTGGGAACCTGTGTGTCACCTATCAGTCACTGACCCTTAAATACTATTTTCTCCAACCACAGCTCTTCACATTCATTGCCCACGATGTTGACAGCCAAGTACCTCAGGCCGTGGGATTCTTCACCATCCCTAACATCCCTCAGAATAAGGACACTATCAATTACATCCACGTTGCTTTGAGAGTACCCTGTCACAAACCTTCAGTGTTTGAGAACAGAAATGGAACAGAAAATTGATTGTTAAATTATATTTTATCATCAAGCCAAATTTCGAGGTCAGTGGGAGCTGCTATGACTTGTATACTAGACGTTCCTGCCTCCTTTCAAGGTTCTTGGGCCATAGGGAGACAAGGAATACCCCCCTCCAATTATAGCTCATGATAACTTTATGAAATCTTCAAACTATTGCTGAATGAAGAATGCTGCTCACACTTTGGACCAAGGCCATGGTTGAGCAAACCATAGGCCTCTGAAGATGAGGTTTTGATGCCTGGACCATTCTGGTGGAGCCTTGCAGCACAGCACAGACATGATGTCTCATATTATCGTTGACTTGAGCTGACAAAGAGAGGGGGACGTCCTGGATGCTGAGGGAATCTGAGGATGAAGATAAGACTGAGGATCAGGGCATTGCCCAAGTGGGCCATGATTCCCTGAGAAACATACCCAATGGCATGGTTGCATAATTAATGAGGTGAAAGGTGGAAGTCTGTGAGAGAACCATTCATGGTGGACTGGGAACTATGTAACTCTCTCACCATCAAACTCTATGGACTGAATTCTGCCATTTGCATTTACAGTGTACCTGCATCCAATAATAATAACAAAAAACTCAAAATAATCAACAGATATGGCACAATCTGTTTGTTAGGGTATCTAAATATTGAAATTATATTACTATTACTCCTATTAAAATGAGAAGATAATTTCAGTTCATTTCATTGATTGTATTGTGGTCATTAATACTATATGTATCAATAGGGGGAGGCAATGGCCTAGTGGTATTATCAATGGACTGTTAATCCAGAGACCCAGAAAACGTTCTGGAGACCTGGGTTAAATCGCACCATGGCAGGTGGTGGAATTTGAATTCAATAAATAAATATCTGGAATTAACAGTCTAATGATGACCATGAATCGATTGCCAGAAAAATCCACCTGGTTCACGAATGTACTTTAGGGAAGGAAACTGCCATCCTTACCTGGTCTGGCCTACATGTGACTCCAGATCCACAGCAATGTGGTTGACTCTTAACTGCCCTCTGGATAATTAGGGATAGGCAATGAATGCTGCCTAGCCAGTGATGCCCTCACCCCATGAATGAAAAAAAAAGACAATATTCAAAATGATTGTAGCTTTTTCCACAGAAGCTGCCTAGCCTCTTGAGTTTCTCCAGCATTCCCTGCGTTTACTTCAGATTTCCAACATCTGCAGTATTTTGCCTTTAATAAAATAGCAATTGTTTAATACCTTTCTTATAGTACAAGTTCATGGATGAATCCTTTTTCATTTCAAATGGGAACCCATGCTGTCTTCCAAAACGTCTGTTCATAAATTTGTACATTTCATCCCCCATTCCAGTTGGATTTTGATGCAGGTACCTGAGAAGGTTCCTCTAAGGTTTTGGAGTAGATCTATAGCTCGGGTTGTGGGTGTTGAGGTTGGTTAGCTCACTGAGCTGGTTTGTTATTCCGCAGATGTTTCATTACCATGCTTGGTAACATCCTCAGTGCAGCCTCCGATGAAGCGTCGGTGTGTTTTCCCGCCTGGTTTTTAAACTCTGGGGTACGTTGAGATGGATTGCCTCACTTCCGGTTTTCCTTCTTGGTGGAATGTATATGGGGTCGAGTTCAATGTGTTTATTAATAGCATGCTTCTTGGAGTGCCATGCTTCCAGGAATTCTCATGTTTGTCTCTGCCTAGCCTGTCCCAGGATCTTGGTGTTGTCCCAGTCGAAGTCATGGTTCTCCTTGTCCATGTGGATTGAGATGAGTGAGTATTGGTCGTGTCTTTTTGTAGCCAGTTGGTGTTCATGTACTTTTGTTGTTAGTTTCCTTCCTGTTTGTCCAATGTAGTGTTTCTCGTAGTCTCTGCAGGGGATTTTGTAGATGACATTGGTCCTGTCCGTGGCGGGGAGTGGGTCTTTAGTTTGGGTGAGCAGTTGTCGTAGGGTTGACGTGGGTCCGTGTGCCACTCTGATGCCCAGCGGTCGTAGGAGTCTTGTGGTGAGTTCCGACGTGTTCCTGATGTAGGGTAGAGTGATGAGTGTGTCGGGGCGTGTAGAATCTTTCTGATGCTGTTCGTGTAGGCATCTTCTGACCCAGTTCTTTGGATATCCATTATCCTTGAAAACCTGGAAGAGGTATTCTTCTTCTTCTTGGCGTAGTTCCATGTTGCTGAAGTGTGTTGTTGCCCTTTTAAATAGTGTTCGCACGCAGCTTTGTTTGTGTGTGCTGGGATGGTTACTGTTGAAGTTCAGTACCTGGTCTGTGTGTGTGGCTTTTCGGTGTACTTTCGTTTGCAGTTCCCCATTTGTCTCAGTACCTGAGAAGGTGTTTAAACACCTCAGGAAAAAAGGCATTTGCCGATTAAATGTTAGTTGATACTTTAGGCAGGAATAACAAATGAGCAGAAATGCATATTATAATGGATCTGCTGAAGCCCTTTTCATCAGACCATCTTCATTTTCAATTGATATACATAATGTCCTAAAGATATTGAGTATAGCCTTTCAAGATAGAGGATGAAGAGATCATGATATCGTTTGATGTCACTGCCCTATTCACATCAATAGACATACCACTAGCAAGGGAAACAATGACAACACCACTTGAACAAGAACACAATCCCATTGAAACCATCTCCAAGGACAACATGCTCAAACTATTGGACCTATGCCTGACCACCCACTTCACCTTCAATGACCAAACATACGTGCAAACGAAAGTATGCCGAAAAGCCACACACACAGACCAGGTACTGAACTTCAACAGTAACCATCCCAGCACACACAAACGAAGCTGCGTGCGAACACTATTTAAAAGGGCAACAACACACTGCAGCAACACGGAACTACGCCAAGAAGAAGAAGAATACCTCTTCCAGGTTTTCAAGGATAATGGATATCCAAAGAATTGGGTCAGAAGATGCCTACATGAACAGCATCAGAAAGAGACTACATGCCCCGACACACTCATCACATTACCCTATATCAGAAACTCGTCAGAACTCACGACAAGACTCCTACAACTGATGGGCATCAGAGTGGCACACAAGCCCACGTCAACCCTATGACAACTGCTCACCCGAACCAAGGACCCACTCCCCGCCATGGACAGGACCAATGTCATCTACAAGATCCCCTGCAGAGACTGCGAGAAACACTACATTGGACAAACAGGAAGGAAACTAACAACAAGAGTACATGAACACCTATTGGCTACAAAAAAAACACGACCAATACTCACTCATCTCAATCCACATGGACAAGGAGAACCATGACTTCGACTGGGACAACACCAAGATCCTGGGACAGGCTAGGCAGAGACAGGCACGAGAATTCCTGGAAGCATGGCACTCCACGAAGCATGCTATTAATAAACACATTGAACTCGACCCCATATACATTCCACTACGAAGGAAAACCGGAAGTGAGGCAATCCATCTCAACGTACCCCAGAGTTTAAAAACCAGGCTGGAAAACACACCGACGCTTCATCGGAGGCTGCACTGAGGATGTCACCAAGCATGGTAACGAAATGTCTGCAAAACAACAAACCAGTTCGGCGAGCCAACCAACCTCAATACTTGAGAAGGTGTTGAAGCACCTCAGGAAAAAGGTATTTGCTAATTAAATGTTAGCTGATACTTTAGGCAGGAGTAACAAATGAGCAGAAAATGCATATTATAATGGATCTGTTGAAGCCCTTTTCATCAGACCATTTTCATTTTCAATTGATATACATGATGTCCTAAAGATATTGATTATAGCGTTTCAAGTAAAGATTATACTTGACCATTGATGGATGCAGCCACATGCCTTTATATCTATATTTAGTATTTCTATATTTATATTGATATTGTATTAATATTTAAATATTTATATTTTACAATAAAGATTAATGGACATTCGATTAAATAAAAGCTGTTTTGAATGTTTTTGAGAGCGATAGTAAATCAAATAACATTGAAGCTCATACAGAAAGAAATATATGTAAGGCAAACAACACACCTTAGATTAAACACTTTTCACTGCCTCAACATAACTTGCTGTACACGTACAGAGTGCCGAGTGTATTGTCATTTGCCTTAACTGAATAAAATATTAAAAACAACAGTCAGGCTTGGACCTGGTCCAGCATTTGCTGAATAGCAGATATTTAAAGTAAATAATGTGCCAGAAAGTTCAGGAGTTATTTCAATTATTTACACAATTCTCTTAGTTAAGATGCTGAAGGCCCACATGCTTGTGAGATGTGCCACATTCCTCAATTTGACGTCTTCAGAGAAGCTATTCACCCTTTAAAACAAGAGGGAGCTTTCATCCTCACACTCCGCCAACTAGAACTATTGAGATTTTAATGACATAATCAGCAAGAATGATTTGTCCTTGAGTGCTAAAAACCAGGAAGATCTCACTGTTAATCTCCAATCTGCTGATTTCACTGCTGGGTGGTGACAATGTTGTTATAAATGTAATCAGTACCCCAAGATAGGGAGAGGAAACATGATCGAGGAATCATTTCAGCAGTTCTATCTGATAGTATATTCCACAGTGTAACTGTTTTCTGACTAAAATAGTGTCTCCTGTATTCCCTCATGAATATTCATGTCGAATTCTTACAACCAGCAAAGAGAAGAGACTTTCATCTCAGTAAATCTGAGCTGAATTTGGATTCAGCATCCGAACTATTATGTCAAACAGTCTTCTAGGTATTTATTAAGTATGACATTCGTCTGGAATGAAGGGCAGACCAGTAAATCACCATCCAAAGTCTTTGCTGTACCTACATTTGATCAGAAATGGGTAAGTTTTAGAACTTGATACAAACTAGTTTTGTGACAACTTGCTTATACTCAGGTCAAAGTGAATCTCAAGTAGGTTGCAGTTTAGGACAAGACATTCAGAAGGAAGAAAAAAAAGACTTGCATTTAAGTTCCCCTTTCATATCAAATTGTGTCTCAAAATACAGAAATTGCTAGAGAAACTCAGCAGGTTTGGCAGCATCTGTGGAGAGAAAGCAGAGTTACCTTCTAAATTAACAAAACATCAACTCTGTCTTTCTCTCCGCAGATGCTGCCAGACCTGCTGAATTTCTGCTGCAATTTCTGTTGTGGTTTCATATTTCTAGCATTTGCGCTTCCTCGTTTTAGTACAAATGTCTCAAAGTGCTGTACAGCCAATTAATTATTTTATGAATCGTTCTGTCATCATGGAGGAAATGCAGTGCTAATCTGTGCACAGCAAACACCAACAAGTAACAATGTGATAATATTTTGTAAACATAAACAAAAACAGAGTGTTGGAGAAACTCAAAAGCTCTAGTACTATCTGTTTGGAGAGAAGCCAAGTTAATGTTTCAAGTTCAAAACACTCTTCCTTCAAACTTATTTTAACCTGTTTCTATGATGTTGATTGAAAGATAAATGTTGGTGAACATCTCCATGGAACTATTTGTGAAAATCTGGTTTTCCCGTGAACTGTAGCTGATGCCTTTTGATAGAGTTGTGAAACAGTTTAATCTCCCCAGAGTTTCCTTACTGCACTTTAGAAAATTACAGACGTATAATTTTGCAGACATCAACTGATGGAGAAAAAATACTGTTGTTTAATACTGAAGTGTATACTCAGTCTTAGTCAGGTAAAAGTCTGTAGGCTATAGAGCAGGATGTCATCACCTGGAAGAAGATTCAATTGACAAGTATTCCATTATACTAAAAACACGTTGTTCTACAGAGTGAAGGAAGAATCTCAGTGTAAGGAATTGATCCAAGTTCAAGGGTCAGAAATAATTGAGAAAATTTAACACTTCATAAATGATTTGTGTAAACTCTAAGCACATTGGGAGACCAATGGCAGTTAGCAATGCATGTCAGGTGGTCTGTGGAGCTGGTTTCCACAATGAATTAAAATGTTTTCCCTCAAATTGACCTTCACTCTGGTGGCCAGTTCCTATCCACACCAGATGAAGCTGCATGGACTGGGTCCAGTTCTTTAGGACCCTATGAGGGACATGAGAACCCTTCTTTCCAGGAATTTAAAAACATACAAATATTATTTCAACCTGCAGCGCTCAATTTGAATAATCATTCAGCTCATATAAGAAAAAAAAGAAATAGAGGCAAAACTGATATCTGGACACTTAGAAAAGCCAGAAGCAAAACATAGTAAGGAGGTGTGGGAGGCTAGGCAGAATAACAATAGAACTGTGAGATGGAAGGAGGCTAGTCAAAGATGATAAGACAGCAGGATGTTGATCGTATACCCGGGTTATAATAAGAAGAATTTGAAATTATTAGAATGACTACAAGAAAAATGTGCATTGCATTATGGAAGTTTCTCTTACAAGGAAATTCTTCCGACCTTGTTTCCAAAGTATTTTCTAGGACCCTATTAAAAATAAACTACAGCTGCAAAGACCAATGAGCTTTCCATATTGTGAGTGCTGTTTTTATTCTATTAATGCATTTGGACTTGAAGACACAACAAGGTCTTCTGTAATGTCTGTCCAATTATTTTGTTCATTTTTCTAAATTATTCAGTGTATAATTCTCCTCAATCTCCTGATGTTTTCACTTTAAGTGAAGGGAAAGGCAAAGAAAATCTATGACAAAATGTATGTTTTATGCACATAGCACACAGTCCCAGCAGGAGGATCCCTTGTAAAATAATAGCCAGTCCTTCTACACTGAAACTGCATAGTAAACACTATTCAAACTGGAATCCTAGAATCTGGTTAAAGAAACCCATACTATTTTGCCATCTGATACTGTATAGTTATACCTTATAGTCTATTTGCATATGAAGTAAGACTCATAATTGTCATAAGTTGAAATAAAACTCTAAATCTCTGCACTCTTACTGTGAGTTTTAGTATAATTATGTGCACTTAGCCCAAAGCAATTTGATGCATCACTTCATTATTCTTTACACCACTAAAGTGTTCATTTCCCATTATGCAATGACAAAAAAAGCCAAGGCCAAACTCTGATGACAAATATTATTTGGTAGAATTATCTGTTAAATGTTAGAGCAATTTGAAAATTTGTAAGCTACTTACACTTTCTCTTTGCTATAGAAGTGCACTTGTATTGCTTAATAGGTTTCAGTCAATTCTTGTTTGACTGCAAAAGTATTCTCACATTACCAGCCCTGTATCCAATGCCTATTAAACTGGTAGTTAGATTTATTCTCTTGGCAAGGCAGCATCTTTCCAAGCTGTGGCTTACTTACTTTATATTCAACTTGTTAATAGAATCATATTATTGAGGATTCATGTATGTTACCCAGATGGTTGCACAATGTTATCGACCTCACTGACTGGCTTTTGTAAAAAGCAACACCAGATTGAAAGGAAATTATTAGAAAGACTGCAAGAAAAACTTGCATTGCATAATGGAAGTTTCTCTCATAGGGAAATTCTTCAGACCTTGTCTCCAGTGCTTCATGTATTTTCGAGGGCCCTGTTAAAAGTAAACTACAGTTGCAAAGCCCAATGAGCCTCCATATTATGAGTGCTGTTTTTATTCTATTAATACATTTACACTTGAATATTCAACAAGGCCTTGCATACTGTTTGTCCAATTATTCTTTTTCATTTTGGCATTTTATTCTGTGTATAATTCTCCTCATTTTTCTGAAGTTTTCACTTTAAGTATAGTGATTGTTCTTTTTGCTTCCCTCCCTCTATATCATTGCCTTGGCTTGATGTCAAAAGTATTTGCTTAAATACATTTCCCTCATTTTGCTTTTACCTTGTTGCATCACCACTGTTACTACGCTACCTACTGTCTCACTCATAAACCTTGGCAATGGAGGTCAGGTTGACTTGCTATCTGTTCTATTGTGTTGCCACTGAAGATTGCTAATTGTGTGATCTGACCACCTGCGTGACATCTTTGTTTCATTTTGACAAATATTGCAAATGGAAACAGTAGAGTGAATGGGATCAGCAGGCAAAAGAAAGTGTGTTTGGCTCAATATGGAAACCGTATAAGATATTTTGATCCTCCAAATAATGCAGCAGAATGGTGCCTTGCATTAAAGAGGAATTACGCCATTGACAGACAGGGGTTGTGGGCCAAATAACCATCTGTCTGTGGCATCCTTTTAATCCCTATGTTTTTAACTAAATGAACAGAAGTCTAATTCAGCTGCCTGCTGAAGCTAAGACATAAGATGTTGAAGGACTTCAATATTGCAATGTAATCCAAATAATGCAATAGAAGCCAAATGATTGCAATGAAAATCAACAATGTTCATCATCATAGAACATTAGAAGGTAATACAGGTGCTGCACAGGTTAAAGATAATTTAATTTCCATGAATAATCCAGGTTTAAGGATCCATTTCAGTTTGGTTACATTCAGTGAAGGTTTCACAATATTATTCATTAACAACATTATGGTTAGTCTGCAATCCATATTCATGTGGTTTCCATCATGAGGGCCAGCATTTACTGACTGGATTCTGTTTCTGGTTTCTATGCCTATTATTTCAATGTCTGGTCCTTTAGATTCGGGAGATACAGAGTCAGAACTGACTGTCAAAAATTAACTTTCATTTCCCTGGGAATTATTAACCACCCTCTGTAGGTTTCAGTGCCAAGAAGTCATACTTTGGAAACTCATTTGTCTTAGTATTTTTAATTCACTTGTGGCACATGGCATTCACTGGTTGGGTGAACATTTCTTGCCTGTTCCTACTTGCCGTTGAGAAGATAGTGATGAGCTGCCTTGTTTAACTGATGCAGTTTATGTGCTGTAGGTAGAGCCATAATGTCATTCCCTGGAATTCCTAGTGCGTTGATAATCGCGGTCCACGTACTCAGAATAAATGTATGCCAGATATTGACTGAAATTAGTATGACACACTCTATTGCTATCAGAATTTTTTGATCAATTATTTAACATAATTTCCTTTTGGAATTGATAATTAAAATCATCCTGTCCCATTTGCAATGATGGAAGTACAACATTTATACATTCTCACAAACCAAGTAAATTGGCTATATTTGTACTTACCGTCTGCAATACAAGTAAGTCACATAGGATGGTTTGCTTGAAAAAGTTGATGACGCCTTGGCAATGTTATGTGCACCGCTATAGTTTTTGATTCATTTCTTTTCATTGATTAATGACAGAGTGTGAAACCAAAAAAAACTTTCCATAGTTATGTACAACATACAGCATAATTCCTTATTCTCTCTGTTGTGAACATATTGAAAAAGGAATGTCAATACTCAACTTTCATCATTTTACTTTTTTAGTACCTGCGAACTTTATGGACTAAGAACGATTTCAAAAAAGGACACTAATGGCATAAAATTTTTATTGTAATCAACTGATAAGCCCAGGAAATGCACATGGAATGTATGAAACTAACTGAATCAGAATTGTGGGAACTAGTAGGAACTGCTAATGCTGGAGAATCTGAGATAACAAGGTGTAGAGCTGGATGAACACAGCAGGCCAGGCAGCATCAGAGGAGCAGGAAAGCTGACGTTTCAGGTCTGGACCCTTCTTCAGAAATGGGGGAAGGGAAGGGGAGGCAGATGGAAGATGGGTAAGGGAGCAGATAGGTGGAGAGGAGACGGACAGGTCAAGGAGGCGGGGATGGAGCCAGTAAAGATGAGTGTAGGTGGGGAGTTAGGATGGGGGTTGGTCAGTCGAGGGAAGACAGAGAGGTCAAGGAGGCGGGGATGAGGCTGGCAGGTAGGAGGTTGGGGTGGAGGTTGGTCAGTGAGGTGGGAGGTGTGGATAGGTGGGAGAAAAGACAGACAGGTCAAGGCGGCGGGGACGAGCTGGGCTGGTTTTGGGATGAGCTCGGGGTTGGGGAGATTTTGAAGCTTGTGAAGTCCACATTGAGACCATTGGGCTGCAGGGTTCCCAAGCGAAATATGAGGTGCTGTTCCTGCAATCTTTGGGTGGCATTGTTGTGGCACTGGAGGAGGCCCAGGATGGACATGTTGTCCAAGGAGTGGGAGGGGGAGTTGAAGTGGTTCATGACTGGGAGGTGTAGTATTACCATTTTAATAAGGAGACACTGACACTGAGTGATGCATCAAGAAATGTGCATCTCCTGTTTTATCACACTTTCATCTCAACTTCACATGTTGGAGACGAAAGGTTATCTGTGAAGTATTCACTTCAAAAAGATCAATGGAGCCAGACTTGAAATATACAAATGAATCATTTTTCAGTAATCTGAGTTCAGAAACAAAACAGAGAGACAGCATTATGGACTCTAATGGCAAAGATATTGAAAGTTCTGCTTGGCCTGTTTATCTCAATTTCTGAAATCAAAAGCCAGTGAAAAGCAACTTAAAAAGTTACTAAATGAAAAACTGAAAGAACTACAGATGCTAGAAATCAGGAACAAAAATGGAAATTGCTGGAAAATCTCAGCAGGTCTGTCTGCATCTGTGGAATGAAATCAGAGTTAACATTTTGGTTCCAGTGACCCTTCTTCAGAAAACCTGAGGAAGGGTCACTGGACCCAAACCATTCACTCTGATTTCTCTCCACAGAATATGAGTTCCTTGATTGGGGCTATTAATCTGATCCAGTCAGGGAGCCCTGGCTGACAGATATAAACAGGAGTGATAGAGATTCTGTTCACTCTGAGACCTGGTTCTGAGGAAGCCAGAGCAGTGTCAAGTGCTATGTACATGTAAATAAAGGGTAACTTGGTGACAGGATACCCAGCCTCTGTAGAGTTATTTCAACTGTATGTCATGACTTCTTCCTGCATGCATTCTTAATTACGTCCCTTAGCAAATACGCACATTTTTTTTCAAGCAATATGAAATTGATGCAGTGTCTTGTATATAATGTATCATGATCATGGGGACTTCAAATTCAAACCTTACTTCAGTGGTATTTAATTGTATGCAGGTGCTGCGCATTAACTGAGGACTCACTTGGGCCCCTTTAGAAAGAAATAAAATGAAACAGTGTTTGTAGGTGAGGAGAAGCATGTTTCTCATGTGTAACTCCATAAATCAATGTTTATAAACATGTGCAAAGTTTGGTTCTAGTTCTGTTCTTCACACTTGCTTTTCTGAACTAGAGGCGCTTTGTGAAAGAAAATGATTTGGCGTTATATATTTTGCAACCTCTGAATAACCCAAGGTCCTTCAAAGACAACAAAGCACTTCTGAAGTGTAGTTATGATTGTTAACATTTTAAAAAGTGGCATGCGACTTGTGTGCAATGCTTTCCCAGAAAAAACAATGGAGTGAATGACCAGCCAATTTGTTTTGCTGGTTATATGTTTGTACTCCAGTACCATCTAGTTCTACTGCCACAGTCCAAGTCAGAAAAAAAGACATAAACCTGCTGGAGGATCCCAGCAGGTCTAACAGCATCTGTAGAGAGAAAAACAGAGTTAACATTTCCAGTTCAGTGACCCTCCTTCAGAACTAGTAGAACTGAAAAGTGGTATATATGCTGAAGACAGGGGCTGGAGGTCACTCTGTCTTCAGCATATATACCACCCTTTCCTAGCTACTATCAGTTCTGAAGAAGGGTCACTTGACTCAGAATGATACTCGTTTCTCTCTTCACATATGCTGCCAGAACAATTGGATTCGTCCAGCAATGTCTGTTTTTGTTTCAGATTTCCAGCATCTGCAGTTCTTTGTTTTATTTTAGCTCAAATTAAGTAGTGTACTTGAATTTGTTTTATCTTCTTCTCATGAAGATACACATTCGTAAAGAAGAACCAGAGTTACTGAGTGAGAAACTAGAATCTGTTCATTATAAATCATAGAATCGTCAAAACGTACAGTGCTGAAGAGGTCCTTCCGCCTCTTGAGTCTACAATGATACGTGAGAAACACCTGACCTTCAACCTAATCCCAATTACTAGCACTTGGTCTGTGCCCTTGAATGTTATGATGAGCCAAGTGCTTATCCAGGTACTTTATAAAGGATGTGCCTTTATCACCCTCTCAGTCAGCACGTTCCCAGACTGTCACTACCCTCTGGATAAAAAGGTATTTTCTCACATTCCCGCTCAAACCTCCTGCCTCTCACCTACAGCCCATGTCCCCTTGAGACTCACCCTTCAACTAAGGAGAACAGCTTATCCACTCTGTCCATGCCCCTCATAACCTTGTACACCTAAATTAGAAGACCCTTAGCCTTGTCTGCTCCAATGAAAACAACACAAGCGTATCCCATCTTTCCTTATAACTTAAAATTCCCATCCTATACAGCATTGTAATGAATCTCCTCTACACTTCCTCCAGTGTAATCGCATCCTTCCTGTAATGTGGTGACCTGAACTGCACACAGCACTTTAGCAGTGGTCTCACCAAAGTTCTATACAATTCCATGATGATTTCCCTGCTTTTGTAATCTATGCCTTGATTAATAAAGGCAAGTGTCCCATATGCCTTTTTCATCACCCCATTAAAATGCCCTTCTACCTTCAGAGATCTATGGACAAACATGCCAAGACCCTTTTGTTCCACAGAACTCGCTAGTGTCATGCCATTCATTGAATACTTTCTTGTCAAATTACTCCTTCAAAATTGCATCATCTCACACTTTACAGGTTTAAATTCCTTCTGCCGCTTATCTGCTCATTTAACCATCCCGATTATATCTTCTGTAGCCCAAGATGCTCAAACTCACTGTTGACCACCCAACCAATTTTTGCGTCATCTGCAAACTTACTAATCCAACGTATCTATGTCATTTGAATAAATGATGAATAATATGGGACTTAGCACACAGCCCTGTGGTTCGCCAGTAGACATTGGCATCCAGTCACTGAAGCAGCCTTCTGTCATTACCCTCTGTCTTCTACAACTGAACTAATTTTCAATCCACTTTATCAAAGTACCCTGTATCCCATCTGCATTTGTCTTCTTGATACATCTCCTGTGTGGGACTTTGTCGAAGGCTTTGCCGAAATCCATATAAACTACATTAACTGCAAAACCCTCATCTACATGCCTTGTCACCTTCTCAAAAAATTCAATCAAATTTGTTAGCTATTACCTCCCTCTGATGAAGCCATGCTGACTATCCCTGATTGAGCCTTCCCTCTCCAAGTGGAGATAGATGCTCTTCAGAATTTTCTCTAATAGTTTGCCTACCACTGACGTGAGACTCATTGGTCTGCAGTTCTCTGGGTTATCTCTACAACCCTTCTTAAATACTGGAACCACATTAACTGTTCTCCAGTCCCCTGGCACTTCTCCTGTGGCCAGAGAGGAATCAAAAATTTGGGTCAGTGCCCCTTCCTTGCCTCTCACAGCAGCCTGGGACACTATTCATCTGGACCTGGAGATTTGTGTACCTTTAATCCCACTAATACCTGCAATAACACATCCTTCTCTATGCCAATTTGCTCAAGAACCGCACAATCTCTCCCCCTGGGCTCCATGTTTTCATCCTCAGTCTCTTGCGTGAAGACCGATGTAGAGCATTGGTTCAACACTGTACCAATGTCCTCTGGCTCTACCCACTGATTAGCCCCTTAGTCCCTGATGGGCCCTACTCTTTCCCTTGTTATTCTCTTCCCATTGATATACATGAAATATCTTGGGATTTTCCCTAATTTTACCAGTCAGAGCTCTCTTATATTCCCTCTTTGCTTGGACAGCACAGTGGTTCAGTGGTTATCACTGTTGCCTTCACAGTGCCAGGAACCTGGGTTTGATTCCAGCCTTGGGTGACCATCTGTGTAGAATTTGCACATTCTCCCTGTGTCTATGTGGATTTCCGTTAGGTGCTCTGGTTGCCTCCTACAGAAAAAAGATGTACAAGTTAGGTGGATTGGCCATGCTAAATTGTCCCATTGTGTGTGGGTTAGTTGGATTAACCACAGTAACTATGGAGTTATAGGGATAGGTGGAAGTTGGGCCTGGGTGAAATGCTCTTTGGACGCTCGGTGCAGACTCAATTGTCTGAATAGCCTTTTCCGTACTGTAGGCATTCTATCGTAAATGTAGCTAATGATAAATATTTCCAAATGCAACAGCTGAAAAGTACATCCTCATGTTCAACAAGTTGCCATTTTGTCTCCATAATGGCAATATGAATTGGGTTTAGTATTATAAGTATACAAGCAGATTAAGGTAAGTAGCAAATCACATTGAAGTATTCCCACAGACAGTGCACAGATAGTAAAACACACTAACCCTCCGTCACTTTTGATTATGTTCTACAGAGTGAGATAAGTGACTGGGCATGGACATGGAGTTAGGTTGAATCATAAATGCAATAAAATTACTGAAAATATTTATTAAAATATGTGGAATGATTTTATGATGGACTAGTATGCCATTCAACAAACATAGACTTTATTTTAGAGTCAGAAACACTTTTACAGGAGTAATGATAAACTTAATACATGAC
Source organism: Rhincodon typus (assembly GCF_021869965.1). Lineage (NCBI taxonomy): Eukaryota > Metazoa > Chordata > Chondrichthyes > Orectolobiformes > Rhincodontidae > Rhincodon > Rhincodon typus. Next base: position 17,683,204 of record NC_063355.1, on the reverse strand, counting down.
TACAAACATAATTACACTTCATTTAATTAGGGGTAACTAATTAAAACAAGACTAACAATTCAAAAGGACAAGTTCTGTCAATTCAGTTATTTCAAATTGATTTGAGGGGTAGTTCAACAAAACATACGTTGGAGCAGCATGCAAACAGGATTGAGAGCAACTTCAAAATTCCACTTTTTAACTGTCCATATATGGACTTCAGAAGTTGCCATCAGTTTCAGGTGAGTAATAACAATGAATTCTGATGGTTTTGACATTCTGAGATCTAAAACTTTGGACAAATATTTTGAATAAGATGCAAATAATGATTTCCCTAAGACCGTGCAGAACACATATTCTACTTTCTGTACCAGCCTGCCATGAGGTACTTTAGCAAATGACTACTTAGTTATTAAAGTATAGCCAGAGTATTAAACATTCAGAAGATGTGGTTCACCTTCCCAACAGTTTTCCACTATAAACAAAATGTGGAAAACACTCAGCAGGTCTGGCAGCACCTGTGGTGAGGGAAACAGAGTAACGTCTCAGGCATGCCATTTAAATTCAAGGTTAGAAAGTCTCTGGATGCAGGGAAAAGTCTTTCCCTACTTTTTCTTTTAAATTTATGGTATGTAAGTAAGGGGACAGTGAATATTATGCATGTTTTAAATCATCTTGAATAATACCTTGTCATATATACTAAGACAATATTACATATGTTTGATATTTACGCTCAGTGAATGACATGAATTATTTTTAACAGGTTTTGCAAGTTCAAAGACTGGGCATTTGTATCATCACAGCATAAACCTAACATTGTCTATTGTAACAAATGCAGATTAATAAACAGTGTGTGACTGGCCTATTAGTCCAGCCTATTGTTGCCTTCCTTTTCAAATGGAAATTAGGCCTCACTTCCCTCTTAAAATAATCAGGATGCAAACATAGAGACATAGAAAGTAAATAATTTGGCCCTTCAAGTGTGGTCTACTATTTGATACATTCATTGCTTTTTTTATCAGCAATTGCTCACTAATAAGTATAATTGTCCACATAGGAAATTCACAGCTCACAGGTTCTGTGGGACATTGTGTTTGTGTGGCTAATGACCTCGATTCTTGAGCCACATTTCTGACCATACATTTGGCAAGTGTTTCCGGGAAGTGGAATTGGTCTTTGGCCTCAAGATTGCTGGCATTCGTTTCTGCGATTCCTTTTCCATACTTCCTCTCGCTGACGGGCGTTCTCAAAAGAAGTATTCATACAGGAATTTCCTCCAAGTTTGGTTTCTTCTGGATAACGGTCTCCCATCTATGGGGACGGAAGCTCGCATGGAGTCTTTTAAAAGCTTTGTGTATCCTCCTCTCGTTCAGGTGCCTTCCTTGAGCTGGGCAAAGAAGATTAGTTTGGCAGTTGGAGCTCAGGCTCCAGAGCATGTGTATGGACCAGTGGAGTTGGTTTTGGATGGTGATGACCTCGAAACTGGTGCTGTTAGCTGCTTTAAGGGTGTTGATGTTAGCATGCCTGTCCTCTCAGCTGAAACAGCGAGTTCATCTCAAACAGTGTTGATGGAACCTCTTAAGGGCCATGAAGTGGTGTCTGTATATAGTCCACGTTTTGGCACTATATTGAAGAATCGGAAGGATAACTGCTTTTTACACAAGGATCTTGATATCAGCATGAATGCCATGGTCATCATGCATATACTTTATCTGAATGCCATTTTCCTGCTTTCTCCCCATACCCCTTGATGCCTTTAAAGTCATAAAACATAACTATCTCTTTCTTGAATATGTCATCAATTTATCAATTCTTTCCTAAAGTTATTATAAATTTAAATAAGCTATTTAGTAAAATGGTTCTTGAGGTTGTTGAGGTTGGTTGGCTCGCCGAGCTGGTTTCTTGTTTCGCAGACATTTCGTTACCGTGCTTGGTAACATCTTCAGTGCAGCCTCCGATGAAGCGTTGGTATGTTTCCCGCCTGGTTTTTAAACTCTGGGGTACGTTGAGATGGGTTGCCTCACTTCCGGGTTTCCTTCGTAGTGGAATGTATATGGGGTCAAGATTGATGTGTTTGTTAATGGCATGCTTCGTGGAGTGCCATGCTTCCAGGAATTCTCGTGCCTGTCTCTGCCTAGCCTGTCCCAGGATCTTGGTGTTGTCCCAGTCGAAGTCATGGTTCTCCTTGTCCATGTGGATTGAGATGAGTGAGTATTGGTCGTGTTTTTTTGTAGCCAGTTGGTGTTCATGTACTCTTGTTGTTAGTTTCCTTCCTGTTTGTCCAATGTAGTGTTTCTCGCAGTCTCTGCAGGGGATCTTGTAGATGACATTGGTCCTGTCCATGGCGGGGAGTGGGTCTTTAGTTTGGGTGAGCAGTTGTCGTAGGGTTGACGTGGGCTTGTGTGCCACTCTGATGCCCAGCGGTCGTAGGAGTCTTGTCGTGAGTCCTGACGCGTTTCTGATATAGGGTAATGTGATGAGTGTGTCGGGGCATGTAGTCTCTTTCTGATACTGTTCGTGTAGGCATCTTCTACCCAATTCTTTGGATATCCATTATCCTTGAAAACCTGGAAGAGGTATTCTTCTTCTTCTTGGCGTAGTTCCGTGTTGCTGCAGTGTGTTGTTGCCCTTTTAAATAGTATTTGCATGCACCTTCGTTTGTGTGTGCTGGGATGGTTACTGTTGAAGTTCAGTACCTGGTCTGTGTGTGTGGTTTTTCGACGTACCTTCGTTTGCAGTTCCCCATTTGTCTTGAGCTCTACCATGACGTCCAGGAATGGGAGCTGTTTGTTCTTCTCCTCCTCTCTGGTGAATTTTATTCCAGTGAGGGTATTGTTTATAAGTTTGTGTGCCTCTTCTAATTTGGTCGTATAATGATGACAAAGGTGTCGTCCACTTAGCGTATCCACAGTGTAGGTTGGATTTGCAGAAGGACAGTCCTTTCTAGTCTTTGCATTACTGTTTCTGCTATGAGTCCAGAGATAGGCGATCCCATGGGTGTCCCATTGATTTGCTCGTATGTTTGGCCGTTGAAGGTGAAGTGGGTGGTCAGGCATAGGTCCAATAGTTTGAGCATGTTGTCCTTGGAGATGGTTTCACTGGGGTCGTGTTCTTGTTCAAGTGGTGTTGTCATTGTTTCCCTTGCTAGAGGTATGTCTATTGATGTGAATAGGGCAGTGACATCAAACGATATCATGATCTCTTCATCCTTTATCTTTATGTCTTTGATGGAGTTGAGGAATTCTTGGGCTGAGTGGATGGAGTGGGGTGACTTGTTGACTAGGCGCCTGAGTCTTCTTTGCAGTTCTTTAGCTAATCTGTGCGATGGAGTGCCTGGTAGGGAGACGATGGGTCTGAGGGGGACTTCCGGCTTGTGCACTTTAGCGAGGCCGTAGAATTGGGGTGTGTTAGTTCCTTCGGGTTTCATTCTTAACAAGTCTGTTTTGTTGATCTGTCCTGTTTATTTAAGTTTTTGTAGTGTGTAGAGGATTTTGTTACCTATTTGCAGTGTCGGGTCAGTTTGTACTGGTTGGTATGTGTTCTCGTCAGCGAGCAGTGCTTGTGCTTTGGAGATGTAGTCCTTTTTATTCATTATCACCGTCATGCGCCCTTTGTCTGCAGGTAGTATAGTGATGCCCATGTCCTTCTTTAATCTGTCAAGGGCTTGTCTTTCCCGTGTGTTGAGGGTGTTGAGTTCCCTCTTTCTAGTTAGTGTCAGGACTACTGTCTGTCTTATAGTTTGTTGTGTTTCTTCGTTGATTTTGTTGGTCTTGAGTGTGGCTTCCAGTGTAGCCAGGAATTCCGTTTTGTTGGCATCCCTGTAGTTGTAGTTCAGTCCCGGGGTGAGAACGGTTTTTCCGCATCTGTCAGTTTCCTGTCGGAGAGGTTTCTTATCCATGTGTCTGTTCTGTTGTCGTTTTTGTGGGTAAGTGTGGCTAGCTTGTCAAAACAGGACAGATCAACAAAACAGACTTGTTAAGAATGAAACCCGAAGGAACCAACACACCCCGATTCTGCAGCCTCGCTAAAGTGCACAAGCCAGAAGTCCCCCTCAGACCCATCGTCTCCCTACCAGGCACTCCATCGTGCAGATTAGCTAATGAACTGCAAAAAAGACTCAGGCGCCTAGTCAACAAATCACCACACTCTATCCACTCAGCCCAAGAATTCCTCAACTCCATCAAAGACATAAAGATAAAGGATGAAGAGATCATGATTTAGTTGATGTCATTGCCCTATTCACATCAATAGACATACTTCTGGCAAGGGAAACAATGACAACACTACTTGAATAAGAACATGACCCCAGTGAAACCATCTCCAAGGACAACATGCTCAAACTGTTGGACCTATGCCTGACCACCCACTTCACCTTCAACGGCCAAACATACGAGCAAATCAACGGGACACCCATGGGATCGCCTTTCTCCGGACTCATAGCAGAAACAGTAATGCAAAGACTAGAAAGGACTGTCCTTCTGCAAATCCAACCTACACTGTGGATACGTTAAGTGGACGGCACCTTTGTCATCATTATACGGACCAAATTAGAAGAGGCACACAAACTTATAAACAACACCCTCACTGGAATAAAATTCACCAGAGAGGAGGAGAAGAACAAACAGCTCCCATTCCTGGACGTCATGGTAGAGCTCAAGACAAATGGGGAACTGCAAACGAAGGTACGTCGAAAAACCACACACACAGACCAGGTACTGAACTTCAACAGTAACCATCCCAGCACACACAAACGAAGCTGCCTGCGAACACTATTTAAAAGGGCAACAACACACTGCAGCAACACGGAACTACGCCAAGAAGAAGAAGAATACCTTTTCCAGGTTTTCAAGGATAATGGATATCCAAAGAATTGGGTAGAAGATGCCTACACGAACAGCATCAGAAAGAGACTACATGCCCCGACACACTCATCACACTACCCTATATCAGAAACGCGTCAGGACTCACGACTCGACTCCTACAACTGATGGGCATCAGAGTGGCACACAAGCCCATGTCAACCCTACGACAACTGCTCACCCGAACCAAGGACCCACTCCCCGCCATGGACAGGACCAATGTCATCTACAAGATCCCCTGCAGAGACTGCGAGAAACACTACATTGGACAAACAGGAAGGAAACTAACGACAAGAGTACATGAACACCTATTGGCTACAAAAAGACATGACCAATACTCACTCATCTCAATCCACATGGACAAGGAGAACCACCACTTCGACTGGGACAACACCAAGATCCTGGGACAGGCTAGTCAGAGACAGGCACGAGAATTCCTGGAAGCATGGCACTCCACGAAGCATGCCATTAACAAACACATCAATCTCGACCCCATATACATTCCACTGCGAAGGAAACCCGGAAGTGAGGCAACCTATCTCAACGTACCCCAGAGTTTGAAAAGCAGGTGGGAAAACATACCAGCGCTTCATCAGAGGCTGCACTGAGGATGTTACCAAGCATGGTGACGAAACATCTGCGAAACAAGAAACCAGCTTGGCGAGCCAACCAACCTCAACAACTTCAACACCCACAACCCGAGCCACAAATCTACTCCAAAACCTTCGAGTAAAATGGTTCCTACAGGCCTTTCATCTTCTCTTTTCATAAACCACTATGTAGCAAATAATGATGTTGTTAAATCTCCAGGATTGGCTTGTTGTGGGAATTGAAGATGACTTCCCATGCATTGAAGGAGCATTGAAAAGAATTGTGTTTTGCTGTTAGTTTTCTTTGATCACTTTTAATTATTATTTATAAAATAAATTGAAGATGGGATGAAATGCCCTGACTGGCAACAAGAACCATCTAATTATTACTGAAAAGAAGCTGTTGAATACACTCATAAGGACATGCTCTAGAATGCCAATTTCAGAGGAAGCAGCAATTTTTACAACATGAGAAAAAAGTGCTGCTTGGTCGATGCTTTGCTATGTGGAATGGACCAGAGAACTATTGCCCTCATGCTTTTTTCTTAAGTTCAAAAAAGGGACAATGCCTGGACATGTTTATTTCTCCGCAGAAGAATGTTCAATTGCATTCAATCGAGCTGTGAAAAAGTCTGCTTTCTTCTTAATTGACATTTGTTTTGAGGATGGACATGTGACCAACAGCAGGAATGTACGGGCAGGGCAGTTAGAAGTCAGAGATCATATATTGAAATCTCCTAGAAGACATTTAACTAGAGTTGGCAATCATATGTGGAGGTCTGCCAATGAGATTTGAATGTCTTGAATGATACGCCAAAGTAGCCTGAGACTCCTGAACATATTTTACATTAAACTGCAACAGTAATGCAGATTCAGTAATCCTTCAGATGTGCATTGTGATATTACGGTAGGTTCACATGCAGATTTTTATGTCACTGTATTTCAGATGTAGAGCAAGCAATTCAAAACAAAACTCCAGCAACACATTGGAACAGTAATAATTCAACTTTTAGAATGTAATCAATACTTTGCCTTCTCTCAGTTCACACTGCAGGCACGGAGTTGAACACAATCTGAGCAAGCTGACTTGAGTGGCTTTGATTGTAAGTTAACAAAGAGATATATGTTTCATCCCTCAGCCCTGGGATGAAGTTACCATATTGAGGAGTTTCCCGTGATTTCTCAAGCAGCCAGCTTGCTCTGAAAGCTCTTGCAATGCCGCCAATCACCATGGCAACTTAAACTTGCTGGCCTTTGAACCTTTCAATAAGAATTAAATGGATCAGATCAGACTTTTGAATGGACATTTCATATATTAGGGTTGAACTTTCTCTGCACCTTCTTTGTAGTTGTAACACTATATTCTACATCCTGTTCTATACTTATGTATGGTATGGTTTGCCTGGATAGCAAGCAAAACAATACTTTTCACTATATCTCAGAACATACGACAATAATCAAATCAAATCAAATTAAATCAAACCAAATCAAACCAAAACATGCCAACAATGAGGGGGCAGATTGGGATTAGGCAGGTTGGAAAATTGAAGAAAACAGGGAGTTACAGGGAGAATGGGAATAGTTTGGATGGGTTATTAGGGTGTGTGGAGACTCTCAGAGTCTGACCATGTGCACGCTCTGAAATTAACATGGTGTGTGTTGCTCATGCAGTGCATTACTGAAATTGAAGCTCTTTTGAAGCTCTCCACATGCAGCAAGCAGCCAGCACCTCTCTCAGCAATCAAACTCTTCAAGGCTGCAGATTACAGCAACTAATATGGGCAAGTTAAACAAATATGGGTTGCTAATACTTAAAGGTATGCTGATTGGAAAAAGGAGCTATTTTTGATTTTTTCCACTGCAAAAATTATCATGACTCTTCAAGTTCATTATTAATGCACTCAGATCAAGTCAAAACATTTCTTCAAGATCAGTTCGCCTTGGGTGTTGCAGAACTCCAGGAAATCTGTGAAACATGGGCAGAAGGAGGAGAATTGCTGCTCACAGCATGTTGCAGTATGTGGCTGAAGTTCATAAAGGTTTAGGGACAAAGTGATGTTCCACTGGGCAATTTAGGTACTCAACAGGAAACTGGTCACTAACCTTCACTATTTGTTCCTCAGCAGATTCCCGGAAATCCAGCAAGGCTTTCTTTAACCTGATGTGGAACTAGTCCCGAAATGTGATGCGTGCAGGGTATAGGCTTTGTCCTGAACCATACAGTTCTCGAGCTAACTCTCTATCGGTGAAAAATGTTGAGTGCAGCAAAGCTGGAACCCAAAGTGGCAGAGAACCAAGCTCAATAGCAGCAGCAGGAGAAGGTTCCAGATGACAGCCCAGGAGGAAACAGGATGTGTTGCTGCACATTTCAGCACATTTACAGGAATCTTGTTGGAGATCCACTGAAGAAACAGAACTCACCTGTGTCATGATGGAGACGAGAAATATATGCTGCATTGCATATTTCAATAGTTGGTTGGCTGTAAACTGGGCATCTGTCATTGCAGATTTCTGTCCCTCAACCTCTGTCCAAATTGTATGCATTACTAATTTTAACTGTAGGCGAGAAAGGTTTAAGGTGATTTTCCAGTGTACAAAGCTGGCTCCTACCACCCTCAGTGGTTACCACAAAATGTCTGCTGGGTGCCAGGTAAATGCAAACATTTAAAGATTCAAAAAGGTTTGTGATCAAAGTCATAAGTACATAATTACTTTATTGCTTTATGATTTAACCTGGCCAAGAAAGCATCGATCCATTGTAATGAATGATGAAATGTATACAAATAAATAGAAGCGAACACAAATATGAACAAGATATGAATGGTAGTTGAGATTTCCATACATAGAAATATAAGTTGTCACATTTATATGATTCTTCAAGTTTAATTCTGTAACAAAGTAAAAAAAAAATGACCACACAGCTTTGATGTGTTTTCATTGAGAATGTAGTAGTGTAATCACAAAGGAGGAGAGAATAGATGTTAGGATACAGTAGGAGCAGTGAAGGCAGGGATCGAGGGGGCAAGATCTGGGAGTGTGGGGAGTTGGGGATGTGTTGGAGTGGGAAATTGGTGGGGTACACAGGAGCTGTAAAGGTATGGAGTTGAGAAGGTAGGGAGTTGGGGATGGAAGCTGTGAGGGTGGGATTGGGATATCGGAAGCTTGGAGGTGGGGAGTGGAGTTTGAAAGCCGTGATGGTAGGGAGTAAAAGATAGGGGGAGTGATCGGTGTGCCTCTGAGGGTGGGCTAACACCAGTGTGTGTTAGGTATACATCTCAAAAGAAACTCCTGTAAAGTAATATCACTGAAAACTAGTAAGAAAGAAGGTTCAACAGCCTCTACGACCCTATAAACATAGAATAAAGAACTGTACAGGACAGGAATAGACACTTCAGCCCTCCATGTGTGTGCCAACCATGATGTCCTTCTAAACTAATTCCACCTGCCTGCACATTATCCATATCCTTCTATTTTCTGCCTGCTCATGTGTCTGTCTAAATGCCTCTTAAACTTTTCTTTTGTATGTGCTTCTGCCACCTCATTCACAGCACATTCCAAGCACCTACCACCCTCTGTGTAAAAAAAAAACTTTCCTTGCATATTTCCCTTAAACTTTTCCCCTCTCACTTTAAGTCTATGCCTCCTAGTATTTGACATTTCCAGCATAGGAAAAAGACTCCAAAAATCCACCCTATCTATGCCTCTCGTAATTTTATATACTTCTATCAGGTTGCTTCTCAGCCTCTGACGCTCTCGCGAAAACAATCCAGTTTGTCCAAGGTCTTCTTATAGCTAATGTAGTCCAATCCAGGCAATGTCTTGATAAGCCTCTTTTGCACCCTCTCCAAAACCTCCACATCCTCCCTATAGTGAGGGGACCAGAACTGCAAACAATATTCCAAATGTGGCTTGACTAAAGTCTTATGTAGCTGCAACACGGCTTGCCAACTTTTATATTCGATGCACTGACTGATGAAGGCAAGTATGCCGTCTACCATTTTTACCACCTTATCCATTTGTGTTGCCACTTTTAGAGAGCTATGGACTTGCAGCCCAAGACCCATCTGTACATCAATGCTCCTTGGGGTCCCGTCATTTACTACATACTTTCCTTTTGCATTTGACCTCCCAAAATGCATCACCTCACACTTGTCCATATTAAACTCCATCTGCCATTTCTCTAGCCAACTTTACAACTGATCTATGTCCTCCTGTATTTTTTGATAACCTTCCTCACTATCCACAACTCCAACATGTTGTCTGCAAACTTATCAATCAGACCACCTGCATTTCCATCCAAATCATCTGCATACATTACAAACAACAGAGTCCCTCACACTGATCTTTGTGGAACACCACTAGTCACAGACCTCCAGTTAGAGAAACACACCTCCACAACTACCCTTTGTCTTCTATAACCAAGCCAATTTGGTATCCAATTTGCCAACTCACCATGGATTCCACAAGACTGAATCTTCTGGACCACCCTACCTTGAGGGACCTTGTCAAATGCTTTAGTAGAGCCCATGTAGACAGCATTCATTGCTCTACCCTCATCAACTACCTTCACCACTTCCTCAAAAATTTTAATCAAGTTTGTGAGACAAGATTTCCTCTGCATGAAGCCATGCTGACTCTCCCTGTCACATGCATTCATCTCCAAATGTGATTAAATCCTGTTCCTTAGAATCTTCTACAACAACAATGTACTACAACAACAATGTAATACAACAACAATGCCCTATGATCAGTCTCAATCACACTTCAACAAGGAGACTGATTTGAAATCTTTCAAGAAAATATATTTTAATGTCTCCAACTATTTTGTTACTAAAACGTCTTTTACATTTGGAAGTAAAATCCTACGTACCTGGTAATCCTCCCCTATACCCTTTCTAAAGCTTACATCTTTGCTGAAGAATTGTGTCCAGAATTGTCCACAAAAATCCATCAGATGCTTAAGTGTTAATTCATTTTGAAGGCAGATAGTAAAAAAGGAAAGCAGTCTCAAATCATTTTTGCTTAATAGTCGATGTATTTACAGAATGCAATACTAAAGATGCCGAAACAGCACTTAGTTTCCCAGAAACCTTTCTTCATATGTATTCAGGATACTCTCACTTTTTCACGGATCATAATAAAGATTACGTGTGATCAGACTGGTGATTGCCCACAGCGCCTCATGGATTTCTTGTGCGGATAGATCTGTTTTAAGTCTTTCTTATTTAGCACAATGATAATGTCACACAACACAATGGAGAGCATCCTCAACGTGAAAACCAGACCCCATCTCCACAAGGACTGTGTGGTCATCATTCTTACCAATGCTGTCATGGATAATTGTGGCTTATCTCGTATTTAATCCAGTTCAAGTATAATCTCCCTTTTGTTATACCTGTGGCCTCAAACAGGAAAGGGGAGTATTCCATACGCTTTGTCAACCATCCTATCTACAAGTCAGCTCCATTCATTTCCATTGGTATACACTCCAAAGTCCCTTTGCTCCTCTACACTTTTCAGTCACCCATTGTGAATATGAATATGGAATGAAGTCACAGAATTCCAAAGGGCTGGAAAACTGTTAGAAGGTAGCTGGGATTTTGTGTAGGTCATCAGTTCTACTCTCTTTCTCCACTCAGTGATGAAATTGGAACAATTTGGAATCCCATCCAACCTTAAACCTTGGTGCAGCTTTAATCCATTACTTTCTTCTAGCCCATAGCTCAGTTCAATGTGAGAAATGCACTGAGGAAGAGATTAAAATGGTCGACTAGAGGTTATTGTGAATTGAGCATGACAATTTTAGGCAACGATTATTTGGCAAATGGATTTATTATTAATTGCATAGTGTTTAGATATTTCTGTCATGATTAATGATTTAAAAACATGTTCCTGGTAATCCTTGAGATCTTTTAGCATCAGTGTCCTGAGAGAATGGAACAGCTTTGTGAGAAAAGCTAACATATGGAGAAGGTCCAGTGCAAGAAAACAAGTCCAGTTGTTCATTGCTACAAAGATCAGTTGTTTTTTGAGTTACAATCATTGTGTTGCACTTCATTGGTAACTTAGGAACCACATCAGTGCCTCTCACAGTACTATTTTTAGTGCACTTCAAAAACAAACACTGCAAATACTTGAAATCTGAAATAAAACAGAAATATGGAAATGCACAACAGACCCACCAGATGTTGATGGATCTGTTGTGTACTTCCTGCATTTTCTGTTTTTGTTACAGTAATAAAGAATATTCCTACATAAATTGTCTTTCTGTTGTTCCTCTTGGGACTCGTTAAAGCAAACTAACAAATAAAATAAAAGCAGGTGGCCAAGTCATTCCTTTGTCAATATATTTCAAATGTGAAATCGTTTGTTCTTATAGAAATAGTTTACTTGTTAACAGTGATGATGCAAAGTTTGACGCGGTGACTCTAAAATTCTGCAGGGATTGTCAGAGCCTCCCACATGATTCCTGAAGTACAACATTCTTGATACAGTGTTTCCAGGATTTACCTACTTATCTTATTATGAAGAACCCCAAAGTGTCAGATTGTTTAACATTATAATTTTTGTCCAGAGGAATAAAAGAAAGGAAAATAATAACAATTGGAAAGAAGAAAGACACTATTTGGATGAAAGCTTTCACAAGCTCAAAACATTACAAAGCATTCTCAGCCAAATTTAATCATTGTGGTAATGTGGGGAAATGAAGAAACCAAATGGCAGGCAGTATTGGTCTCATAAACAGCAATGGGATAATGACCAGATAATCTGTTTTAGTAATGCTTAGGGAACAATATTGGCCAGGATACTGGTGAGAACTGGCCCCTACCTCCCTCCTTAGAAATAGTGCCATGTCTTCCATTATTGAGTTTGAGCTCTTTAAAAAAGTTATATTATAAATCAATCCTTAATTGAACAATTTATATTTGATGAGATATTATTTTGCATGAGACACAGACACACACACACAAAACTCTTCTATAAATCCATCCATATCCAATATATGCCCGTCTTGACTAAGATTACCATAGATTAATTAATTTAATTGGACATAAAGGTTGATTTCCTGATTTAAGTATAACCTAAATAATCACTTTATCAGTTGACCAAAAGCGGGCTGCATTAGTATTATCATAAATGCAAGCCATTGCTCACAAAATCAAAATGTAATATATGCATTACCAGGAGGTTTGTAGAATATTAGGAGTGAGTGATCATTTATGAATTCGTTATTTGTACGATAAACTTTCAATTGAGATACATCACAGCAAATAAACAAATCCCAACTAATTGATCACACATTAAATATTTTTCTGGTATGGAAAATCTGAACTAAATGGTATTTGGATAGTGAATGCTTTCTATCAAATAGATCTCACCGACTGGGTCAACAGAGAAAAATGAGAGAAGTGCAGATCTGATATGTTTTGATGGGAGCCTTTGAGTATTTCTGCCTCTGCCAACTACAGTGACCACCAGGGGGCACTGGCGGCTCATTTGAGAATGTGGCTTACTTGTATTTTCCAATAATCCCTCCAAGAAAATTGTTGTGTTTTTAATAGAGGGTTAGCAATGCTGTTCACCAGGAAACAGCAAATAAAGTGAACTGCTCTTAATGGAAAAAGTAATAATACATTTTGTAAACTTGCAGATGCATTTTATAATGAGGCACAGGTGCGTTATTTTACTTGCTATTGCCAAAGAAAACACATAAATGTTTGACAAACTATATTTATTTGGGCACCAAATTCCACATTTTGCTTTTAATCTGGAAAGTATAATAAAATAATGATTTACAATTTACATCAGTATCCTGACTGATGTAATAGTGAGTTTCTTGATAGTCTGAATAGGGACCATTTTTTCATTTGCTCTTGGGATGACAGCGTCATCACAAGGCTAGCATTTATTTCCTGTCCCTACTTGTCCTTGAGAAGGTGGCAAGCTGCCTGCTTGGAACATTGACAATCCATATGCTTTTGGAAGGGTGTTCTAGGATATGACCCAGCCATAGTCAAGGGATGGTGATATACTTCCAAGTGACGATGGTGTGTGGCCTAAGGGAACTTCTCGATTATGTTCTTCACAGATGCCTGCTCCTTTGTTTTTTAGGTGGTAATCATAGTGAATTAGGAATGTGTCGTTGAAGGAGTCTTGGTGAGTTTGTGTAATGCATCTATGATACACACTGCCACTTGCTGCATGTGGGCATGGATAGATTCAGATCCCATAGAAGGGTCAATGATACTGAATATTACAATCACCAGTGAATATCTCCCCTACTAACCTATGATGGGCAGAGTCGTTAAATAAGATAGCGCTTCTGAAACAGTTAATGTTGGAGACTGCATGAAGCCACATCCGATGACAACATAAAGATTTGCTTGGAAAAAGCTAGTAAAAGGAACAATACATGAGGGCATAAATTTAAAGTGACTTGCAAAAGAAGGATTTTAAAAATTTGTTTTTCACTCTGTGAGCAATTAGGGTGTGACTGCATTGTCTGGAAATGCAGGTTCAGTTGAGGCATTACAGAGGGCATTGGACAATTATCTGATAAAAATAACATCGCAGATTACAGAGACAAAATAGGAGATTGGTACTAGGTATTGATACTCATTTGAAGAGCCAGTGCAGAGACAATGGGCCAAATGGCCTTCATCCGTGCTGTAAGAATTCTGTGATCCTGTGATCAATGACATATTGATGTCCGCAGATGTCGTGACTAACTACAGTCCATCATTTCCAGAAACAAGTGTATTATATCTCCAAAGCAATGTCAGGCACATAGGCCCATCATGGAGAAGGAAGCATTTTTGGTCACATAGGCATTGGAAAGATTTTCAGAGTATGCCTTGATCCAAAAGCGCTTATAAAGATGGATCATGAACAATTGTTAGATCAGAAAGAGTTAGTAAAGATGCCTTCACCGATACAGAAATTCCTATTCTGCTTTAGGAGGTTTGCCTATGATTCGAAACGTGTGCAGTGCAAGTTACAGGCATCAGCGAATGCACTTTCTATAGCTGCAGTAGACAGCTTTATAGTAAACAATGAAGAACTGTCAATGAAGTTGAGTCATTTGTTTGGACAACAGTAGTGCAGAGGCCAGCAAACCAGAACAGGGTCAATCAAAGGAACAAAAGAAGGGCTGAGCTTGGGTTGCTGTTCTGTAGTATTGTGATGAAGTTTGACAAGACCAAAGGCCCAATGCAATGGCCATGATTATCTATTTTGAGCATCAGCAGCATTTCATAATTGTGGACAAGTTACTAGTATTTTATGAAAGGCTGATTATTCCAGTTTTCCTGCAAGAAGACATTCAATTCAAGGCAGCCCAGTGATTCTTTGAGATTACCAAGTGCAGAGCCAGAGGTTACTCATTGATGCGGTGGGCAAAGATCTCAAGGCAGATTGAAAGCTTCATAAGCGATTGAGAAAGCAAGATCCACTGATAGCCACTACTTTCCTCGTCAGAACAGAGAAACAGGTGGGAACAGATCTGTTTGTGTTTGACAGATAATCTTAACTAATTGCTGTCGACTATTTCTCATGGAGAATAGATGTGAAATGTCATATAACACCACCACATGGTCTCACAGGAAGTATTTGCTGCATTTAGGATCCTTTATGTGATCGTGTCAGGTGATGAACCATAGTTTGCTCATGAGTTTTTCATCCAATTTGCAACCAGTTCTGAATTTGAACATTTCATAAGTTTATTGATATTCTTACGGTCAAATGGGGAAGCTGAGCGTGGGGACCATATAGTCAAGTTACTTTTGAAGTAAAATGCTGACGCTTACACAGCACATTTAAATTACTGCACCACCTTACTCCAGTGTAGTGTTTCACCATCAGAATTCCTGGTAGGCGGAAAATTGAAGACCCAACTCGCGAGACTGGTAAAGAGGTTTACTCCACAGTTAAGTGTCTAGAACAATAACATCATAAGGAACAGCAGTCTGAGCGGTAAAATCCCACTCTCATAAACAATCAGTGCACAATGGATGATACACATGGGCCAAGGAAACAGGTATCGATATGGGACATTGATCGAAATGGTGTAATTGTTCAACATGCAGCAGACCAGCAGTGATTTTATACTGTTCATATTCCTGAGAGAGTTGTACAAAGGAACTGCAGGAGGTTTGTTTTTTGATAGAACAATCATCTCACCAGTAATTGATTAGGATGAACCCACTGAGGATTGTTATGATGATAACAATTTACAGATCTCAGACAGCCAAAAACAGCTTCAAGGTCAACAGTCCTCATGTAAAGAACTTATCAATCTTCCAAGTCAAAAGAGAATGTGGTGTAGAAGAATTGTGAACATCTCAGATCACCAAAACCTGCAAAATCAGAGGCATGAGGAGAGATGGGTGGTGGTAAAAATAATTATATACATGATGGTATAAATACTAGCTATGGAGAAAAAAAGTTTGGGTTGAGATACTATTTACTGTAATGGTTCCCAAAGGGTTAATGTTGGAGATTGTATTAAACTCCACCTAATCTGCATAAGAACCTGGGTGGGGAAAAGACAGGCTATCTTAAGATCTTGAAGAGGACAAACCTGTTATCTTACGTCTCCTCATAGTCATAATAACAATATCTAACGTGCTGATATAGTATGAGCCTGATTACTATCATGTAATAAACTACTTGTGTTGTTTAAGATAGAATCTCCTCTTATGGTTGGTTTCCTCCAACATAATAAACCAAGGCCCAACAAAAGAATGGGAATGGTGGTAGCATACTACTTCAACATTTACTGGTAATGGTTGGCATCAAAACACATACAACTGCAAGGTCATTGGTGAAGTTGCTAAAGGTGAATGCGGTCCTGACGAGTACATGCAGCATGTACTAGGGCTGAGATGATTGGTCTACAAAATAAGAATATGAGATCTAGGAGCAGGACTAGGCTATTGCAGCCCCTCAAGCCCGCTCTGCCATTTAATATGACTACGGCTGGCCTCATCTAATTCTCAACTCCTCTTTCCTGCCCACTCCCCATAACTTTTTAACCCGTTACTAATTAAGTATCTGTCTATCCCTCCTTAAATTTATTCAGTGACCCAGCATCC
The DNA here is from genome assembly GCF_021869965.1 of Rhincodon typus. Classification (NCBI taxonomy): domain Eukaryota; kingdom Metazoa; phylum Chordata; class Chondrichthyes; order Orectolobiformes; family Rhincodontidae; genus Rhincodon; species Rhincodon typus. Next base: position 17,666,683 of record NC_063355.1, on the reverse strand, counting down.
ACTACACAGATTCACGGCCCTCGAGAGAAGCAATTCCTCCTCAACTCCATTTCAGATCTGCCATCCTTTAGCCTAAAATTGGATTGCCTCTACAAAGGGAAAGATCCAATCTATATCTGCTTTGTATATCCCCTTTAGCATCTTACATAACTCAATTAGATCTCCTCTCAGCCTTCTAAACTCTCTTGAGTAAAGGCCTAAACAGCTCAATCTCTCCTTATCAACGATAGGGGAAGGCAATGACCTAGTGGTATTATTGCTGGACTGTTAATCCAGACACCCGGATAATGTTCTGGGGACCCAAGTTTGAATCCCGCCACTGCAGATGGTGGAATTTGAATTCGATAAAAATATCTGGAATTAGGAATCTAATGTTGACCATGAACCCATTGTCATTTGTTGGGAGAAAAACCCATCTGGTTCACTAATAACCGCCATCCTTACCTGGTGTGGCCTACATGTGACTCTAGACCCACCCCAATGTGGTTGCCTCTAAACTGCCTCCTGGGAAATTAGGGATGGGCCATGAATGCTGCCTGGTCAACGATGCCCTCATTCCATGAATGAATAAAGGAAAAACAAACAACAATCACAACCACCTTCATGGGCGTGACTCTAACGAATTATGAGATCTTCTCAATCCCCTTTGCCTTCAAATTTGCTAGTGATCTTTGATGTCATACTCAGCAAAATACTGCCTTGATGTCAAGAGCACCTTAAGTTGATCCCATCTCTTGACATTTGCCTTTTTGTCCCTGTTTGGGTCAAGTTTGTAAGGTGAAACTCCTAGTGAAACCCACACTGTGTTTCTGGTTGTTACTGATTAATGCTACTTGACCTACTCTGCCAGGAACAATGAGTTTCCATCATTTTGCAGCCCATTGATGTGAAGGTGATGAGTTGGATTAGATTTGATGTACGTTTTGTGGATATTGTTACAATCAAATGAGGAAGGATTGGATAGTTTCCATGGTTTTCCTTGTTTTATTACAATGGATATGTTGGAAATTTAAAAGATGGACTTATCAATCTAGGGTATGTATTTCATTTTTTAAATGTGCTCCTTGTTAAGAATAAGCCAGACATGATTTCTTAAGTTTTATAAAAAGTTTATTGATCAAGTTTATTGTTCTGAAACTGAGCTGGATATAAACATTAAACAGTTCATAGAAGTCCCAAAACACAGCACATGCACGCAAAATCCATGCACATAATTACAGATTAAAAATACAGCCAGGTACATTTGGTTGTGACTAAGCCCAAAAAAATGTCAGTTCACAAGTTTCAGCTGTTGTGCTTGTCCAACTGTTACCAGCTGCAACTGAGCTGCTGTTTCAAAATCAATTCTTTATTTGTTTGCGGGGATGTCACAACACAGCAGACAGGGCTCAAAGCTTGCAGCTAGGTACCTTCTTGTAGGTGAGAGTCTTGCCTTGCCTTTTCTTTACTTGACAGTATAGATCCTGTCAGGTAACTGGCTTTCAAACATCAATGACCCTTGAGCCAGCTCCGCCATTCAATAACAGCATGACTGATCTGCTTGTGTTTTGAATTGCACATTCCCAAATAATTCCCTCGTAACAATATCCAATCTATCGCCAACTTAAGGATATCCAATGACTCCACTTTTAGGAATCAAACATCAGGAATGGGAGCAGCTCCTTAGCATGAGCAAGAAGCCAAGAATGCTATTGGGTTGACTGTAAATTACCTCTCAGTCTTTGTTACATTCTTGAGGGAGTTTCATCCTAGTGAAACTGCCTTCTGATGCAACTAGATGCAGAAGCACAAGGGCATTAATACAAGGGGGAGAAATTGGAAACCTGAAAATGAGTTCAGGAATTCTGATGTGTGGTTAGCCCATACTGGTCAAATGCAATGGAGGCATCATGCCAACTTAGTGCCATCTGTTCATGACTATTATTTGTCTGTTCAATCAGCAGGTGCTGTGTGTTTTGTTTTTTGTAAGCATGAATGTTTGAGGTAGTGCCTCTGGTTCATTGCAGGATGGCTAAAAATACCACCAGAAGCTCCTGTATATAGTAATCTCTTTTCCTCAAGCCCAGTTGGTCTCCTGCTCTCGAAGGTCCTTCTTAAATGCAATTCACCAAGTCTTCCTTGGCAGGTACTCCCTTCTTTTATCTAGTCATGTCCATTCTATTGCCATTCTAATGGGGTGTATGCTCATGAGTCAAAGGACGTATCCTGAAAGCATTAGGCATCTTACTAACCCACATGTCCTACAGGGGCCTCTAGCTTTGTGGTGCTTCCTTGTTGGGGATGCTGTCTCTTAGTTTTATACCCAGGATCTTATGTCAGAATACTTGCGCTGTTCTCTTTATCTCATTTACTTGTGGGATGCAGGCATCATTGGCTGGGCCAGCATTTATTGCCTCACCCTCACTGTTCTTGAGAAGATTGGTGATGAGCTTCCTTTTTGAACTTCTACAATCAATGTGCTGTAGGTAGACCCACAATGCCATTAGGGAGGAAATTCCCTCAGAAACAGCAACATATTTCCAAGTCAGGATAATGGATCGCTTAGAGGGGAACTTGCAGGCGATATAATTCCGATATATGTTCTGTCCTCATCCTTCCATATGGTGGCTGTTTGGAAAATGCTGATCTTTGGTGAATTTCTGCAGTGCTGCTTGTAGATGGTACACAGTGCTGCTGCTGAGTGTCGATGGTCGAGGGGGTGGATGTTTGTGGATGTAGTACCAGTGAAGCAGTCTGCTTTGTTCCAGATCGTTTCAAGCATCTTGAATGTTGTTGGAGCTGCACTCATCCATTGACCAATCTCCACAACCCCCTACCTGCACCCATCTATCACCACTCCACCAACCTTCAGCCAGCCCCACCCCCCCCTCTAATTATTACCGAGCTCCCTTCCCCCTCCCTAGTTCTGATGGAGGGTCCTACCCTGAAAAATTGACTTTCCTGCTCCTCTGATGCTGCCTGAAACATCGACTTTCCTGCTCCTCTGATGTTGCCTGACCTGCTGTGTTCCTCCAGCTCCACACTATATCGACTCTGACTCCAGCATCTGCAGTTCGTGCTATCTGCTAGTATTCCATCACAATCTTGATTTGTGTCTTGTAGATGGTGGACAGGCTTTGGGGAGTCAGGAGATGAGTTACTAGCTGTGTTATTCCCTTGATCTGCTCTTGTAGCCACTGTATTTATATGGCGAATCCAGCTCAATTTCTGGTTATTGGTTAAACCCCAGGACAGCATAAGCTGGTAAGGTGGATTCATGCATTGATCTCTGTGTCAATCCTTGAGTAAAAGGCAAGAACGAATAACATGAATTTCATTTACATACATTACCCATTAGCACACATTCTGGATGCCTGAAAGCACTTTACTTGTTGCCCTTATGGTTATGTAAGCAAACACAGCAGTCATTTTCTTTGCACAACAAGATCTCACCTTTTCTTTAATGATGTAGTTTAACTGTTTAAGAGAGAAAATAAATGGAAAGACGTACATATTTGCTCTGAATCAAGATGGTAACATTGATAAGGAATTTATAGATGCCACGAAGAATTTTGAAATGTAGAAATACCATAGAACATATAAAATCAGCATTGCAATCTTTGGGTTACTTTATGATGCCTGTCTTATGGAGTTTGCAGAGGTCACATACTTCTTGAATAATAACTTTGAATGAGGTAAAAGACAAAAGGCATTAGATATGGGTGGGTACATGAATAGGAAGGGTTTAGAGGGATGTAGGCCAATTGTTGGCCAATGGGACTAGATTAATTTAGGATATCTCGTCAGCATGGATGAGTTGAACAAAAGGGTCCATACTGTACATGTTTATGACTCTATACACAAATCAGTAAAATTAATGAATTAAAGATCACTAAAAAATTAAACCAAGCACTTTGGCTCATTTCTGGATAGATAATATTGAAAAGCTGAGATGTTAAGTTATAAAACTTTGGTTAGACCATAGCTAGAATACTGTAAATAAATTTGATCTCCATATTATAAAAGAAAGGATACCAGGAATTTAGAGAAGGCACAAAAAAAATGAACATGGATGACACCAGAACTGAAAGAATGTATCTATCAGGAAAGGCTGAACTTGCTGGGACTTTAAGAGACGAGACTAATGGTTAACTTGTTTGAAGTTTTTAAGATAGCAAAAATGTTCAGTGGGGTAGATATAGAGAAAATGGATCCACGTGTGGGGAATTCTGATGCACATGGCCATGAATGTAGGATAGTCACTTATAAATCCAAATGGAACTCAGGTGAAATCTCAAAAAGTGGAACTCACTGCCAATAGGAATAATTGATGTAAATAACTAGATGGATTTAAGAGGTAGTTGGATAAACATACGAGGAGAAAAGAAATAAAAGGATTCAACGATAGGGTTAGAAACAGAAGAATTTGAGGAAGGTTGTCTGAAGCATGAATGCCATTATAGATCATTTGGGCCAAATGACTGTTCCCAAGTTCCATGCAAAATGTATTGTGATATTATAGATTGCACAAGAGGCGTACGAATATACATCTGAAAGAATCAGTCAGTCACAGGAAGTAGAAGAGGGGTCCAGGAATCTCGTGCAGTACAGGTGCTTACATGACATTGTCTACTCCAGGTGATTATAAAAGAGATTGGGGGATAAAACAGAATTGATAGATTTTTGCTGAGAGATGATCTATTAGCCTGTCTTAATCTAAATGAAGGAGGATAATCAATAAGAGAAAATAGGGGAGATTTGTTTCAAAATTACCAACAAGAAACAATTCTGATCATTACAGTGAAATTGCTTAACATAAATTCCCAATGAAAGTTATTTCATGTAGCATTCTTATATGTAAATATCAATGGGCTGAATATATGACTAATGTTTAATTGTAGGAAAGAAATACAGTTGTATTTACAAGACCTGATTGTGGGTACAATGGGAAAGGTTTACAGTAGGAAGAGTGATGATGTTTTCTCCACTGCAATCTGTACCAGCTATTACAGAACATAAATGGCTCTAAATTGTTTTACAGTATGTACATTGTTATGTGTAACACACTTCACTCAAAAATGATTCAGAAGAAACATACTTTTGAATGAGAGAAGTCTTCAATGTGTAAGTGAGATTGATGCCATCAATATTTACCCAAAACATTGTAGTTAGAGGGAGTATGTTGTAAGAAACAAGAGTGAAGATTGAAGTGGACAGTGTCCCAAAGAACAATTGGGTTATTTGGTCTACGTAAGACAAATAATACCAAAAAAATGACTGATGTGATGCAGAAATCAGAAGGATAGAGATAACCAGGAGTAATTTTGTGAAGATGGAGAATGTGTTAACAAGAAAATTCAAGTTTGTAAATTAACAAAGGAAAGCTCACAAGTTGCTGCATTGTGTCCACTTTTCTGTATATCTCAGAAGTGTGTGGACAATATGTAAAAATCCGTTGAAGGAAAAAACCTTTGAAATGTGGAGCATGCTACAATTTCTATATACAAATTATAAGACAAGTGAGGAGGCTCTTGAAATTGCAAGTGTAAAAAGAACTGACATTCATGCAGAAAAGAAGATGTCAGTATTTCAGGCATTTGAGGGTTGACCTCGGTGTAGTTAGTTAACAGATGTTACAGAGCAGTTGTAGATGTGCTCCAGTCGATGTTTGAGGATGGCACAAGATGGATGAGGATGATGAACCATGAAAACAGATCTGGTTGGAGTAACTACAAGCAATGGCAGCAAATCATCAGTGTTGGCTGATAATGCTCAGCTTAATTTTTCTTTGCCTTATGCTACCATTTAAATGATAGACATCAATTCACACAAATTTCCTCTTTCCTTTGTATTGTAATACACAGCTAATTTATGACATCTGTTTAGTGCAAAGGATATGCATGCCATTTTTGTCATTCCAGTATAATCAATAAGTTTCCTGATCCATAATAATTAATACAATGGGAATAGTTGGAAACTTCCCATCACGAACTGACAAACTTGTAATTGTGGGAAAAAGAAGTTTGTTTCTAATCCAAAATGAGACATTTTGTAGGACTGCTGGCGTACTGACTTGTAACTGAAGCTCAGTTCACAGAAGAAATGATGGACGTTCTCAAACTGCATTGAGCCTGGCTGTCAGCACAGGTTTGTAGACAACTGCAAGTTGAGGTCAACTATTCTCTGGAGGCTCGTGCATCACCAGAGGTAATCCTATGGCCTGTACTGGAACAATAGAAGACTGGAATAATATATGTAAAGGGATTGAAGTGTGGTTTTCTCTTGAAAGTAAGTTTGGAGATTATATACTTACAGAATTTAAGTTCTGTATAGTTTAAAGCAGCTTTACTATCAAAAATAGAACAATGCACTCTCAGTACACAGCTTTCAACAATTGTCCTTTTAAATCTTTTCATTTATCTAATCTGGTAATATTTTACCATTTGCTGGCCAGATAATTCAGAATCATGGTGCTAACATCTATTGTTGCAATCACGTGGACTTTGACTCTAAGTATTATTTTGGACCCTGGTGTTTACCATTTACCAATGTAGGACGTTATTCATTACAAAAGCAACACTATTAACAATGGCATTTTTCTCTAATTTGCTACCAAATAGTTGCCCACTAATCTGTTTTTCATTCATCCCTCCTCATAATTGGAACACTTTCATGTTCTATGTTGCATGTTTCAAGTGACGTATCATTAACACTTCCTATAGATTACGCACAAAGGTATTTACAGCAGAAGTAGAAGTCACATGGCTTTGTGTATAGTGCAGTGCACTAAATGCAATTGCATTTCTCCAAAAATCCCATTTTTTCACAAAAAAATGCATTCACTATCATTTGCAGTTACAAGTTACACAAGTTAACAACCTATATGGTCACAAAAATATATCAATCATTCATAAAGCTGCATGTTAACTTTAGTCAGTTCCATTTTCATCAGTCTCTACATTCTCGTGGCATTCATAATCTTTAAATCATGAAAATATCCTAATTGTACACACACATTTTGTGTTTTCATGTTCGTCTGCTAACTGCTCACTCCTTGAGTAGCGTCTCTTCTCCAGGAAGTGCAATTCCAGTGGTGAGTGCTGTTGCCAATGGATCAATGATCCATTTCTGTCCCTGGGCAGCAATGGATGCCTGGGTCTGCTGATTATTCTGTACTCAGTGGTGAGATCACATGTTCCTGATCAGCTGCCAGCAGTCAAAGCACTACTTCTCAAGTTTACAGAGATGCCTTTTTTCCAATGAAATATTTGGTAGGTTATATTTACTTCAGTTGGTCAAGGTAACAATTATTCAATCCAGGTTTCAAATTGCTATGTGGGCTGATGTTTTTGAGAGTGTTTAATATTTTCATCCTGACTGCCTTTTCAAGACTCAGCTCTAGACAATTTTATCAGTAAGTTTGGTTTTCGATTATTTCATGTAGATTTTGTTACTCATACCTGCTCTGGCTTCAATATTTTTATTTATTATGAGAAGAATAGTTTAGGTGAAGCAAGACAGCAGTTTTAAGACTGGACTGCTTTCCATTCCTTCCCTATATCCATTTCTCCACTGAATGATTGCTATGTACAAGTCTGTGCCGCATTTGCTTGATTTCTTCATGGTGCTTTTGTTGACTTCCATTGTCACCTCAGCCTTTCCATTGGATTGGGGATTGTATGGAAGTGATGTATGGTGTTGAATTTCCAAATTTGTATTAAGTACTTGAATTTTTCCCATATGAATTGAGGGCTATTGTCCCTCATTACTATGTCTGGAATGTTGCAATGACTGTTGTTTGCCTTCTTGTATTTTACAAGACTTTTTCTAATCAACCTGTTCAGAGATGTTATTAAATACCTCTGGAGCAGATGGGACTTGAACCCAGGCCTCTTCACTTAGGGGTAAGGACACTACCACTGCACAACATGAGCCATCAGGTGTTCTACAATTTTTATTTAACCTATTTTTCTAATCAGCCTGTTCAGATGTGTTATCACACATGTGATGATGTTGTCACTTGAAGAGATTGCTTTATCCTAGTTTTTTTGTTGTAGAGAGGTTGGAAGGCAGAGGTGCTGAGCTGTCTCTTAAAAAGTAAACAATTTGTGAGGCGTTAGATTTTGGAACAATTGAAGCATCCAGGGCATGGCCAACTCTCACAGACCAGGCTTTCTAATTTATTTCAGTTTTTAGGTTTTGTTTTAAGAAGAAGCCTTTGGACTCTCAAAAGATTTGGAAGCTTCAGTGAATATTTCCGAGCTGCTACTTTCTCTGAATTTTCTCTTGATGCTTTATTTTCATCCTGGATTGGAGAACTGCATGTGAGAATCTGTGTCTGAATTTGCCTTTTTGTTGGGGTGTGTGTTTATGGGATGTTACTATATTGGAACAGTTAATTATTAATAAGTACTGTACCTTTAATTCAGTTAAGTTTTCCAATAGTTAAGTTGTTCTAAATTCTTCTTTCTTTTGTTTGTATTTTAACTGCAGTGTTTAAGTAAATTGTGTTTTGCTGAATGTACAATAGTTTGACTAGTTGCACTACATCTGGAACACAGCACCTTACATCTACCTTTAAAATTTGAAAATGTTAGAGTCTAGGCTACCTTCTTAAAATATATTGTGGGGTTCTGGTCTGGTCCATAACACACATTATTGGAGCAGGTTGGATTGAACCCAGATATCTCAGTTCACAGTTAGGGACACGGCTACTGCACCAAAATAGTTCTCAGGTGTTCTACACTATCACTAATATACAGTGACAACAGCTGGTCTAATTCCTAGTTGTGAGAATGGTCATTCATGTTGACTAGATAACAGGTACATGCCAGAATGAAGAGGCCTACTCCAAACTTAATACATGGTCTGTCTGGGATGTCCTGTCATAAGCTGCTAGATAGGTAATTTTTTACAAGCAATGCAGTGGCTGATATGGTCCTTAATGTCATTGCTCATGTCTGTCCAGTTAAGAATTATTCATGTCTGCTTCTCAAATGAGGCTCAATTCCTTCATTGCTTGCATGGATACACTTCTGCAGCTCCTTTCTGAACTCTTTAGCGATAACAGTATTTCTATTATGCGTGAAGCCACCTTGAACTATCACTTCAAGAAAATGACACATATCAAAGCACAGGAAGGAGTTTTGTTTCACTTCACATATCCCTTTATAGTCCTTGTAAAGATGCTTTTCTTTCAAGAATGTGTCAACCTTTTATAGGCTATACAACACGTTAGCAAAGATAAAAGTAATCCAAATAATAGACGGCTAATTTGACCGTATTACTTTTAAAAATGGAATGAAACCTACCGAAATTTGAAACAATTTTCACTTTAGAACTAAAATGTACAACAGTATGGAGGAGCCTTTTCCAGAGGTCCTAAAGATTTAATTTTCCTAACAGTTTTAATTTTGATGAAGTATTTTCATGTTCCTGTTCAACACTTGTACTCATAAAAAAGAAATGAATGAAATCAATGTTTTCAGTAGCATTGACAGAACAAAAATGTCTACTGAATAATGTAGCAGAGTGTATGGAAAATTATAGCATACTTTTCACTTGTTTTGAAAGTAACAAAAGAATTACAATGGAATGAGCTTCTTCATGCCAAAGGAATTTTCCATTCTACATAATGTAAAGCTTTTTCATATGTTTAAGGATAGAATGTGTTTGTTTAAATGCATTTTATGCTTTGCCAGTTTATCTTTTAAGCAGTCATATTCCTACCAAGTAGAGTTTTATATATATACAGTAATATCAATGTTATGTAAAACTTGAGATGCCTCAGTTAAAAAGTACCAGTTGGTGGTTCAACTGCTGCCCAAAGTAACAAAGGTGAACTGATTTTTCATTGATTAGCAAACTAGCAATAGGATTGTCAATGTACCACCAGTAGACTTCATTCTATTAATGTTTGAATGTAATAAGATCGAATCTTGCAGCTTTTCCTGCAACAATATATCAAAGTTCTATTGTTAATAGAACATAACAGGACTATTATGTCCAGTTATCAATTGTGGTGGAGAATTAAATTCGAAGAGGAGGAGGAGGAGACTTCAAGAATATTTTCAGTCTCAATGATTGGGGAGCTCAGTAGATGAGTCCAAAAGATCAGGCTGAAACATTTGCAATGACACTTAGACAGAAGGGTCCAGTTGATATTTCATCTTGGTCTGCTCCTGATGTCCCACCATTGAAGAAGACAACTTGCAGCTAAGTTGATTCACTACATATAATATCAAATAATGGTTCAGAGGGCTGTATAGGAAGCATAGCAAGCAGCATTTTGAGCTGGTTTGCAGCAATGACACTGGCAGATTGGTGGTGGTAGGGGAATGAATGCTGTCATTCCAGGAGAGGGCAGCAGGCTCAAGTTCCCTGGATAGCTGCCGTTCCAATGGAATATGGACATCTCAAGCAATCCGTGATGACAGATTGCTGGACGGCTTTGCATGCTCCTTTCCATACTGGCATCCACAACCATGAGAAAGTTGTCTGAATCTGTGTGGCAGCATGCTGAGGTTGTGTGACTTTACTCTGAGCTTCCACTCCAACTGAAGGATGTTGAGTGCCTGCTGCTTCTCCTGAGGCATTGGCCTGTGCATGTTACTGAAGGATAGGCTTCAAGTTCAGCACAAACCGCTGTGCCATGGTTAACTTCTCAGATTTACAACGTGATTTTAAAATGATTTTGCAATTTTAAATGTTCTTGAATTGCACGATTTGAACATTGTTGGCTATTCTATTCTTGATGTTAAAAATGTTAATCCATTAAACAATATAGTGTAAATGCAACATGACTAGCTCTTTCAGAGCTTCTAAATGATACTTTTATTGGCAATATCCTGGAAAGGGCTTGTAAGATTTACAAAGTCTGTATAAGATACACATATTATTTGTGAAGCTTCTTAACTCTTTATTGCAGAAGAGTGTAGAAGTTGGTCTGTTAAGTACATTGAAGGCTGAGATAGATTTTTAATCAGTAAGGGAATCAAAGGTAATGGGGCAAAAGCAGGAAAGTGGAGTTGAATGTTATCATCTTAGCTATGATCTAATTGAATGGTAGAAGTACATTTAAGGAGAAGCTAGATAAGCATTTGAGGGAGCAGGGAATAAAGGCTGTTGCTGATGGAGATGATGGGGAATGAGGGAAGGAGGTTTGCATGGTGCATAAACACTGATTGGGTCAAATAGCCTGTTTCTGTGCAAAATATCTTGGGTAATCTTTATGTTCCTCCTGCCTCTGTCCTCTGCCCTGCTGATACTTAAGGCTCTTCCATTCTTGCCGAATCATTGCCTATGGCTATTCTACACATTCATAATACAGAATTCCTACAGTGTGGAAACAGGCCATTTGGCCCATTGAGTCTACACTGACCCTTGGAAGAGCATCCCATACAGGCCCTCCCCACTACCCCATAACCCTACAATTCCCAAGCCTAATCCACCTAGCCTGCACATCCCTGGACATGTTGGGGAATTAGAATGGCCAATCCACCTAACCTTTAAACTGTGGGAGGAAACCCACGCAGACACAGGGAGAATGCACAAACTCCAATTAGACAGTCGCCCAAGGGTGGAATTGAACCTGGTCCCTGGTGCTGTGAGGCAGCAGTGCTAACCACTGAACCACCGTGCCACCCCCTTTATCAATCTGTAAAATCACAACATCACTTCATCTTATATTCGATTATTTTCATGGACATGCACAAAATCTCTTTGAGAGAACATGATGCTGGGGATCATTTTCTGTTTGAAAATTACCATCAGCTTTCATTTCATCTATTGGTCATTCAGGCTACTACAACCATGAATCCTCTCTTCTCGTGTCCTCTCATTTTCACTGGAGCTGTTTTTGAACCTTACCACCTGTAATGTAAGCTATGCGATTTATGTATGTATTTTAATGTTTATTTTAGAGTTTGTATTTTGAACTAGTGGCAGTTAGATTTGGTCTCTATCTATGAAGGGGTTCAATAGAGATTTATGGGTATTTATCTATGGTGATTTCTTTTTAAAATATATGAGAGAGGGAGAACTTGGAGACTAATTGAAATTTGTGTATGTTTGGTGCATCTTACATGCAATCAGAATAAACTGGTTGTGTGAAGAGGGAGAGTTTAAAACTGTTAGGAAATATGTTGTCTCAGTGTAAGAAGCTAGTTTGAAAGTTCTAGACCAGAACCCAAAGGCATTACTTGCAGCTGAGAAAGTCTGGGCTCAAATGTATGCAAACTCAAGGAAGAGGCTGTCACAGCCTCAAGACTGGGAATTAAAGTCTATCCTTTGTGATAGAAAATGGAATCTTCTCTGGTGTTAGTACAGTAAAGAAGTGCTTTTTCAATTAATGGGATTGCATTTCATATTGATTTGAAAACTCTTTAAATGATCATTATTTGTGTAGATAGTTTGATTTATTCAATTTTATTTTCATTTCTTTTGTGCAATAAACTTCTACATTATTGTTAAAACTAAATATTCAACATGGTAATTTTGTGTTTCAGTAAAAGACCACCTCGTTAAAGACAAAAAAAAAGATTAGCAAGCCAGATCTTGGTTTTGGATCTAACTTGTCTGGTAATAATATCAGCTGTAATCAGATCACAATCCACAGTACAAAATTCATTCGTGTTTCACCCATCTTACCAATGTGACCTAATGAGTACTCACGCTTTTGCTACTCTCTGTTAGCTAACTGTTAGTACCTGCAATTTTGGCATCAAAGTCTCTTGGCAGTGTTCGAGTATTCTTAGTTTCTGTTGCAATACCAGCCTTTTTTATTCCATGAAGTGGAAACATCAAATAATTGTGGCTCTGAAACATTTACTAGACTCATGATTTGATTTGATCCACTTAAGTGTTCTTTGTGTGTTTGTCTTAAATTTCAGCATGTTTTCCTTGCAGCACAGCCCTAATTACCTGCTGATGCCAAGTGTCAATTTACAGTACATGGTAAGCAAAACATACATTTCCAAAGATGAAAATTGAGGTCAACTCAAATATGAATATTTCATTTCATAGCTTAAAAAGTGGAGATGTGTTATATGCCAGGAGTATGCAAAAGTAGGATTTTTGGTGCCAAAAGGTGGGGTCATTTTGTATATGTAGTCAACTTACATGCTATGATCGATGGTATATCTCAAATAAACATTGTATGTTGCAATGACACAGGAAACAACAGCTATCCCAACAGCAATAGTAGCCCACTATCTCCATTGGAATGATGTTGCTGCATATTTCAATGCCTAATTAAGGAGATGTTTTGATGAGTGCAATGATTTACTCAGCGTATTTTTGAAATATTTGTTTAATGATGCAATATGTTTCTTCAAAGTTTCAATGACAGTTTTAGAGGTTGGCTTTTAACTCAGAGATAGGGAGGGAGATAGGGGTGTGCATTGGAAAGCTGGTAGAATGCATTTCCTGAAACATCCTGCCAAATTTAATGCAGGACCAGATTAGCAACTTTTGGCTCTGTTCACTAGCTTAGCAGCCAGCCCGGAGCTGGCTGTCTGTCAGATGACTAGGTTTATGGAATTCGGCTACAACCAGGAAGCAGAGGAGAGCTGGAAAAGGTTAAGGAGGTTGAAACAGGGCAGAATCCAGGCAACATTGTGGAGGCTGGAACACCCAAGATCATACACTCGAGGAAGAGTTGAACAGGAGACTTTGGAAAAGATGATGGATATTTGTGCATGTAAGTTGTGTATAGAATCATAGTCATAGAGATGCCCTGCACAGAAACAGACCATTTGGTCCAACTCATCTGCATCCATCAGATATCCTAAGTAAATCAAGTCCTATTGGCCAGCATTTGTCCCATACCCCTCTAAGCCCTTCCTGTTCTTACACCCATCCAGATGCCTTTTAAATGTTGTAATTGTACCAGCCACCACCATTTCGTCTGGCAGCACAGTCCATACATGCATCACCCTCTGCATGAAAACATTGCCCCTTAGGTCCCTTTTAAATCTTTCCCCTCTCACCTTAAACCTATGCCGTCTAGTTTTGGTCTCCCCCACTTCAGGGAAAAGACCTTGTCTATTTACCGTATCCATGAGCCTCATGATTTTATAAACCTCTATAAGGTCATCTCTCAGCCACCGATGATCCAGGGAAAATAGCCCCTGCCTATTCAGCTTCTCCTGATAGCTTAAACCCTTCAGCCCTGGCAACATCCTTGTTAATCTTTTTTGAACCCTTTCAAGTTTCACAACATCCTTCAGGTAGCAGGTAGACCAGAATAGCATGCAATATTCAAAAAGTGGCCTAACCAATGTCTTGTACAGCCACAACATGACCTCCCAGCTCCTATACTCAATGCACTGACCAATAAAGACAAGCATAGCAAACACCTTTTTCACTATCCTATCTACCTGTAACTCCACTTTCAAGGAACTATGAACCTGCACTCCAAGGTCTCTTTGTTCAGGTCTCTTCAGAAAGGGTCTGAAGAAGGGTCTAGGCCCGAAACGTCAGCCTTCCTGCTCCTCTGATGCTGCTTGGCCTGCTGTGTTCATCCAGCTCTATACCTTGTTATCTCAGATTCTCCAGCATCTGCAGTTCCTACTATCTTTGAAGCTAGTTAGGACAAGTTTCAAATTGTTATCATTTTGGCATCCCACCTTATGCAAACTCAGCTTCTTTTGACCATTAGAATTCCTCCCTTCGTCCCCATATAAATATTCTGCAAATGTGGCTAATTAAGGAAGTCGCCATGTTCTGGACATTAGTCTTTTGGCCAGTCTACATAAAATATGGCTGTAATAGCATACAGCAATACTCAGGCAAATAAAGAAATAAGGTTGTATTTATTTCTTAATGTCAAACAAATTGATTGAAGAAGGAAGTGGATACCTTGGAATAAATGCTCAAAAGAGTGGTGATTAAATTTTTGGGTAGCTGACAGAGTATATAATATTGGCTGCATGCAAAATAAGGGAAAATTAAGCACATTAAAGAAAATGCCACCTTTACTATATTTAAACAGTACATTTATTTTGTTTAACAAGATGATTTATCAGTTATATTCCTGATTTGTGAGTTATATGATGAACAGTAGATCATGGTTTGCTGCTTTGTCAGTTTACCTGCCTCTCCCCCACTTGTCATCCTGTGGGGAAAGTTTAGTAGAAATATTTGTCTGCAAGAGCATTCATTTCTGATTGACTTGCCAAGACCTTGTACCATTTATCCTTTCAGTTCTGCATCGCACTGTTGTCACAATGCTTCATGTTGTGAGGGGGATGCTGGCAGGCAGCTAGCATTCAAATCTTAAAAAAAGCTGCCGTCCCAATTGCACTCTTATTCTGGATTCATTTAGTTGTTTAGCGTAATGACCCCCCACTGCAATTTGTCCTGCAGTTTCAGACTCAGGCTTGTGTTTGGATTTTTAAAGTTCAGTTGCAAGCTGCAGGCAACACAGTCGATGATCTTTGACCTTTGCTCTTTTGCACTATGCCATTCCTGGGCTAGCTTCTAGAACAAGCATAATCTTTCTTGGCAGGTTGCAGTTGGTGAAATTATATAAAAAAAATGTTGTACTCTTTTACAAATGTCTCTCTATAAAATTACAAAGCACACCATTGCCTTTACACATTCAACATGAAATCCAATTCTTCTGTGTCTTTACCTAACATGAAATTTTGGTGTTGAGTGATATAAAAATATACTGTACAGATAAACGCAAATTAGATCTAATATGAGAGACATAATAAATAAAATCATTGCACAAGCAACAGCCGACTATTTTTCAGGTATCCTGCTGGGCCCAGTTATTGCTTCGTCCACTAGGTCATTACAGTACTTTATTTTTCTTTCACTTGTTGTGAGAATGGAGTAAATAAACCATGACTTTTAGTCTTAATACTTATTTTGTTTCCTACATTCTGATGAGTATTGAATTGGCCAATAGCATATAACTGAAATGATGCATTGAAATCACAGCAGCATTTAATACTCAAATACTAAATAAGATCTTCTCTTGTAATGTTTGATCACAAATTCATACAGGGCTCTCAGGAGTTTGTCCAATGTACCTGCTCCCCTTGTTCTTTAATTTTCTTTAGCAATGCTGAATGAAGCCTTGAGATCTGGCACCACTTGGTTTATCAATGAATTGAAATTATGAGTTATCCACAATGTTTTCTCCCCCTGCTTGAAAGGACTCCCCAACAAGTACAAAAATAGTTCTTCATCTGTGGTGAAACATCATTCTGAAGGGGGTGTGGCTTGTTAGGTTTGCGGAACTGTCAGTGTTAAATATTTCGAGGTCACGGGCAGTACAGAGTGGATGTACTAAATAACTATTCTACATTGCCCAACTATGAGGAAGAGTATTATTGTTTGACATTAATGGTAAAATAATGATAGTGAGTGAAAAGAACACACTTGTATTTTTTCTGTTAGTGGAAAGTAGAAATCTTCTGTTCTTTCCTTCTTAATTTGTGAATTCTTTAGTACTACATGAATGCAGAAGGTGGTGGTGAGTTGCATTCTTGAACTGTCACAGTCTGTATGGTGCAGGTGATCTGATAGTGTTACATAGGGTCTCACAGGAATATTTCCCATGCACTTGCTCGCTTTGTTCTTTTTCGTGAGTGCCGTGCACATTCTATAAGTGAGCCCTTGTTGACTATGGTCTGGAGTGTATGTTTGTTTGCTCAGTATTGACCAAAATGTATTAAAGTTAGGTATTGGACAGAGAAATTAGTTCATTGCGTCTGCCTTCTTGGATATATCAAGTGACCTTAGGTGATTTCCTTGACCTGAACAGGCAGAAGAACAACTCAGGGCTTAGTTTATCAAATATAGTCCCTTCAACTAAAAAGGTGAATAAACAGTTCTGCATACAAACAGTAGATTAACATTGAGTATATACTTCATATTTCCTCCCAAAGTGCTAAAATAACATAGATGTTGTCCCCATGCTGATTCACAATATAGAACTGGATTTTAAAGCCCTTTCTCTGACTGTAGTCTTTGATGGGTTGACACTATTTGACAGACTGGTAGTTGTGTTATTGAATAGATTCTGGTCTGACAGGTAGTATACCATTGTCTTCTGTTAATGGCAAGACAACTACAAGACACTACAACATGTAACATTATGGTATAAAGGGCCTACCTCACCTTTAGCCACCCTCAATATGATCAAGTTAGTGCCACCATGCATTCAGTTAGCTTGGTGGCTGGTTTGTGATGCACAGCGATGTTAACAACATTGGTTCAATTCCTGTACTGCCTGAGGTTACCATGAAAGTCCTGCCTTCTCAACCTCTCCACTCACCTGAGGTGTGGTGACCCTCAGGTTAAAACAGCACCGCCAATCATCTCTCTCTCTTTCTGACTAAAGATGAAAGGATTGTTCAGTTATCTGTCCCTAATTTCCTGTTTCTTAAAGTTTCCTGTGTTTATGAACACAATGAACTTGGAAGATGAACAGCAGTTAGAAAACAGAATCACTTGGGATAAACTAATGTTTCTTGTTTATTAGAAAGTCAACAAATAATAAATTCACAGGCATTAGCAAATTGAGCAGGTCTGCTGAGTTTGGTAACTGATTTTAATCTGCTAGCTATAGTTATAACTATAAGTATAAAAGCAGAATTGTCAGTGATGCTACACAACTTCCTTGCCTGCTGCAAATTAAAGAAGGAAGATCGTAAAGCGTTTACAAACCAATTCATTGACCGATTTTGCAGAAGCAGATACTTTAACTGCTCTCTGTGACCTTTTAGTTTTGCACTAGTTGCAGAGGTTAACAACCTTTGAATTTCTAACATGATAATTGAGGCCACAAGGTACTTATTGTTTTCAAGCCTCGAGATTTCAAGTGTATGATTTTTGCTTTGATTGCTGCTTTAACCAGTTTGGAAGGATGGAGACTGTGAGGAAGGGAGCCTAGTAAGGTATTGCAGAAAGTACATAAAGGTTACATCCATTATGAAGCATGATTCAACAAAGTCTACTTCTTCTTTGACAACAGAAAGGTTAAACAAAATTATGGAAGATGTAGTTTTATGGGAACTGTTTCATTGTCATGTCAAATTACTTTGAATTGTTATAAATGTTGGTGATGTGCAGACAGTGAAAATAACTTTCCTCTATTTATTTGCAAATCATAATTTACAATGAATGTTACAAAAT
This sequence comes from Rhincodon typus, assembly GCF_021869965.1. Lineage (NCBI taxonomy): Eukaryota > Metazoa > Chordata > Chondrichthyes > Orectolobiformes > Rhincodontidae > Rhincodon > Rhincodon typus. The sequence goes on along the minus strand of NC_063355.1, from coordinate 17,648,554 downwards.
TGTTTAGAAATCAAGATTGTCTTTTAGTGTTCACTTAATTGTTTATCATATAAAGTAAGTTTCAAATGGATGGTGAATTACCTCTGATTCTAATACAATATGTACTGTTACTAAGACAATGAAGAGACTTATGGATGTAGATATTCATTTCCATGGATCTTTCAGCCTTATCCCTATCAAAGACTATGGCATCGTTGGTTGGGGTGGAGCTGAATGCATTACCCAACATTGACCCTTCAAAATTGTGAGATCATACAATTAACCCAACAGCTGCATAACCTTGATGAAAACAATTTCGTATGAAAAACATTTACTCTAGTTTATTTTAAGGTAGCCCCCTCAGCAATGAATATCTTTTTCCTTCTACTAAATGTTGTAATAATGAGTAAGTACAAAACCAACAAACAATGGATCAGACCAAAGTTCAGATGGCTGGATGGTTAGTTTGCACATTAGAGTGATGCCAAAACATAAGTTCAATTCCCATACCAGCTGAGGTCACCTTGAAGGTCCTGCTTTCAACCCCACACCTCAGCTAAGGTGTAGTGACCTTCAGGTTAAACTCACGATTAGTCATCTCTCTCGCTCTCTCATTCTCTCTGTCTCTCACATGAGACAACAGCTATATGGTTCTCTGGGACTATGGTGAACCAAAGAAAAAACTTACAAACAAAAATACATGCTTGTTGGCAATGTTGCCTTGATACAAATTTATTTTTACATGATGGACACTTAAACTTCATTAATGTTAAACAGAGCTGAAGAGGTCTTAAGTAGTAAGTTAACATATCTCAATGATTCAAACATGAATAAAAACAGTGGCAAGTCATTTTATTTTCTCTCCGTATGAATGGGAAAAACTACATGCCACAATGAATAAGTGAAGCCTTCTCTACCTATAGGGCATACAACATACTCTGCAGTTGCCATCTCTACTTTATTAATAATTTAATAAATGTTGCCAGTCTCACCAGCACATACAACAAAATGTCTTTATACCTTTCAAGTGTCAGATTAATAATCACAGTGGGTAACACTCACATAAATACACACCTATATTTCTTAAAAGGAAATTACCTCCTCAGGTTCTGTATAATTGCTTAAGAACCTGAATAAACCAGCAAATTCACTGACTTCGTTCTTGAAAGATGCCACAGGATATTTAAAAATATGAACTAAGCAGGAGATTTAAAGCCAGCCATAACTCATTTCAATCATTTAAAAATGAGATGTGATGATGGTGCCTTCCCTTCATAAACACATATTGCACACAGCTGCATAGTTTCTCCTTTTATTTAAATTCATTCATGGGATGTAGGTGTTGCTGAAAGGGCCAACATTTATTGGCCATCCCTAGTTCCCCTTGAGAAGTTGGTGGTGAACTGCCTTCTTGAACTGCTGCGATCCATTTAATGTAGGACACCCAAAATGTTGCTGAGGGGTGAGTTCCAAGATTTTTACCCAGCAACACTGAAGGTGTGGTGATATATTATCAAGTCAGGATGATGAGTAGTTTGGAGAGGAATTTGCAGGTGGTTGCATCCCCATGTATCTGCAGCTTCTATCCTTCTAGATGGAAGTAATTAGGCATTTGGAAGGTGCAGACTAAGGAGTTTTGGTGAATTTCTGCTGTGTGTCTTGTAGATGCTACACACTGCTGCTACTGAGCATTGGAGGGAGTGGATGTTTGTGGATGTGATGTCAATCAAACCAGCAGAGAGTTCTTTTCCCCCTTAATTCCTATTGTTTCTAATTTTGCTGGGTCACCTAGATGCCACAATCAGTCAAGTATGACTTTGATATTAATAGCAGACACTCTCATCTCCATTCTGGTGTTCAACACTTTTGCCCAGGTTTGAACCAAGGCTAATACGGGGTCAGGACCTGAGTGGTCCTTGTGGAACATAAACTGGGCATCAGTGAGCATGTTATTGATAAGCAAGTGCTGTTTGATGCCACTGTTGATAACAAATTCCATCACTTTATTGATAATTGGGAATAGTTTTATGCAGAGGCAATTGGGCGTGCTGGAATTGTCTTGCTTTTTGTATACAGGACATGCCTGGCAATTATTCCACATTTTTGAGTGGATACCACTGTTATAACAACACTGAAATAGCTTTCCTAAGGCACAGCAAGTTCTGGAGCGCACGTCTTCAGTACTATTACCAAAATGCTGGCAGGGCCCTTAGGCTTTGCAGTATTCACTGCCTCCAACAGTTCCTTAATACCGCATGAAGTGAATCAAATTGGGAAGACTGGTAACTGTGATGCTGCAATGGATCATCCACTGAACACTTCTAGATAAAGATTGCTATGAATGTTTCGGCCCTGTCTTTTGCACTGATGTACTGGGCTATCCCATTGAAGGATGGGGATTCAAGTGGAAACTCCTCCTCTAGTAAGTTGTTTAATTGCCACCATTTGGGAGTGGATGTGGCAGAACTGCACGGCATTGGTTTAAGGTGAGATGAGAAAGGTTTAAAAGGGACATGAGGGGCAACATTTTCACACAGAGGGTGGTGCCTGTATGGAACGAGCTGGCAGAGAAGGTAGTGGAGGCCGATACAATTACAATATTTAAAAGGCATCTGGATGGGTACATGAATAAGAAGTGTTCAGAGGGATGTGGACCAAATGCTGGCAAATGGGACTAGATCAGTTTAGGATATCAGGTCAGCGTGGATGAGTTGGACCGGTATGTCTCTGTGCTGTATGACTCTATGATTCTCTGTCACTAGTTGCTCATGACATTTGGCATGCAATATCCCTGTGTTATAGTTTCACCAGGTTGACTCATAATTTTAAGGTACTTTTATTTGTTTGCATTGGATTTGTGAAAAGATTACACATTAACGTATGAGCAGCAGGAAAATATCTGGGTTAATACAGAGGCTCAATGGCATATTCTTTGGTAATAGAGGTCATTCACCTTCACACTAGATCACAAAATGAATCTATGCTGAACATTTGGGCAACCTGTACTATGCCCAGTGCATGAACTGGGGAATGAAATGCATGAGCTGCATAGAAAGAATGCTCATCCACTATTTATAAGATTGGTCACACTGGAATGGGGAAATCAGAATTAATACTGCATTATGAGAGGAAGTTAATATTTCAGTCTTACATCATAGAAATTCCAAAGAGAAACTCTTCACTTCCTAACAATAATGATCTCCACCGATTTGTTCCGGAGCCAATGAGATGCCAAGTTTAAAGAAAAAATATAAACTTAGTTCCAGGCCAAATAGCCGCCTTCAGTGATTAATAACATTTCGACAAGAAATTCCAAATAATAGCTGCTAATGTAATTCATTAATTTCAAGTTATGGTTTTCCCACAATTATAACATTGCAAATTCAAGCCTCTACCACTGATAATGGATTGAGGAGGTATGGAGGTGGCATACAACTGACACAAATCAGGAGGCTTGACGTGGTTGTAGAGATTAACATTACTGAGGTAGGATGTTGAGGTGCCATGAAGGGACTTAAGTTCCAACCTGAGGTTGAGTCTTTCATCAAGCACTTGAATGTGATGTCAACACAAACTGATGAAGATGTGAACCTGAATGGAGGAGATGATGGGTCCTAGAGGAAATAAGTCTAATCAAAGCAGAAACAGATGGGTGAGAAACCACAGAGCACTTATGTGTTAGACTTCTGACGAGGACTTTTAGATAAACGGCCTTCAATCAGACAATCTCTCATTATAACTTGCGTTCACATTTTCAGTATTGCTGTGCAGTATTAGCAGATTTTGTAGTGTTGTGTGTAGTTTCACAATGTAACATGTGCAATTTCAGTGAGTGGCTGTCAGCATTTCAGTATAAAATCTATAATTTTCCCCATGACGTTGTACAGGGGCATTGAAATAGCTAATTCTGGGTTATTTTCACATGTTAGTTCAGAAGTAAAAATTAATTGTTTGCTATTTTCATGTAGTGTCATAATTTGTAGGAAACCCAAACCTGAAACTATTAGCAAATCTAGTTACAACCTATTAACCCCTTCTTAAGTCTCCTGATTTCTCTAAGTCTCATACTGAAAATATGGAATAGTCACAAATCCCATCATTGCGGACAATTGATCAGTTGCACAATTTTAATCAAAAATAGAGATTTTATTAGTGATTATTTAAGCATATTAACCTTTATATATAAAATGTGCTTAAGAATTTAAAATAGTTAATAAACCAAATGAGCTGAGATTCTTCCCTTTAATGAAAATTGGCAGAATGCCCAATATTCTCCATCACTAGTGATGGTTAGCAAAACTGAATTTTTAAATTTGCTACCTTCAAAGCCAAATGCTCCTGCACAGCTATTGTGAAATAAAAATGAATAGGTGTTTTCCTTGAAAGATAAATTCAACTTCCATGATAGGAAGATGCTTTAAAATAAACACTCAGCAAGCTTTGCAATGCTTTACTAGCTGAGCACAAAGGAACATAACTGCTCATATTTAAAAACAGAAATTGCTGGAAAAGCTCCATAGGCCTGGCAGCATCTGTGGAGAGAAATCAGAGTTAACGTTTCGCGTCCTGTGATCCTTCCTCAGAACTTCTCATTTTTTATTTTAAGATGTTGAACTGTATGAATAATCTGCAGGCTATTTATAGATAGTAAGAACTGCCGATGCTGGAGTCAGAGATAACACAGTGTGGAGCTGGAGGAACACAGCAGGCCAGGCAGCATCAGAAGAGCAAGAAAGCTGAATTTTTCTGAAGAAGGGTCACATACCGAAATGTCAGCTTTCCTGCTCCTCTGATGCTGCCTTGCCTGCTGTGTTCCTCCAGCTCCACACAGTGTTATATCTGCAGGCTATTTATGTTTTCTCAAATGAATGGAATTTGCAGATATTGTGATCCAAAGAACATCCTAATATTGTGCTTCATTCAACTATGTTTGCAGTTTTTTAGTGCAATGGTTAATTAATCAGTGAATGCAGTCCTTTGTTTCTGCCACAGAAGGTAGGGATGATGAACTTTCTCTGCCAAGAGCTTTATACCAGGTGTAGTGCATAGGTTTGTGCATATTGAGGATTGAATGCTAATTTAGAAAATAGTACTCAGATTGGATAGCAATTTTGAGGTAGTGTCTGTAAACTTAATTAATTATTTCAGAGGAAGCCAGGTGATAGTTATCAGGCACTGTTTGCTGGAATCAACGTGGTGTTGAAATGAAGGGTAAATTTCATAGAATAATGTCTGCTATTTGAATGGCATGTGTACAAAGCACGAAAGGTTGGATTATACCAGCTGAGAAGGGATTTGTACTTTGTGCCAACTGCCGTGCTGCAGAATACTACCCAACATAATTGTATTCTGGGAATGTTTGTAGAATCTTACACCTCTCCAATGGGAGGCCAGCTAGTACGTGCAAGGTGTATTGAAGTTGCATGTTTAATTGTGGTTCCCTGTAAACTAAACAAGTTCTTAAATGTAGAGGAGGCCACATCGGGAACATATATATCGTGTCCGCTGTTCCCGATGTGGCCTCCTCTATATTGGGCAAACCAAGCGGAGGCTTGGAGACCGCTTTGTGGAGCACCTATGCTCGGTTCGTGACAAATGACAACACCTCCCAGTCGCGAACCACTTCAACTCCCCCTCCCACTCCTTTGACGACATGCCCATTCTGGGCCTCCTCCAGTGCCACAACGATGCCACCCGAAGGGCTGGAGGAACAGTACCTCATATTCCGCTTGGGAACCCTGCAGCCCAATGGTTTCAATATGGACTTCACAAGCTTCAAAATCTCCCCACCCCTGACCTCATCCCAAGACCAGCCCATCTCGTCTCCACCTCCTTGACCTGCCCGTCTTCTCTCCACCTATCTGCTCCTCTATCCACCTTCTATCATTGCGTCCCCCACCCTATTTATTTCATAGCCCCCTTCCCCTCCCCCATTTCTGAAGAAGGGTCCAGACCCGAAGCATCAGCTTTCCTGCTCCTCTGATGCTGCCTGGCCTGCTGTATTCATCCAGCTCTGCACCTTGTTATCTCAAATCAATGATTTGGCATCCTTGTACGAAGTTGACATGGACTAATATGGTTGAGTGCTTTATTAAAAATAGAGAAACAGTTTAGACTGGGAGATGACAGACAGTTGGGCACATTTGGAATTTGTGCTGTTATATGCAGTGTTTGGTAAACTGTTAAATACAGACCACCTTTTTCACATGAAGGACTTTCCTGGTCCAGGAAATAACACTTGTTGTATTTTCTAAGAAAAAGTAAGAGTGTTTCAACCAAAATATATTTCTGCTGCAGCCTGATGGTGAATGCCTACTAATTCATTTTGTATAGCTTTTAAAATTACTGCAGATACATAATATTGTATATATAATTAGCATTAATATTTGAAATGCGCTGGCTGTAATTATACTAATTTCTTCCAGTCGACAAAATTGATTTTGCTCTGATCATCTTTCACTCTTTAGCTCTCATCATTAAACAGGGCAACTTTGCTATTGAGTGATGTTCCAGTTCCTCAAGGTAACTGACTATTTATCTCATTGATGATTGCAATTTCAGGTAGATCAGTCATGATCGTATTAAATGACAGAATGGATTTGAAGGATCAAATGTCCTACTATTGTTGATCTCACACCCTGCAAAACTCTCGAATCATAAAATAGCAGGTTAGCCACACTTTCACGATAAGAATATCATTAAAACAGTTAATAATTTCTTAATTCAAATTGTGAAGTCTATTTTTCTTCCAATTCTCCAATATTTGCTTTCTAATATATTTCAATAAAACAACCATTTTATTCAAAATTACCTACACTCCACATTACAATTTCTATGATTTCCTTTATACAGGGACCTGCCTTATTAAGGTAAAGTAAGACGGTGGAAAGTTTCCAATTCAGGGGGATTACTTATTTGTTAAATACATTGTTGACAGAGCAGTTCACCTCAATAATATTCAGCCCCCTTTCAAGCTCGCTGTCAGGGAAATGAGACATGAAAACCAGCGTGGGTACCTAGCAGGTTCAGCTTGCTTCCTGCTCTGAACATTCTCCATGTTGCATTTGATCAAGGCTCAGCCCAGGTCACAATCCATGGGCACCAGTGGCATGCACTCTTCCTCCACAGATGTTGGCATGTACTATTCAGTAAACCCTCACAACCATCCTGGCATCTTTCCAAAGCACTGGCAGTACACTGTGGAAGCACAGACCTGCACTACAGTGTGTGCTGTCATCTAGCACTGAAAAACTATGGTGGGGACATGTAATACACAGGGCAGGCACCCAGTTCAAGGATTAGACCAGGCTGCATCTCAAGACACACACTTGCTCTCTTAGCACATGCTCAGTTAGCACCTGCATAGCCACAGCATACCTGCCTTGATTTTTCATGCCAATTTGGACAGTTACACGATCAGGCAGCTTGCCTTGCTGCTCAGCAGCCTTCAGTCTTGGGGGTGTACATCTTGTCGTATGACAGTGCGCCACATCAGCCTCACAACTGCTCCAAGTGTCAGTAGCTTCTGTGGCAAAAACAACACTCCATGTGTAGCAAGAAAACAAGCAGCAATGTCTCAAAGTCAGTGGGGTGGGGGGAATCCCAGCACAGTGAGTCAAGAGAGGCCTCCATCACCTGTTCAGGGTGTTGACCATGGTCAGGCATCCCGCTGGGGTGGACTCAGTTAGGAGGGCATGCCTCTGCAGAACATGTGCCTCTTGATCTCTGAGGAATGGGTCATGTCAGGCCTTTGGTGCCATTATGCAGATGGAACCTGTCACAGTCAGGCAGAATTATGAGCATCACTCAGGGGTCTGGACACATCTTGCCTGGTCAAATCAGTCATGTTGGTTGGGAGACTGGGCCATGGTCAGTCTATCAGGTCCGTCTACAGCAAAATAGCAGAAAGGGGTTGTAGGCTGTTGGTGGGGGCAATGGGGGCAGCTTTTGCCCCTGGGTTGAGCCTCGGTGTGTTACTGTTCGTTACAGGGGCCTTCTGGCTCTGGGGAAGGGCAGAATACAATTTTGAAGTGGGGGCAGCATGATCTGCAAGGGAAGCATATGGTGAGGCATGGTTGGGAAAAGGGTCATGCGGGAATGGGTTGTCCACAGTCAGGAGCACACTGGCTTCAAGGGGTGAAGCAGCATATGACCCCACCTGGCATGGTCACCTCATGTGCCAGGGGCTGGGTGGCAAAGGTAGGCAGGTGTAAGCAAATGGAGACAGGTTGGCTGGAGTATTGGGAAAGTGTGGGGTTTATTGGATGGGCTACCAGGATGTAGACATCTGAGGACGGGAATCTCACTGACACGGTTAGGCTGAGGCTGGAAGCTACTGGCCGAAGAGCATACACTGTCACCTTCCATCGTGATACCAGTCAAATGTTTGCAGTCAGGAAGAAAATTGCTGCAAACACGCTCAGAGTAGGCAGGATAAATGATTCAACCAGTGAGAGAAGAGCTGCACAAACCGCTGAACGTACCACAATGAGAGTGATGGATCAGCGTTAGTGCTGGTCCACTTCCAGAAAAGGTGCTGAGATGTACTGAAGGACAGAGAAGGTAGCACAGAGGGCATTAAGGTTAGTGGTGTGGGAGAATGAGGTGGAAACAGCAACTGATGGAGGATGCTGTAGCAGTAGCTATAGTAGCAAGGTGCAGCAAGTTGTCCTGGGAACAGCACACAGTAAACAAGGGACATAAATCAGACATGATGGATGGCGTAGGAGCAGGGTACATAACTAATGAGGAGAGTTTGGTTTGATACAGTGAGAAAACTGACTAGGCTTCATGGCATAAAGCCTCCAAAAAAACTTGATACAACTCAAACTAACCAAAAAAAATGTACAATTCAACCCTACATTCTGATTGGTTGAAAATAAAGCCTGCAGCCCTTTTGATCAATCAATAAAAACTGACCTTATTATAATTGGATCTGGTTTCATGATAGATGTAGCAGATAAAGTTTTTAACACTTTGAAATTGGATAGGAGCTTTAGATAAATCATGCATGATCCACATTTTAAAAATAAATACACAAGTAATTTCTCAAATTCATCTTGTACAAAAGAATACTCAACAAGCTGCATAACATAATTTGTATCCCAGTCTCAAGGAAAGTCTTCACTAACCACTTCAATTATTTTTTACACGTTTTGTCAAGAATCTTACAATTACAGTATTCACTGCTGAATTATTTACAATGTGGTAAGTCTCTGGATCATTGAACATAGCTGCCCAATCCTGGGTCTGCAAGTAAACCACCAGCATGAGAAAAAGTCATTGATCTGCAACATAGTCTAGAATTTTCCTGACTGTCTAGAGGGAAGTTGGACTTTTGGAGATGGTGTTGGGGGCTTGCGCTTGCAGAAAATGAGATGATTTCACATTAGTCTCACTTCTTGATCATTCCTTCCTACATGCACTTTTGCTGAAAGTAGGCTCTTAGTGGCAGTGGTTAACTCACCCTAAGGGGTGAGCAATGAAATAAAACAATTACTGTTGAATGTTAGTTCGGCTAACTTTGGAGGGATTACTGACTGATCGGTACGTTCAAACAACAATAGTGTATTGCGTTTTAAGGGTTTTCACATTCTAGTTCTACAGAATTATCCTTTTTCTCTGCTAAGTCTCCCCTGTTCTCCCTTATCGTGCCCCTCAAGTTTCTCAGTCGTGCATTCTCTTACATCCTCACCATGGGGGTGGAGGGCACTTTTTACACAATCCTTGCCTTAAACCCTGAGGAGGTAAGAGTCTCATCAGTTCAAAGCCTGGTAGCAAATGGCAAGGCTGCTGCTTGTTTTTTGGAAGCCTAGTCATTGAGTGATAAAACCCTGATCTTAGATGTCTCCAATGACCTTTCATCAATGTCACGTACGTTATTGCAAGCTGCAGTTCCTCCTTGTCCCACCATTTGCAGCAATCACAATGATCGCACAGTGAGGGCTGTCATAGTCCATTGGAGTGGGCCTATAATGTCTTAATCATGCAAAGGGCCCTGGGAAATGGAGCAGACTCCTCACATCATAGACATCGTGAACACACTGTATGTTGCTCAACCTCATGAGGAAATCAGCCCTAATCAGTCCAGCAGCACATTATAGGCTTGATGTAATTTATCACAAGTAAAATCATTTGCGGGCCGGAGTGGTGTACAATGGTTGCTATGTAATTGGCCATTACAGATTACCAATAAATAACAATTTCTCCTGACTTAAGCCGAGGAATGTTGTCTACCCTTAGTGGAGCAAAAGCTAGTCTCTGTGGCAAACAAATACATCCCATGAGAAAATCGTAAAACACAACATAATACGTGCAGCCCTTTCAAATGCACAAACTTGTTTAAAACTTAATAGCTGCAGTTTACACTTCACCAAAATATTAGTTCTGAATATACCAGTTTGTTATGAAATGTAATAAAAGCTGTTCATACAGGCACAAAGGTGTGAGTTCTTTGAATTAAAGGGAGGATGTGGGTTTGGGGGGTGTGGATTGCGGCAGTTGGTGGAGTGGTGTGAGGTTCTGAGGCTAAGGGATCTTCTCTTGCTAGCAGATTACAAAAGGAAGTTTTGAAATCATGCAGTTATGAAGTAAATGACAAACCGATACTAAAGAAACACTGGTAAAACTCCTGTGACTGGAAGACATGTCGTATTCTCTGTTAGGCAGCATTTAGAGAAGGATCTGAGTAAAACTCCAAGTGACAGACATTCTGCATTGTCTGTTGGAATTTATCGTTTTGCATGACACATGGAGAACTGGAGATGTGAAGCAAAAGTATTTAGCTGGAACATGTTAATACAATACTCAATTTCCATTCACTCCATTTAGCTACACTTTCAAAAGTACAAACCTGACCTCAATGTAGGGCTTGCCACCTCATGGGGTAGTTGAGGCAAATAGTATAGACTCAGTTAAGGGGAAGATCGGTAAGAAAATAATGGAGAAAAGGCTGTTAGGTTACATTGAAAAGGTAGATTGAAGTCGGTCAGGAGGAGGTGTGTATGGAATACAGACACTCTTGGACTATTGAACCAAACAGATTGTTCCTGTATTGTAATTTCTGTGCACATAATTCTGTGAAAACTGGAACATGCAAAATACTCGAAGAGTAAACAACCTTTGAGAATCTCCAAGCAGCATCGGCTGTCTTTGGAAGACCATGAGGCTTTTCTTCAGCCTGTCTTAAATCTGTTTGAGAGGTACCAGGTTGCCCGTAAATTCCACCAAGCTTTTGGTAGAATCACCCACTTTCTAAATGATAAAGTCCTGGCGCCCAAATCTGAGGTGAGGTGAACCAGTGAGGTCAGTTGATTTTAATTACTTCAGCTACTGTGCTTCTAAGGAGTATGCCATAATTCTGGTAGACAATGACAGAAGAACATTTTTCATTTTGCATTCTCCGCGTGCATTTGCCAAATTTGCTTTTTTGTTTGTAAATCATTTCTCCTGGACAGTTTGCAGGACTTTCTTGCCAAGCATCATTGACAGAATAGTTGTACTTAGCAGTGGGAGAGGGTTGGTTACTGTTTAAGGTTGAAAGAAGAGACAATCAATCATGAACCTAATAATATCAATGCCAAGAACAGAAAAAGATTATTGAAACCATTAAAGCTACAGTTACATGTGATAAGGAAAATATATTTTAAGCTGATCTGAATCACCTTTTTTTCCTTCAAAGGTTTGCCTTTCTCATGCAGAATACTGACACTTCAAACTTGCAGCGTAAACACTCAACTGGTATTTATTGATATTGTTTTCTTCACGACTCCTTACTTGCTGACTAACTGGCCGACTGACCCTAATCTGACCCCAGTGATCTTCGTTATATCCTCACAAAGTTCCCGATAAACTAATGGGAATGAAAGAGTACATTGAAATAACTCCATGAAGGCCAGTATCCCCTCATCCTTTGTTTACATCTGCATATTACATGACATGGACCCAAACTAGCTCAGAGCCAGCTCCTAGAGTGAATAGAATCCCTGACATCCCTGATTATGTCTGTCAGTCAGGACTCCCTGATTGGACCAGGTTTACAGACCCAATCAGGGAACTCATATTCTATGAGATCCACCTGGCTGACCTCATTCCAATTATTACATACATTTATTTCTTCTATGGTTTCAGAGGCATGGGAAGTAAGCCACACAGGATAGCATGCTGTCAATTCCAAACAGTTTTCACATATTTTTAAACAAGCTAGAATTCTAACTGTTATTCTGCATGAAGTGAATAACTGATAGACATAGTACTTTAACAAATAAATAGCCTACAAAAGAAGCATTTTGGTTTTAGACACATATTTGTGTCTCAGTGGAAATGTATCTGGTGAACAGATCTTTGAGACTAATCTGAAACAGACATTTGTAATGTTGGCAGCCATGGCAAAGCCAGGGTGAAATTTCAAAAACATCCATTGACTCAGTGATAAATGAATGAGTGTGATAATGAGCCAAACAGACAAGCAATTCCAAGTTTCAACTTGTAGTCTGTAGGGAGTTAGCACTCTGAGCTGGTGAAGTGAAGGAGAAGATACAAAATGTGGGAGTGAGGCCAGCTGCTGATGTGATTCCGGGTTCGGAATGAGAAAATCCCACTTTAGATTTCTCCTAATAGAAGTGTTTAAGTGTTCTGCTAGGGGTAGAAACATAGAAAATAGGTGCAGAAGTAGGCCATTTGAATCTTCGAGCCTGCACCACCCTTCACCATGATCATGGCTGATCATGCAACTTCAGGATCCTACTCCCACTTTGATATGATTGGTTTGTGAGGTGATGTGAAGATTGATATGTTTGGTATGATGCCTCCATGGTCAACTAGCCTGCCATGTGCTTTATACCACTCAATGGAAATTGCAGAGCATAACCAGAAGCGGTTATAAATCATATCTTCGCAAAGAGTGCCTTTCAGATGAAAGACAGAAATTGACAGAAAGAAAGAACGTCATTCCTGATGGCAGTTGTGATTGGTGAAATTACAGCATCTCATAGCAGTGACTGTGTTCCCTATCGCTGATACAAAATATGGTAAAGATTATCTTTGAAATCAAGCCAACTCTTTAAACGTACATTTGGTAAACGTGAGATGCCTGAACAATATTTCACATAAATAAAAATGAAGCTCCTGTACAGGGATGAAAGCTTTTCTGTTCCATATTCGCCCAGCAGGTGCAGACATCAAACTATGACATACACTCATGGTGGGTTATTGCATCATGGAGATTATTGTGTGCCGTTCTGGAATCCACATTACAAGAGGCATGTGTTTGCACTGGAAAAGGTGCAGAGGAGATTTACCAGAATGTTACCTGGGCTGGAGAGTTTCAGCTATGAAGTGAGATTGGACCGACTTGGGTTGTTTTTCTTAGAACAGAGGAGATTGATAGGGATCATGATTGAGATGTATAAAATTATGAGGGGCTTATGCAGGTAAACAAGAATAAACTTTTCCCCTTGATAGAGGGATCACTGACCAAGGACATAGGTTTAAGGCAAGCAGCAGGAGGTTTAGAGGAGATGAGAGGAAAACCTTCTCATCCAGAAGATGGTGGGAATCTGGAACTCACTATCTATAAGGATGGTATAGGCAGAAAACTTCATAACAATTAAGCAGTAATCAGATGTGGTCTTGTGATGCCAAGGCTATGGGCCAAGTGCTGGAAAATGAGATTAGACTGGATGCGATGGGCTGAAGGGCCTTTTTCTGTGCTGTAGATCGCTATGACTCTCTGACTCTAAGACCATGATTCAATAATTCATACACCTCAAAACTTTGACTTGGGGACATTACGAATTTCCATAAATAGTTTGCACACACAATGCAACAGAACTACAATATTTTCTGTGCATCTTAAAAGTGATGACATAATGCTTCAAACTTTAAAAGGAAGAATGAACTTTTAACGTGTGCTTCCCAGCCACCATAAAATTCTGTAAGAGGAAATGCCACCAGGGAAATCCTTTGTGATAGAAGTTAGTGTTTGATAACATCTCTGTGCTTAGCAAAACTTCCTCAATTTGGGCCTGAACCAAACAAAGCAATGTGATTCCCTGGACGATATTTATCTTAACTCAGCTGGTACTGCATTGGGGTACTATAATTGGTCACAGATCTAATGGGTGAATCCCATCACTGACCCTTACTGATAAATTCCACTTGAATGCTTGTCAGGAATGAACATGACCAGGGTCTGCTGGTCCATCCCTCTCATAGATAAAAAGTGAACCTACCTTTGTCATGTAGGTGCACAAAGTGAACAGAACCATAAGTATGAAGGAGCAGAGTCACCCTCCCAGTAGAAATTACCACGTGCGTGAATAATGGGAGGGAAGATAGGCAGTTCTAATACAAATAATTACCTGGTCTAAATACCACGTTATGGGAGAAGCCGTGGAGCCTGTGCTACATACTTGTCTTAAGCTTTGTGTGTAACATAGTTTGATGTCATACCATGATTTATTTCACACTAAATTGCTGTGTTCAGAAATGAATTCTGTAACTCTGTTGAAATGTATACGTACTAGCAAACTGTAACTGTTAACGTTATAGTAGGTGAAGGGCATTCTGACATTTTGAAAGTTCTGCAATGTCAGTAACCTGGCAACACACTGAACAACAACAAAACCAGACAGTCTTTTATCTTTTAAATAATCAAGTCTACTGTTACAAATGTCCTACAGCACACTCAGGAAAAATTCCCTCAATAATTTTCCATCAGTGAGACCACAGTTTTGATGTACATATTATATCTACAACAGAACACAATCTTAAAATTTGTCCTTTTCTTTGAAATAAATCACTTGAAAAAATTCTTCATTTGGAGTCTCCTAAATCCAGCATACTTTAAAATATTCAAATAAATCAACTAGAAGTTGACTTCTAAAATTGTTCCAGATGTATTGTAGACGCTAAGAATTTTTGATTTTAGTTATGTTTTGTTGGGCACCGATTCTATTATTACACGTTTGTGTTAGGGGATTCTTTCTGCTTTGTCCCCATCCATAAAGAAACTTTGATCATTTATTTCTAGACTTGTAAAACATGGCAAGGAAATAAGGTGAATTAACAAAGACATACTGGGGTGCAGAGTCGCTCAAACACATCAAATGAATTATATCTGTGAAGTGAGTTCTCTCCATCCAACTGTGAAAATGCTGCTTGATCAAAGTGATCCACCTAATTATAAAGAAAATGGAACCTTCAGTCACTGTTCCCACCAATTGTCAAGTACACAAATACCTCAGAATGTCAGCACCTTCAAGCCACTAATGAAATCAATCTCTTGGTCACATAACTGCCCACAGCACCAATCCCATTCCCCATTTTAATGCATCAGGAAAGTAGATAGCCAAGCAGTAGATTTCCCAATGCTTTTACTCCCACTTTACCACATGGAAATAGACATATTACATTTACAACACTTCCCATTCTCCTATCCACTAGGGTACTGGTATCATGAAAAACTGTCACCAGCAAATCCTGCACATTGGTAGGATTAAATCGAGCAAGGGTAGAAGTAAGGCAAACAAGATTCAGAATTATCTATCAGTGGAGTCTGCCTCTGAAAAAGACCTCATTTTTTTGGCATTTGTGCAAATACTTTGCCTTGCTGTTGGATTCTGTTGGAAATGTGCCAACAAATAAACAAATGGCAGAATTATCTTTAGTTGAGCAGTAGAAATTTTCTCTTTGCCAAATAACGTGATTCCAAAACCTAAATTGAATTCAGGGGCAAGGTTCTTGTTACTGATCAAATGATTAATTCTGGAAATGTGTTCGAGTGTGTTTACACCAGGTATGGGCAGGATTGAAATTACTTGCAATTTCCCTGCAGTGGAATAGTTTCCAAACTCCTGTTTAGGTTCTTATGTTAAGAGCGATGAATTGAATGCTTATTTACAAAGTAGCAGAATCCGAACAAAAAAAATGGAGAATTTATGTTGTGGAATTCTACCGCTCCACTGAAACAGTTCTGTAATATGTACTTTGAGCTGGCCCTATTTATACTACACCAAATGATGCTATTGTGGTCAGGTGAGGAGGGAGAATCAGCTCCCCTGTTTTTAACTCTGTCATGGTCAGTGACAACAAATATTTTCATTTTGTTTTGGAATAGACAGTGAGTAAATTCTTCCATTGGTGGGAGGATCTAGAACCAGAAGACACAGAATTGTGGTAATTGTCAGAAAAAAGCAATGAAAACACGAGGAAAAATCATTTTTTTTAATGCAGTGAATGGTTAAGATCTGGCACGTAGAGAGATGTGGAGAATTTATATTGTAGAATTCTACTGCTCCACTGAAAATTGCGGCCTCCGATGAAGCAATGTTGTTCTACTCCACTTGGTATTTTTATGATCCAGTCCATTAAGTTGGGTTGTGTCATTTCCGATTTTTTTTTGCATGGGTTTGTAAATGGGGTCTAATTCCACATGTTTGTTTATTGCATTACAGGTTGAAAACTGGGCATTTAGGAATTCCCGTGCGTGTCTATGGTTGGCTTGAGCCAATATGGTCATGTTGTCCCAGTTAAGTTGATGGCCTTCATTGTCCCAGTGCACTGAGATGAGGGAAAGTTTGTCGTGTTGTTTTGCTGCGAGGTAGCTCTAAGGTGGTCATTTCAAATTCTAGAGGTGAAAATATTTTTACTCATTATTTTAGAAATAATTGCCGATGGTGTACTTTCTACTGGGAATGCTTCCACAGTATGAATGATCTATTAGTTTATTCATTGACACCGTATATAAGGAGCACCAAGAAGTACATGATTCAGTAAATAATTAGTGCATATCTTATTCCACACTACACAAGTGAATAAGAAAGCAAGTTTTCCTTATCAGCCAGTCTCTGCAATAAACCTCCTCAGCATTCAGAGTTTAGTTATTGTTTACAGAAGCATTTCATTGACAATTTATGAAAGTAATAATATTTAACAAATACATCAATTCTCAACTTATCAGAGGAATTCTCGAAGAGACGAGTGGGTTAAGAATTTAGCTTGGCACGTCTGTATCTGTGTTCCCTCTGAATGTGTGGCAATGGCCCAAAGGTTTCTCAGCGGGTTAAGCACAAATCAAGCCCATTAACTTAGCACATATGTGCAGCTGTGTACATGGTAAGTTAAAGGGACCGCACAGAAAAACAAATCAAGTGCACACTCCAAAAGAATATTCACAGATAAGTTGGTCTATGAATGACAAATAGCATTCAAAGAAATGGTTACAATATACTGTAGTTAAATAGCCAGTAAAAACCTAATACAGTACCACAATTACATTGCTTGTACTGGGAGGTTCAGACAGCTGCAGGAGCCAGTTTATAAAATCCCTACAGTGTGGAAGCAGGCCATTTGGCTCATCAAGTCCACACTGACCCTCCGAAGAGTATACCATCCACACACACCACCCCCCTTCCCTATCCCTGTAAACCTGTATTTCCCATGGTTAACCCAGCTAACCTACACATCCCCGAACACTACGGGCAATTTAATGTGGCCAATCCACCTAAAATCTTTGGGCTGTGGGAGGAAACCGGAGCACCCGAAGGAAACCCACGCAGACATGGGGAGAATGTGAAAACCACATCGATGGTCACCCAAGGCAGAAATCAAACCCATGTTCCTGGCACTGTGAAGCAACAAGACTAGCCACTGAGTCACCATGCCGCCCATTAAAAGATGGGAAGCTCCATTTGTCCCACATCAATAGGCTGCTTTGGAATAAAATCTGAATCCAAAGTATAAACTTGCGTATATTTAACAAGCAGGTGCTTCCATTTTCCTTCATTTGCTCCTTTACCTTAAACCTTGAACTGCAGTTAAAGCACTTTACATAATCGCTCTCTGACAGTGGTACGTACTGGAGACCACCATTAGTCATTTGGAGAATGGAGTAACTCAATATATGTGCAAGGTTCTAAAGACAGATGAAAAAGAACATAAACAGACTTCAAGCCATAAATCATTACTGTAGCTTTGCTTTTCAGAAGGTCGGACTGTGCCCATAACAGAAAGCAGAAAACAAGGACAAAATTTCTTTGTCAGATAAAGTTAATGCTGAATTTTGCATCAGGCATTTTTAAATCATTTACACTGCTGGTAGAAGCATTACTTTAGACTCTATCCCACTCACAATGCAGGCCTTTAAAATATAATCCAGACAATCTTGGCTTTTGGTTATATACGCTGCAACTTTTCTTGCCTTACCGTATCCTACTGATACAGCATGGCCTGGACTGCTTTCAGTTCACATTTTTTGTTTGTCCTGTAGGCTCCAGTGGTCTGGAAGAAAAATTAGATTGGGTGAAACCTCCCAGTGTGGGTGATGGTGAGATTTGTGGCCCAATTGGATGAAAAGCTGAGTGAGGCCTATCGCAAAATCGGGAGAGTCGTTCTCCATCTTTTACTGAGTGACGAGGTGAGTTTTCCACTAGGCAACAGTGAGTTGCCAATTGAGGGGGATTATTACTTGTTAAATACCTTATTAATGGCAAAACCTACCTAAGTAATCATCATAGAATCCCTATATGTGGAAACAGGCCCTTCGGCCCAACAAGTCCACACCGACCCTCAGAGCATCGCACCCAGACCCATCACCCTATAACCCACCTAATCTGCACATCTCTGAACACTATGGGCAATTTAGCATGGCCAATCCACCTAGCAAGCACATCTTTGGACTGTGGGAGGAAACCAGAGCACCTGGAGGAAATCCACACAGACACAGGGAGAACATGCAAACTCCACCAGACAGTCACCCGAGGGTGGAATTGAACTCAGGTTCCTGGTGCTGTGAGGCAGCAGTGCTAACCACTGAGCCACTGTGCCGCCCTATAGACAGCTTCCTATCTTACCAAGCATGCCAAGCAAGCAATCTCGAGATGGAAGTCAGGGTGGAGATCTGGCAAGATCAGCTCACTGCTTCCTCCAAGGATCCACCATGTTGGACATTGGGCAGCTACATTTCAGGGCCTGGGCCTCACCTTGGACTGCATCTGTAACTATCATTGTAATGCTGTAGCAAGGACACTCTGTGCTCAGGATTAACACCCAGCTCGTGGAATGCACAAGGCTACATCTATTGCTATCATAGTTCTGACTCATTCTGAGCTTACCTGGCTGCTCTCAGCATCGTGCTTTGCATTCCCTTACCTTGTCTTTGTGCACTCTGCTCTCTCAGCCAAAGTTAGTGGGTTCATCTTACTTTTGTCTTGCCTGCCATTTAAAACAGACACAAAACTGTCATTGCTATCAGCAGGCAAATTTGTCAAGGGAGGTGACCTTTGCTGTGATGGTCCTGGCACAGTAGGTCATGGGCAGCTTCCAATTCCATTCAAGGAGCTTGCACACAGTTGGTCAGCCACTTGGAACTGTCAGAGTCAGGTTCCTCTCCACACAGAGAATGAAGAGTCAAATATCAGCCAGCCTACACCCTATCTAACTCTTTTTGGCCTATTGGGATCTGATTTCCTCCTGGAATCACAAAAGGGTATGTATGAAGAGAGTGAGCAACACAGATAATACTTTTGATGATGATAAGGAGTGAGGAAGAGGGCAATGCTGAGGGATGCAGGGTCACTGGTGTGAGGGGTTGGTGTAGGTGACAGAGAATAATGTGAGGATGGTAGAGCATGACCATTGGTAGGACGGGATTACAGTAACAAGGATAGAGTGAAAGTGGGCTATTGGACAGAAGATGGTGTCACTTTCACCAGCAGAGTTGACATTGACCTTCTTCCTAAAGTGTTAGGCATTCCTCCAGATGGCTCAGACTTTACTAACCTGTGTGGCAACCATGATCATGCTAGTGTGGTGACATGGGCTCTACTTATCAGGGAAAAGCAAGTCCTACAATCCAACAGGACTTCCAGCACCCTGCCCACAAAGTGTGGTAACAATTTCACCCGTTTCGCTACGTTAGTAACTGTGCAGGGCAACTCCAGATTGACAGTAACTGACCAGGATTTTATAGATGGTAAGGGTGAAAGGGAGGCAGGTCTTTCAGCAGTTATCAGTGACTGGTGAGTTGTTCTGGCAAAGGTGCATGGTAAGATGGGGATAGAATTGAACATGAGGTTTAAGGTGCGAGTGACAAGGTTTAAAGGTGATATACAAGGCAAGTTTTTTACACAGAGACTGGTGGGTGCCTGGAACTCGCTGTCGGGGGAGGTAGTGGAAGCAGATACTACAGTGCCATTGGGGCAGGGTAAACAGTTAATGAGGCATGTTTGGTAAGATATGGCAGTGGGCCATTGGTAAGTGGGGTATGTCATTAGGCCTCAGGGTAAGAATCCCTACAAAACAAAGCCCAACTCAACTTGCATGTCGCCAAAAACACTTAAGGTTCATCCGCTATTAACACTCACTATTATAGAAGAGTAAACTGTACAACATCCAGCCAGAAAGGTAGTAGTAAAAACAGAAATCCAGAGTTTGCCACCAAGTCACCCAAAAGCTTAGCCGTAACTATCTTGCCAAGAACCTCTGACTTGAAAAGTGTGGAATACCTAAAGATGTTTTTATGAAAGCTTTATCCACTAAACCAGCCAGAAGATGTTAACACCTGTTCATTCCAGTGTAAGTAGATTTGTTTACAGGATAACAAATCTTAATTTTTTCCAAGCAATCTCTCTGACACTCAAAAATAAATTCTGCTTGAGTGGAGTCTCCTTCCTTCAGAATATAATTGTTGCTTGAGACTTGAAAAAAAAACTTTTCCTTCATCTTTGTGTCTCTTTTATCTCTTTCTACCTTTCTTTCCCTCATGTTATTTTGTTTTCTGTATACAATTTGATATTAAGTGAGTTCTCATAAATTACATTCCCTGATTTAGACTGCACTGGGACTGATCCTTCACTGCTGGCTTTCTCCCTACATCCTCATTAAAATGAAATCAATGAGAACATTCCTCAACAATTTATTCTTCCTGCATGTATCATAATCGCAGAAATCTCAGATTTTCCTTTCATATTTCAAATCAGGATGTGGGCACTAGAACAAAGAACAAAGAAAATTACGGTACAGGAACAGGCCCTTTGGCCCTCCAAGCCTGCACCGACAAGCTGCCCGGCACAACTAAAACCCCCTACCCTTCCGGGGACCGTATCCCTCTATTCCAATCCTTTTCAAGTACTTGTCAAGACGCCCTTTAAAAGTCACTGTAGTATCTGCTTCCACTACCTCCCCCGACAGCGAGTTCCAGGCACCCACCAGTCTCTGTGTAAAAAACTTGCCTTGTATATCACCTTTAAACCTTGTCACTCGCACCTTAAACCTTTGGCCCCTGGTAACTGACTCTTCCATCCTGGGAAAAAGCTTCTGACTGTCCACTCTGTCCTTGCTCTTCATAATCTTGTAGACCTTGATCAGGTCGCCCCTCAACCTCCGTCATTCCAGTGAGAACAGCCCAAGTTTCTCCAACCTCTCCTCATAGCTATTGCCCTCCATACCAGGCAACATCCTGGTAAATCTTTTCTGTACCCTCTCCAAAGCCACCAAATTCTTCTGGTAGTGTGGCGACCAGAACTGAACACAATATTCCAAATGCGGCCTAACTAAGGTTTTATAAAGTTGCAACATTACCTGCCGATTTTTAAACTCAATGCCCCGGCCGATGAAGGCAAGCATGCCATATACCTTGTTGACTACCTTCTCCACCTGTGTTGCCACTTTCAGTGACCTGTGTACCTGTACACACAGATCCCTCTGCCTATCAGTGCTCTTAAGAGAGGGTTGGGGTGGGGAACAGGAAAAACTGCATTCTCTAAGTTTGAGGGAGGAGATCCCAACCATGGGGCAAACTGCAACAGAACCCATTGCACCCTGTGCACCAGAGAACAATAAGAGGCACAGAGTGTCTTATGTTCTTAGCTTCCAGTCACCCTCATCCTGTTCCCTGGCATGGAGATAGCATGACCAGTGCATTCCACGCTCCACATCCTCCCTGACCCCAATGCACTCCTTTATTTTCTCCTTTCAAATATGCAAGATCTGTGGCCTTCCCAGCTACCGAAGTCTGAAAAGGAAGACAGAGGGGGAACAACACTACACCAGTGCTGAAGAAGCATCGTCACTCAATACAACACTTGGAATCACCAGCAAGGCGATGTGGGTGCTATGTGAATTTTAGTCAGATGGGGAGATAAGGGTTGCAGGGGGAGTTGAGACTCATGAGCTTAAGTTTGCTCCCAAAAAAAAGCTTAGAGCTTTGGCATTGTGGTTATGAACTCATGTGCTCATCAGAGTTTTGAGGGTCTCTCTGCAGTCCATCAATCTGACATCTGGAAGATTAATGGGTCTGTGAGGTGTTGCTGTTCAGTATCTTTGAGCATGAAACCTGTTGCCCTCTGTCAGGATATCTACATTCATGCTCCTATCACTACCACGTTTTCAATGCCCTTGCTTTTGTCTGTAAGTTATAGTGCCTCAGTTCAAAGTCAGATTCCCAAAGCCCAGAGCTGCTTGAGAATGTGCTGCAAAACCATCTGCAGTCTTCACCAGTGCAAGATAACAGCCTTTCAAGAACCAATAGGGTGGAACCATTTGGGAGGATTCAGAAAGGCAGACACATACAGGACTGGCAGTCAGGGAATGCATAAAAGTGTGTTATTCATTTTATTGCATATACTTTGCATAAAAATGTCATGGAAATTCAGAAGCTTTTATTAACACATCTTAGTGGGCCATGATGTCATGGCCCAAATGGATGGTAATGGTGGAGCCACGACAAAAAAGTAATGCTCCCCAAAGAGATGTAAAGCCTCAGCAGGTATTATTGAACAGTCTGCCTTAAGTGATGGTAACTGAATGCATCCTTTCCGCCACTTTCTCTTCCATTCCTCCTGAGATGACATGATGATATTGTCCGTGATAGTGACATTATGGAGGATGCAGGCAATCATCACAAACCTGGAGACATTCTCCATTGTGTACTGGAGAGCTCCCTTCAAGTGGCCCAGGCAATGGAAGCATTGCTTTGACAGTCAGATGGTCTGCTCCATAAGGTTTATGATGGTTGCATGGCTTTTATTATATGTCCATTGTCCTTGCTTGACTGGGTGGCAGAGCGAGAGGGCTCATAAACCATGTTTAAAGAGGGGTCTTTGTGTCATGATAGCAACTGTCTATCTCCCCTTGGAGGTCCTAAGATGGTGCGACAGCAGACAAATCCAGGATGCAGGCATCAGTACTGTGCCAGGATAGCAGGCACTTACTGACAAAATGGTTTATGCAAGGTCATGTACAACTGTGCATTGATGGAATGGTAGGCCCTGCAGTTCCTGTATCTATCCCATTGACATAGTGGCAGTGACAGAGCCATGTGAGTGCATTTAATGTCACCCTGGGCCGTTGGGAATCCCATAATCCTGACCAACCAAATGCTCCACTCAAAAGAAACCAGACTCTCATAATCTATCACTGAATGACATCACAATCCAACATTATAACACTGTCAAGCCTGTGCCTTTTTCATCCCTCTTCCACAGAGTTCCCTCAGTTTGCAGCCTCTGCTCCATTCCTGAGTTCGGTTGTAAACCCAGAGGCACGACACCCCACTCATGCCTTTTGCTGACTTTGGAGTGTGTAGGTGGCCAACACCTTTGCTGTCCCTGAGTAACTCATTAAGTGACCTCCAAAAGCAAGCTGCAAGCTTGGCTTCTGCAGATGTGAATCAAAAGCATCACACCAGCTAGTTGGATGCATTTCACTTTAAGCACGACTTGTTTGAACAAGGGGCTCCGTCATACAGCTAAATACATAACTCTAGCTGAGAGTGATTAACACATTAGTACGGGGGGGGGGGTGAGGGGTGCACAGTGGTTAGCTCTGCTGCCTAAGAGTGCTAGGGTCCCGGATTTGATTCCAGCCTCAGGTGACTGTCTGTGTTGAGTTTGCACATTCTCTCCGTTTCTGCATAGGTACCCTCAGGATTCTCTGCTTTTCTCCCACAGTCCAAAGATGTGTAGGTTAGGTGGATTGGCCATGCTAAATTTCCCATAGTATCCAGGGATGTGCAGGTTAGGTGGATTAGCCATGGGAAATGCAGGAATAGGGGATGGGTCTGGGTGGGATGCTGTTTGGAGGGTTGGTGTGGACTGAATGGCCTGCCCCCACACTGTAGGGATTCTACAAATGTGTATCCTGGACTTGAACATTTAAAGTTTCCAAAATTTATGTTTGAACAGCCAGAACAGCTGGTTGGCATCAGGATCCATGATCCTCTGCTCCAGACCATATAGGCCACTCCAGAAATAGCTGGAAGTTTAAATATACCATTTACAAACTTTGGGACTTCCTAGCACCACTGCAGAGCTCAGTTTTGAAAGTCTCATGGTTAATTGGTGTCACCAGATTATTCTATTCGACTTTATGGGATAGAGTCATATTGGACTCAATCAAGAGTTATTTAACAGTTCCTGAAACTTGACTGAGGAAAATACCATTCATGAAGGGATTAAACAGAGCTCTGGAAGGATCACACAGTAAATATGTCTACACCTGCACTGTCTCTGACAGAGCGGAGATAGGGAAAAGATTAATATTAAAGTAAAATGCAAAATGTAAAGTGCGCAGAAAGAATTTACAACAGAGTTGATGAAATTTATGCCACTTAGATCAATGGCACTGTGGGTGCATAAATCATATTGCAACAGTAAAACAAACCAAGGCTATTAACATTTAATTGATATAAAAGTCCATTTCAGGCAGGAGAATTTCACTGTTTTTTCATAGCAATGACTTGGCTTTAAGCCTTTCCAAAATTAACATCTATTATACCTTTCAAAATTAAAAATAATAAGTTTTGAAAAGAAATTTAAGATGCTTAGAGTTAGAACAATGTATGAAAGTGAATAATGATAATCATTGCACTACAGAGCAATTAATTGTCTCTGAAGCATATTGAGATGTTTCTGAGTAGTGTGGTAACTTCTGCACTAATACAACAATGTCATTCTCTTCTTTTCAATAGATAGATTCCACTATCTTCAACGGCTGATTGAGTACGCCAAATAAAAATAAATTTGAAAAAGAAAACTTGAAACAGAACTTCAAACAGAATAGAAATCTTTCTTTCACCAATCAACCTATAGGACAGGAAACCCCTTAAAGCATGAGTAACAATTCTCCACAGAATGGAAAAACGTACTGGTGACATTGCTACTTAATTATGTAAATTCTGTTTGAAACAATTATGTCCCATTCAAACTTGGTAAGGTACAGCTGGTACATAACTTCCTGAGAGAGTTAAAAATCTGCTTAAGACTGCATCATCATTCATCCTGACAAGCCTGTTTCTGCTCCTTTGTATCATTCAAGCTCTCATGAATATTTTCAACATTTTGCATTAGATAACTTCATTGTTTCACTAGGAGGCAATTTCTCAGCATATGGTAAGCAACTCGGTCTTTCCTGATAAGACAAACCAGCATTACTTGGATATTAAGGAGGTGCACACTGACATAATGCATCCTGAAGTCTGATGCCTGTCCACTGTTGGTCATTAGTACTCTTGTGCACGTGACTCACTTGGCTAGCATTCTGGAAAAAGAGTACCCATTAAAATTGGACTGTCATTTAAAGCCAGCAGTGAGAGGAAAGCTTTATCTTTTATCAGTGAGGCCTAGCAAGGCCTTCACTCATACAGAAAAGATAAAGGACTGGAGTACAGTTCGGATGAAAGGGCCACCTAGACCTCCAGGACAGAAAAGAAAAGCATACCCACCAGAAAACATGGCAGCGCTGAACAGGGAAGAGCTTTAAGCCCTTCAGATATGTCTGTTATCTGATGCTATTTTGCATTTACAAGGTGTCATTCTATTTCGACATTTAATGGACTGATAAGAAGCAGTTGAGAATTATCAAGTTATGCCATAGGTCATGGGCTGTTTCCTCCTCTTCACTGTTTGATAAAGGCTTGGTAAAAAGAATCCAAGGCTTTTTTTGGGAGCAACATGAAAACTTCATCAAATCCACAAGACATTAAATATCAACTGTGTAATGTTAGCAAAATAGAGTCAGAATGTACATTTAATATATGCAACTGATTTTCTTTTATATTAAGCTGGAGTACTCAATCCTTCTACTGTGTTGTAATAATGCCTTTAAAAATGAATTTATGCTCTCTAATGAACCAAATGAAAACTACATATTCCAAAGCATGTTAAGTGATAAAGTGCAGTATTTTAAATAACGTGTTCTTTTGCATTCCTACAAGTGATCCTCTAAATTGTGTTGCAACAAATATTTTGGAGCTGACTTGCCTACAGTTTTCTAAGAAGTGATGAAGCCATTTTTTCTCAGCCTGCCTGCACACACCACACACAATACTGTTTCACAAGAATGTTCCTATAACTTTTTTTGCTTCTCACACATACACCGAAAATAGCAAGCCCCCATATTGAAATCATAGCCCTGCTGGGCCCAATAAGGGTAAATGTTCAATGAAGAGTGCAGAGAGAAGTTCTGTGGGAGACAGCAGGTTGCAAAATGTCTCAGAAGCATGGGCTGTCACATATTATATTTACCGTAACATAATACAAGTAACAAGCTAAGTGTAAAATATAATGTTGCTCCCAAAACCTTTTAGGACAATCTGTGAGGTTTAATTGCCATTGCCTTCCTTTAAGAAGATTCTATAGGTGTTTAAACCTGGAGGCAAATGTAAAAACATAAGAAATAGGAGTAGGAGTAGGCCATTCAGCCCCTCCAGTCTGCTGTCCCATTCAACTAGATAATGGCTGATCTGCCTCAGGCCTGAACACCACTTCTGCATAACTTCCTGATATTTCAAAGTCTACTTTCCTCCTCTTTAAATATTTTCACTGGTGGAATATGGAAATACAACTACCTAGAAGTAGAAAGGAACATTAAAAACATTTATTAAAGATCTGATCTATGGAGATTTGGCATTACTGAACTGTACTAGGTATTTTGATAACAATTGTTTCAGTTTTCTTGTAACTAATTATAGCTGTTGTTAAGCATTACACATTTTTAATACCATTATTCTTTCGTGAACATGGGCTGAGAATAAAGTGGGACTTTCAAACATATCCTACCAAACTGGGTAGATAATGATACTATAATCACATGTTATTAAGGATGAACTCTGAAAAGAATTGAAGTTTTTCAAACTATGCAAATTGTTGTGTTGCTTTAACCTATCTTTCCTTAAGTTTAATTTTATTCCTTTTCTAAATTATTTGTTACAATATCATCAAGCACCAGTTATTTATATCTGGAAGTCAATAACCTTAACAGAATGAACCTATTGCTCTCAGATTACATGTTAAATGTGGTCATGTTCTAAACAGTCAAGTTTGCAAAAGATTTAGTGTTCTAATAAATCGTAACTGAAATGTTCTTGTAATGCCATTATGATCTCAGTTGAGACTGTTAAAAAAAGTTAAAGAATAAGGTATCTAAAATCCCATTTATTTGCTGACAGAATGAAGCCAGTGTATTCCACATTTAAACCAAAAGACAATTATTTTTGCTGTAGACGATCAAATACTAAATGCTATTTTGGATAAGTAAGAATCTAAAACCCAGAATTGACAATGGTTAAACATGTATTAACAGGTAAATTACAGTTTATTAACAACTATACAGTGCACATTAAATAGTTGATACAACTAAGGCAAATCTAAAGAATTGGTTTGGCAGTCCACTTAGCATTTATATCGTCAGTCTTGGTTATAAGGTCCTTCAAAGCTCTATTTTTCTCACAAAGAATGTCAGCTTCTCTTCTTTGAGGATATAGCTGGATTCCCACCCAAAGCAATGCCAACTCTCTGACACCTCTTCCTATCGCCCCCTCGATCATAACCTGACCCCTGACCACCAAAACATAATCTCTCAAACCATTCACAACCTCATCACCTCAGGTGACCTCCCACCCACAGCCTCCAACCTCATCGTTCCCCAACCCCACACCGCCTGTTTCTATCTCCTTCCAAGAATCCACAAACCTGACTGTTCTGGCTGACCCATTGTCTCTGCCTGCTCCTGCCCCACTGAACTTATCTTCATTTACCTTGACTCTGTTTTCTCCCCCCTGGCCCAGGAATTCCCCACCTACGTCTGGGACACCACTCACGCCCTCCACCTCCTCCAAGACTTCCAATTCCCTGGCCGCCAACACCTCATCTTCACTATAGACATCCAATCCCTATACTCTTGTATCCCCCACGTGGATGGCTTAAAAGCCCTACACTTCTTCATTTCCCACAGGCCCAACCGATCCCCCTCCACCGACACCCTCATCCGCTTAACAGAACTCATCCTTACCCTGAACAACTTCTCCTCTAACTCCTCCCACTTCCTACAGACTAAGGGGGTGGCCATGGGTACCTGCATGGGCCCAAGCCTTGCCTGCCTCTTTGTAGGATATGTGGAACGGTCCCTCTTCCGAAGCTACACTGGCCCCATCCCCTACCTCTTCCTCCGTTACATCGATGAGTGTATTGGTGCCGCCTCGTGCTCCGACGAGGAGCTTGAACAGTTCATCAACTTTACTAAGAACTTTCAAACCAACCTCAAATTCACCTGGATCATCACCGATACCGCCATCTCCTTCCTGGACCTCTCTGGTGACCGCCTTGAAACCGACATCTATTTCAAACCCACCGACTCCCACAGCTATCTGGGCTACACCCACCTTCCTGCAAGTTTGCGATCTCCCTACTCCCAATTCCTCTGCTTCCACCACATCTGCTCCCAAGTTAGGGCGTTCCACTCCCGAACATCCCAGATGTCCTCTTATTTCAAGGACCACAACTTCCCCCCTTCAGTGGTCAAAAATGTTCTTGACTGCATCTTTTGCATTTCCTGCACCCCTGCCCTCACATCCCCTCCCCCCAACAAAAACCGATGACAGAATCTCCCTTGTCCTCACCTATCACCCCACTAACCTCTGTATCCAACTTATCATTCTCCACCACTTCCGCCACCTGCCATTCACCCCACAACCAAAGATATATTTCCCTCCCCACCTCTATCTGCCTTCCGTAGGGACTGCTCTCTCCACAACTCCCTCATCTGCTCCACACTCCCCACTAGCCCCACCACCCTCGGCACCTATCCCTGCAACCGCAGGAAGTGCTACACCTGCCCCTACACCTCTCCCCTCACTTCCATCCAAGGAACCAAACAAACCTTTCACATCAGCCAGAGGTTCACCTCCACATCCAATATGGTCTACTGCATCCACTGCTCCCGATGTGTCCTCCTCTACATTGGTGAGACCAAGCGGAGGAGTGGAGACCGCTTTGTATAGCACTTGTGTTCTGTTCTTGACAAACGACAACACCTTCCAGTCGTGCACCATTTCAACTCTCCCTCCCACTCCCTGGACGACATGTCCATCCTGGGGCTCCTCCAGTGTCACAATGACTCCACCCGGAAACTGGAGGAGCAGCACCTCATATTCCTCCTTGGGAGCCAACAGCCCAATGGTCTCAATGTGGACTTTATCAGTTTCAAAATCTCCCCACCCCTGGCCTCATCCCAAGATCAACCCTCCCTCTCATCCCCGCCCCCTTGACCTGACACAACCTGCCCATCCTCTCTCCCTCTTATCCACTCCTCGCACCTCACTGACCAATCCCCACCACTATCTACCTGCACTCACCTACCACCAGCCCATATACCTTCCCCAGCCCCACCCCTCCTCTCTCTATTTCTGAGTTCCCTTCCCCTCCCCTATTTCTGAAGAAGGGTCCTGACCCGAAACGTCAGATTTCCTGCTCCTCTAATGCTGCCTGGCCTGCTATGTTCCTCCATCACCACACTGTGTTATCTCTGACTCCAGCATCGGCAGGTCTTACTCTCTGTCACAGATAACCCAAGTTCTACTGACATGATCTTCTGCAAAAATGGCGTTATTATGCAGAACCTCCTCAATTCTGCCTTCGACAATCTGGATGGCATGGATCCACCTTCAAGTAATAGAACAGATGAGCATTTATATATTGTTCCATTTTCATCTTCTAGATCTAGTCACCTTCTTCTTCAGCCTGCCTGTACTGCACCACTGGGATCATCATAAACTGAGTTGAACTGGTTTCATGGAGTTTCAATCTCCCCAGAAGTTCCGGTTTTTAATCTCAGTTTCAGTCTTGTTTTCCTTAGATATTTGAAGGGACAGTTTTGTTTCTCAATTTTCTTTTTCAGTTCGGATCTATCTTAAAACAAACACAAGCAGTGAAGCCATAGATTTCTTCACAAAATCCTTTTCTTAGAAGTCATTTGTAATTATATCATCATGCATGTAAAATTCATTCAGTATACAACTGAGTGCGAGTCAAAAGCAATATTGAACATATCTTTGGTGATTGCAAATTGAAAATATTTGTACTCAGGACAACTAGAGCAGACAAGAATGGGATGTGATGGAGGTTAATGACATGGGAGAGTGAGAACAGTCTTCTGAGGAGAGGAGGAAGTCCTTAAGATGGTGGAATGTCACTTACTGCACGATATCGCAGTGCAGCATCAGATGCTACAAGTCAGAAAGGACTTAATAGATGCCTGGTTCTAGTAGATGAGGGGAGGGGGGGGGGTGCAGTTATCTTTCATTGTCTGTAAATATGTGGGGGGTGCCAGGGACCCAGGTTTGATTCCAGTCTTGGGCAATTGCCTGTGTGGAGTTTGACCGTTCTCCCTGTGTCTCTGTGGGTTTCCTATGGGTACTCCAGTTTCTTCCTACAGTCCAAAGATGTGCAGGTTAGGTGAACTGGCCATGCTAAATTTCCCCGTACTGTCCAGTGATGTGTAGGCTAGGTGGATTAGCCATGGGAAATGCAGGGTAACAGGGATAGGGTAGGGTGTGGGACTGGGTGAGATGCTCTTTGGAGGCCTATTGTGGACTTAACGGGCCGAATGGTCTCCTTCTGCACTGTAAGGATTCTATGATTCTTATTGCTGCTCGAAAGGCAAGCAGTCCCCGTCTGTTCTCAGAGGTAAATGGAGGTTCTGTTTGTTTTCTGTTAGCTTTTGCTGCTGTTGAATAGAAGTGACTGTTTCAAAGCATATGTTTCCTTCAGTTTACTTCCTGTTGCCTGCTTGTCCTGCAAATGAGTGAGAAGTGTGTCAATGATTGTCATGTTTTCTGTTTAGCAGCTGTGCCTTTTGCGATTGAACAGCTGGCAGTTGGTGTAATTGTGAGAGTGGGTTTGAGATCTGCAACAGTGCAAAGTGTATAAAGACAAGGTGGACTTCAGAGCTCCCAGTATGACTCTTGATTGGCAGAGATATTTGTAAGTAAGTGATGGAAATATAGTGAATTGAACAGGATCTATCGCTTGTGGTGTGTGGTAGTCCTTCAGAGCAAGGATGATGCTTGCTCAGAACAAGAACAAGCCCATGAAGATCTTTAACATAGAGAAGATGATAGGAGGACCCAGAGAGAGTCAGCATCCTCTGGGATATATAAAAATAAAAGTAAACATAGTTGACCAAAATCATAAAGTAGCTAATTAGAACTCATTGAGATTGGAAGGGCATGTGTCAAAGCTGCAGTATGTGGGAACTTCTGGATGCCAGTTTCATCCAGGGCAAACATGTCTGTGTTTGAAGTTTGAGCAACTTCCACTCAGAGTTTATGGGCTGGCAGTTGACCTATAGGCACTGTGATGCCTCAGGGAGAGGAAATGTTGCCTGGATTCTTCGTACCAGGAGGCAGTCACACCTCTTATGATAGTGTCTTCAGATTTGGTGAGTGTTCAGGGATAGGGGATTGTGATGTGAGGGAGGCAGATAAGGGAACCCAGAGGCAGGAGAGCAGAAGCCTCAACCTTTGCAATTGTCTAAAAAATCTGAAGTTCTTTCCACTGGTAGGGATAAAAATGGACTCAGCAGGATTGGTGAACTAACTAACAATGGCACTGTGGTACAGGAATCCATTCCAGTGGGGCAAAAAAAAAGGAACATAGTGCTAGTAGGTAACAATATAGTCAGATGGATTTACATGGTTCCCCATAGCCAAAAGATTGAGTCCAGATAGCTGTGCTGTCCACTCAGTGGTAGGATTCATGTCATTTGCTCAGAACTGGAGAGAAACTTGCAGAAGGATGGGAGATGGTGAGGGAGGATCAAGCCATTGTGATCAAATTTGGTTACCAACAGTGTAAGTAGGATGAAGAAAGAAGTACTGAATAATCAATATGACGAGCGTGGCACCAGATTAAGAAGTGGATCCAAAGGTCATAAATTGTTGATTATTACCTGATTCAGGACCAAACTGACATAGGGCAAATAGGGATTAGAGAGATGAATACATGGCTCAGAGTCTGGTGTGAGAGAAATGGGAACTGAAAGAACTGTGGATGCTGTAAATCAGGAATAAAAACAGAAGTTGCTGGAAAAGCTCAGCAGGCCTGGCAGCATCTGTGAAGAGGAATCAAAGTTAACTTTTCGGGTCCGATGACCCTTCCTCAGAACTTCTCATATTATTGTTATTTTAAGATGCTGAACTTCTGAGGAAGGGTCACCTGATCCGAAATGTTAACTCTGATATTTTCTTCACAGATGCTGCCAGACCTGCTGAGCTTTTCCAGCAACTTCTGTTTCTGACGGAGAAGTGGATTGCCAAGCCAATTCATTAGATCTGCCTCAGTTGTATCAACTATTTAATGTGCAATGTATGGCTGTTAATAAACTATAATTCTGGTTTGTAGAGAACTGGCACCAAAACTGGGGAACGTGAGATCTGTACCATTGGGACAGTCTTCATCTGGACTGTACTGGGGCTGATGTTTTTTGTGAGCTGCATAACTGGAAAGTAGGGAGGATTTTAAACTAAATAGTAACAACAAGAGATCAAATTTGATCTTGCAGAGCTCTGCGATTCAGAGATATCTCAGTATCCTATAGCATGAATTGCAGAAGGCTGGTATACAGGTACAGCAAGTAATTAAGAAAGCAAGGGGAATTGAATACAAAATTAGCAAGGGCACTGGTTAGATCACATCTGGAGTACTGTGAGAATATTATTCATCTCATTTAAGAAAGAATGTAAAAAACGAAAGAACTGCAGATACTGTAAATCAGGAACAAAAACAAAGTTGCTGGAAAAGCTCTGCAGGTTGGGCAGCATCTGTGAAGGAGAAAACAGAGTTAATGTTTCAGGTCCGGCGACCCTTCCTCAGAACGAGGAAGGGTCTCCGGACCTGAAACGTTAACTCTGTTTTCTCCTTCACAGATGCTGCCCGACCTGCTGAGCTTTTCCAGCATCTTTGTTTTTTAAGAAAGAGTGTAAATGTATTGGAAGCAGTTCAGAGATGGCTTGCCAGACTAATATCTATAATGGGCGTGGATTGTACCCACTGGAAGTTAGAACCGCGAGAAGAGACTTGATTGAAATTTATGATATCCTGAGACGTTGTGACAGGATGTGGAGAATCTAACTAGGGGCCTCTGACCGAAAATAAGGAATCATCATTTAAAACAGAGGTGGGCAGGGTTTTTTTTCCACACAGAGGTTTGTGAGCCTTTTGGACCTCTCTTCCTGAAAAGGCAGTGGAAGCAAAGGCAATGGTCAATAGATTCTTGACAAGTGAAGAAGTGAAAGATTACTGGGGGTTAGGTGGGAACGTGGGTTTGTGGGTACAATGATATCAGCCCTGCTTTTATTAAATGGTGGAGTAGGTTCAGGGGTTTACTCCTGTCTTTGTTCATATGCAAAGGCAGCCACCAGGAAGTTCTGGCTGACCAGGAGATTCTCCCACTCTTACCAGCTGCCACAGACATATTGGGAGGATTTGCAGATGTTTGGCTTTATTTTGACACACTTTCTGTCATCAAACCCTAAGGCAGAAATTGACCTTCTGCCTCAGAGATAGGTACTCTACGGGTGTACTAAAGATCAAGGAAAGTTAGTAGTTCAATTGGTGGGGACATGGTATTTGAATTCATCTTGATCACTTATGTGAAGTCTTTGAGTTTCTTATGACATTGCATCCTCCGGGCTTGACTCATGGTGTTGACATCAATTGCTGTCTGCTTCCAACGTTTTCTCAATATGTGTTGATTGTTTATCCAGGTCCCTTCAGGTAAGAGCATCTCTCCTATTTTCCACCTCCTAAAGAAACTTGCCATCTCTCCTGTTCTCTTTATTTGACATATCACAGGTTCTGACATAACTTCTGCATGGCTGCCACTAACTGTGTCAACCACAATGCATCCCTCTGTAAGAGGTGCAGACTTGCCTTAAGCAGTGCTGGCCACTGCAATATTGCCCTTTTGTTCTGGTATCCGGCCAATCAACAGTGTGGTTAATGCTGGCAGGATGTTGCAATCTTTTAAAACATGAAATTGTGTGTGGCCTATTTGCAGTCAATGAGCACAAGTTGACGCCGTATCAAACTTACAGCCCAGTTTGATTTAATCTCGCTGTCTGTTGGGCGGATTTGAAACCTTTGTTTAATAGATGATTCTCCAATCCCATTGGGTGAGACCCACATTGCCAACATTAGATCCAATCCATAAATGTAGGAATGAGTTGTGTTTACCAAATTAGAGACTGGTTGTATTATTAATTGCATTTCACATGTGGGATATGGCTAGTGCTCACATTCACTGACCTTAGTTTCTTATGTAATGCTTTCTCATGGGAGTGTACATCTTTGCCTTCCAGGTCTTTCAGACTGACTGCAAGACTTGGAAATGTTTACAAAAGAAATTTTAACATTAAATATTGAATAGTTCTTAAAACAAAAATGAAATTAATAATAAAGTATATTACATATTAACTGCGAGCTATCAAAGGACAATGAGGCAGACTTCAGAATGTGTTTACAAATGCTGGTCTAATTGATAACACTCATGCAATTAGCTCAAGAGGGTTATGGGTTCAAATCCTAAAACCAAAACCTTATAAACAAAAATCCTTTTTGACATGCTAGTCCTGTACTGAGGGGCTACAGTCATTTGGATGACGTATTTAGCTGAGCTTCTGTCTTCCTTCTTGAGTGTTCATTAATTATCCTATGTTTTTACCCTGAAGAGCAGAGGATCCTGTCTCCTCACCACCCCTAACTAGTGAAATAGCTTTCTAACATATTTCAAGGCCATGTATGAAAAACATCCATGTGAGCAAGATACTATGACGGAGGCTAATGAGAATGGAAGGATCAATTAACACCTTCAGAAAAGGAGGAAAATAGTAAAAGAAAGGCAAATTGTTTGTTGATAAGTCATTCCACAAAATTACTGGAGGTGGCAGCAAATCATTCTGC
Organism: Rhincodon typus; assembly: GCF_021869965.1. Lineage (NCBI taxonomy): Eukaryota > Metazoa > Chordata > Chondrichthyes > Orectolobiformes > Rhincodontidae > Rhincodon > Rhincodon typus. The sequence goes on along the minus strand of NC_063355.1, from coordinate 17,613,341 downwards.
TTGGTATGAACATAAGTTATGCAAGTTGTGTTTCTCAATTTATGTTTAAGAAAAAAATATATCCTGCATTTAAAAATAAACTGAAATAGACTATTTCATGTAGGAGATGCTAATCATATCTCTGTTGTGATCTGTGCAATTACTTTGCATTTGGAGCCGAACTACTGTCGATAAATACACATGCCAGGTTTAAGTGGTCAACAATATACGACCTGTGAATAAGTCAAAGAATCCAGTGCACATCCTTTACATATTTCAGATGTTATAGTTCAGCATCTGAAAAGTATTTTGAAAAAAGAAAAAGAAAGCTATAATTTCGAGTTGATATTCTCACATTGATGACCTGGCAATTGACCAAGGCCAGGAACCTAGGATTTACATGCCAAGTCAATCCACAAAGACATCCCTGATTGATTAATCTTCAATTAACCTCTGGATCTGTTAGTTTTTCTGATTTCCTTTGAAAAGTAGGCTAAGTTAAACAAAGAAATATCACATCCATGCTTCAGACCTCAGGCCATACTCATTGATGTAAGAGATCAGATCATATTAAATGACAGAACAATTATTGAAATTAACTTTTTAGGAAGATGTATTGTTCATTATTGATTTTACCTTCCTGCTCAATCACAATACAGTGGGGAATAGGCATTGAAGACACAGTTAAACAGTGCAAACTATTCATCACTGAGACAAAGAAAAAAATTTTAATGTTTTATCCTAAACTTTTTTTACACGTTTAGCTTGGAATATTATAATAATTAATATTACATGTCACTGGAATGTTTAACTAATTGTATAATATGTAAAATCTACCTTTATAACTAAAAGTTTTGAGTATCTGCAAGATCCAACTGGCAGACTTTACATAAAATATTGACACCACATCTGAGCATTATTTCTTAAGAAATAAGTATTCCCAGCTCTTTTTGTTTCTTTTCTGAAATTGAGAATAAGCTGGTCTAGGAAATAAGCCAAGTATCTGTCAATGTAGAGAAAGACCCTTCCAAAATAATGAACATCTAACTGACTTCAGGTACTACTTAGACCTCCTCATTGCAAGGAGTACCTGCGTAGTGAATTTAAAGAGACAGGCTAGATTAGCAACTAATCATTGCAACCATTGTACAGACTGCAGAGAATAGAGGGAGCAGGTTCATGAGAGATTGTGTAATTTAAAAAAAAATAATTTTATTTTACAATGTCATTCTCTTAATTTAGGTTGAGTTACAAAAGTGTTTTGAATAAATGGAGAGTTCAGATGCCAGCATTGGTTATAATAAATATTATCAGGTATTTTTGGTCCCTCTGTCTCCAGTTTCCATATACTGGTATTCATGGTCTAAAGCTTCTATAACATCTTCACTGGCTCCGTACAGTAAGTTTTCAGAATGTGCTTGACATAGTAAACAGCAAACTTTTCTTTAGATTTCTGCAGCAATTGGATCGATCTTGTTTGGTTCATTATTGTAACAGAGCAATGGCTAACAGATCTTCTTGTGACAGAGCAAAGGTTAACAGATATTGCTACAGGTTTTAACCAGCAGATAATCTTATTGAACAACAGATTAGCAGGTTAATTGCGATAACATTAAATTGCAATAGGCATTACATTACCTCCTTGAGTGGGAAAAATAATGAATAGGTTATGATCCTTAGCCATTGTAATGGTTTAAAATTTTCCGGGCACACTTCCAGTCACAGTTGACAATATCAGATTTTGGACTCAGCAAGATCCGGTCCTGGCAAAACTGAAACAGCCAGTGATGAAGGGGAAAACCATAGGACCATCACAATCAGAATCGAAACCTTTTTGGACCCAGAGAGACCAGATCACTGCAGAGGATGGCGTGTTATTATGGGGAGCAAGAGTGATTGTCTCAAGCAAATGTCACTGCCAAATACAGGCTGAACTTCACCAGGATCATCCAAGGGTTTCCAAAATGAAGATGTTGGCAAGTGGCCAGAATTGGATGCAGAGATAGCCATGTTGGAGGGGCAGTGCCCAGAATGCCAACAAGGACAAAAATTACTTCCAGCAGCTCCCAGACATTTTGTGGGACTGGTTGGGTAAACCCTGGACTCAGTTACACGTCGACTCTGCAAGTCCTTTCATGGGCGCAATGTTCTTAGTCGTTGCAGACACCCTTCAAAGTGGCTGGATATGCATAGAGTTAATTCATCAAACACGGGACACTGATAGAGAAACTGTGCGCATCTTTTGCAACATATGGACTCCCGGAAGTGTTGGTCACAGATAATAGGCCATCATCTACCAGCAGGGAATTTGAGCATTTCCTAAAGGCAAATGGTATTCAAGATATAAGGACAACTTGCTAACATCCATCATCAATGGTCTGGCAGAAAGAGCAGTCCAAACTTTGAAGACAGGCTTAAAGAGACAGAATACAGCTTCACTCGATACCAAATTGTCCTGGTTCCTATTTGATTAAGGAACCATCCTTTATACAACTATAAAGATAGCTTCAGCAGAGTTGCTAATGTGGAGAAGATTCCACACGGGGTTAAATATGATCTTCCCAAAGGAGGAGAGGGCGAAACAGCATCAGGAACACCAATGCTGAACATAAGACTCCGCGAAGCAAGAGGAACAGTTTACTTCTGGTGGCAAAGTTTGGTGTAGGAATCACAGGAGTGACTCTGCATTGGTAAGAGGCATGGTCGACACAATGTCAGGTCCAGTTAAAGTTTGGGTAGGTGTGACAATCCTGAACAAACATGTGAACCATGTGAAAGCTGTGAACTTGCAAACGGTGCAGGAGCAAAATGTGCCCGGTTCCTCAACAGCCTTTCCAACTGTTCCGAAACCCATGGGTTCTCCTTCTCTGTCAAGCATTGAAGGTACTTTGGAATCTGAGATGGTCATGGCCAATGTCATTGCCTCAATGCTTTTGCCGCCTGAAGAAAAGAATGAATTTCTGCCAAGACTCTCTGAGTGCAAGAGATGAGCTACTTTGCGTTACATGCCACCTGTTTTATTTTAGTAGAATCCCCTACAGTGTGGAAACAGGCCCTTCAGCCCAACAAGTCCACACCAACCCTCAGAGCATCCCACCCAGACCCATCCCCCTAATCTACAAATCCCTGAATACTATGGACAATTTAGCACGGCCAATCCAGCTAACCTGCACATCTTTGGACTGTGGGAGGAAACCGGAGCACACAGAGGAAACCCACACAGACATGGGGATAATGTGCAAAGTCCACACAGACAGTCAGCTGAGGATGGAATCAAACCCAGGTCCCTGCTGCTGTGAAGCAGCAGTGCTAACCACTGAGCCACCCTGGCCATATCTGAGGCTGAGTTGGAGGATCCTGACCTGATGCTAAAGCACCCCAGGAGTTGCTACAAAAGAACCAGTCTATGTCCTTGGACTCAGAGGAGGAGGGATGCAGTGATTGCAATGAAGTCAGGCACGTGGACCTGATAGAATATGAGTTCCCTGATTGGAGCTGTTAACCTGGTCCAGTCAGGGAGCCCTGGCTGACAGATAAGAGCAGACTTTCTGTTCACCCTGAGAGCTGGCTCTGAGGGAGTTGGATCAGTGTCAAGGACTCTACACATGTAAATAAAGGGTGACTTGGTGATGGGATACCAGGCTCTGTGGAGTAATTTCACTGACCACCAGGAAAAAAAATCTTTCAGAATCTAGTCTATCAAGCCCTTTCAGAATATTGTATATTTCAATGAGATCAACTCTCATTCTTCTGAACTCCAGAGAATATAGGCAAATTTACTTAAAAATCTCCATCATGGGACTCATCCCAGGAACGAGCTTAGTGAATGTTTACTGTATTGCTTCTGATGAAAATATATCTTTCCTTAAATGTGAGAGCCAAAACTGCACACAGTACTCCAGATGGGACCTCACCAAAGTTTTTATACAATGTTAACAAGAATTATTTATATCTGCTCTTCGATCATTGTACAATAAAAGCAACAAGACTATTTGTCTTCCTACATGCCTGCATTCTAACATTCAATGTAGCTTGCACAAGCATATCCACACCCCTTTGAACACCAACAGTCGTACACTTTGCACCTTTTAGAAAATATTTTCTTTTTCTCATCTTATGACCAAAATCTATAACTTCACACTTCCCCACATTATATTCCATCTGCTGTCTTGTTGCTCACTCACTTAGCCTGAATATGTCTTTTATCGGTCTCTTCGTCTCTTCACCTGTGTCAGCGATATAGATTGTAAATAGCTGATATGTTATGTCTCAAAGTCAGTATGTCAATATACCTTTAAGAGACACAATATATTGAAAGACATGCTCATGATATCATCATTGTATCAGAGCGTGTGCGCTGACGGCATAAAAGTCTCAGATCCCCACTTGGCTCACTTGAAAGATGACAAGCTGGTAGAAGCAATGCTACTCATTGTAACTGAATAGCTTCTTGCTAATCCAAAGACTGAAGTGCCTGTGAGGATAATATTTGTATAATTTAGTTAGCTGCTACTTGAAGCACAGGATATAAAAGTTGATACTGGAAAGATTGGCAGCCTTTTCAACACACTGGCTTAGATCTTCCACAGAGCATCAAATTATCGTAGAATGTCTGCTTTGCTCAAACGTTTCTGCACCTAGACACTGCTCCGCATTTATTTCCAGGTCTTCCAAGCCCAGCTTCTACAGGAATTCTATAGTTCCTTGAAAAAATCCGTCACAGCACTGTAGCATCATGAGGAAGTGTAGAGGGACACCCCTCTTTTGCGTCATTGGCTGCCTTAAGGTAAGTTGAAATATTCAGTGTGAAAGTCAGTGAATGGGTAAGTGATAAAAGAGTGAATGGGCTTAGCTTGGTAGGTGAACGGAGACAGTTTGGTAAGATAGTAGGCGCATAGGTTCACAGGTTTATATGATAGTAGGTGGGTGTGGTAGTACATAAGTAGAGAAGTAGGCAGGTTTGTATATGGGTGAGAGTAGGTGAGGTAGCAGGAGGGTAGGATGACAGGTGAGTAGAGTGGCATGTGTGTGCGGTGTCAGGTGAGTGTGGTAACAGATGGGCAGGGGGGTAGCTAAATAGGGTGGCAGGTGAAAGCAGTGGCAAGATGGGTCGGTAGATAGGTGCTCAGGGGATAGTCGGATTGGACCGGGAGATGCAGTCAGGTCAGGGGGCTAGTCAGATCAGGTTGAGAAAGTAGGTGGAGGTCAAGAGGGATTAGTAAGTTGCTTAAGACTTTGCGTGATTGACAGGTGTAGTTGGTTTGGGCTGCTGGTTTGGTCAGGTGTTCAAAAGAGTTAGTTAGTTCAGAGTGGACTGGAGGCAGCCAGGGGATCATTGGGTGTAATCAGGCATATCTGAGGAGTAGTTGGCAGTCAAAGAACCAGTTCTGAAGTTACCCACGATTAAGGCTGTTTTAACCTCTCTAACATTTTCTGAATAATGATTAAGGTAAGTACTGTGGAACTGTCTAAAATCTCCAACTCTAACTTGGAATCAGAGGCCTTTGCAGAAAGCCCTGGTGATGAGGGCAATTGACTTTAGAAATTCATACCTTCTGGGCAATTCCCACTGACTCTATTAGTTTTAAAGTTACATCTGACATTGGCCTTATTCCCATCCCACACTTTTTCTCTTTTTCTGCTTCAACCTTCGTGGTTCCTGCAACAACTGAGTTCCAAACTCAGGAACTACTTTTGTCAATGTCTCTCCTTTTTCCTGTCCCAAGCAGCCTTCAGAAACTTCCCTACAGCTGTGTTCTTGCTCTGCTTGCTCCACCCACAATTCCCACCAGCCTTTTCTTGTCATCCCACAGCTCCTTTCCTGAAAGAAAATCTTTCTCCCTATTCTCAGTATCCACTTGCTATTCTGTCAAGTGCTCTGAAATGTATCTCTGCCTTAAGTGAGCACCACATCTGTTCAAATAAATTTTTGGCAGTAGTCAGTAATGCTCATAAAATATGAGCCTGTTTGGATTAATGCATGCTGAAGAGAGAGTTTCTCATTTTCACTGGGTTATTTTTATTTCTGTTTATTGAACAATATGTTAAACATAAAAACTTTTGTCCAGTACAGAAATGGTGGAGTCAGTGGCGCAGTAATCCCGATCCCCAGGCTAATATTCTGGGGCATGGGTTCAAATCTGCATTTGAATTTAATAAGAAATCTGGAATTAAAACTACTTAAATGGTGACCATATAACCACTGTCAACTGTTGTTAAGATTCCCGTATAATTCATTAAAGTTCTTTCGGGAAGGTAATCTATCATCCTTACCTGGTTTGGCCCACTGTTGACTCTGAACCTGCAGCAATGAGCATGTCTCTTAACTGCCCTCGGGCAATAAATGTTGACCCCCTAATGAACAAATTTTAAAAGGTGAAACCTTTTTCATTTTGCGCTGTGAAACGTGATTTTCCTGGTATATTGTTATGGCCTCATTCTATTTTGGGAGTACATATAAATCCAGTTCACAAACTGCAGTGCTTTTAAATGGCATGAGATGGCACTTAGACTCTATTAGTTTTAAAGTTACATCTTCAGTGGTTCTAAATAACTGAGGAAGTAGATTCACTGCACAGTATGCAGTGACAAAAAAAAGAGAGAACTGATCAAACTTTGAAATATTCCAAATAATTATTTCAAATAATATTGCTGTCAAAAAAAGAAATCGGCAAATAGTTTGAAAAAAGTGGTGCCGCTCCCGTGGAAAACAATGATCATTTTTTTAATAAAGTTGTCTTTTGCTTTCATGTCAATGTTTTGAGATGGTTTCCACTTCCCTTAAAACCTGACAATGACACAAAATGGTACTGTAAAATTCAGGTGTCCATAGCAAATAGAATTCAATAGTGGGTGGATTGTGATAAATTTGATTGAAAAATAATTGCATTTTTGTGAAAAGTGGCATGTATGGAACTGGGTTTGTACAATACCAGGAATAAGATATTTATTTTACAGTATCAGTGCGTTTGCTCAGCAATCGTGTTTCCTCTCATTGAAAATCCATCTCCTAAGCAGGGGTACATCTAATGAATTATATTAATTCCATTGATGAGCTCTCCCACATCGTTGACACACATGCAATAATATAGACTTGTTTTAACCACTTCAGGTGTGCAGTGTCTGTGCCAACAGCTGTGGAAGATATAAGATCTGACGCCAAAACATCAAATAGCGAAACCTACATTTGTAAAAATAAAAACATCAATCATTGTAAAAAATGCTGGGAATTAATTTCCTGAATGTTTTGTGACATGGTTTTACATTGCTTGTAATTAAAAGAAACACAAAATAACTTGACATTTGGCCTATTCATGTTGCAGTAAAAATAAACTGTTGCACTGTAAATATGGGAAATTGGATAATTAAATTCATTGATTAGATGTTACATTCTATTGGGTTTGATGACACAGTGTGAAATCATGTCCTGTATTTTTAGCAACTTTCAATGTATTGCACAAATGCTAAACTTATATTAATATTTTGTAGATTCCAGTGAACAGTCACAAACTCTGTGAAAACTCTAATGTGAGACCTGCTCTTTAAGACTGTCACTTTACTTCAGCATGCACTTTACATAGGGAAATGAATTAAATTGATATGATTTAAACACCACATGGGAGGTAATTGCTCTAACTATGTTCGTGCAGAGGCAACACTGACTGCTATAACCTGTAAACAAATTTCAGGTTACAGCAATAGTATTACATTACAGGTGTGCAGGCAATGTTAGGTGCACAGTTTTACATCCTTCAGCTACATTCTATCAGGTAAACATTCATATGTTTCAGGAACAGACTGACAAATATTTGTGATAGTGGGCCCATTTCTGGTTTTGAATGAAATAAAATCTTACACTACGAACCTGTTCTGGTTAAGGTCACATACTCATAACCATTAATTGTTGGAAATGTGCTTTTGTTATGTCCAAGACGGAGATTTTGTTTTTATTTTCTCGCCTAAATGTGGGTGGGGACAACAGATTGAGCTCCTACCAAATTGTTAAGAACTTCTCAACAAATCACAGGCCTCAATGTTAAAGTCCCACCTCACCAGAAATTGCTGGCCAATTAGATGCCTCCAGCTGTTAGATCCTCGAGATCATGATTGGAAGCCTAGCCTTCAGGGGAATCTGAAGATGAGAAAGTAAACATTTTCTTTCCTATCTAATGGGGTGGGAATGATGGACAGAGGGATGGTAGAAGGCTTGAAGTTAAGGGGAGCAAGTGGCTTTCAGCAGTCACCCTTCCATCCCTGTACATGACCGACATCAGATTGAGACAGGCCTCATAACCTGGCAGGCAGTTTCCCCGGTTTCACAGTCAAAAAACCAACCATATTTATCACCTGCTGGAGGACAAATACATTCAAACTTACAAAATTGAACAGAGGTAACCCATATGGCCCCGTGAACCTGCTCCATCTGGCTGACCTGTTTGTTTTAAATTTTACATTCCTGTCTACTTCTTTAATTCCCTTACCTATCAAGAATCCATCTATCTCCGTCTTCAAAATACTTAATGAGCCTTCCATCATCATCTCTTCTGAGGCTGAGTGTTCCAAAGTCGAACAACCCTCCGAGAGAGAAGGAACTCCCTATCTCTGCCCTGAAAGGGCAACGCCCTCATTTTAAAACAGCGTTGCCTAGTTCTGGACTCACCCATGAGCATTAATATCCTTTTCTTATCCACAATGTAAATACCATTCAGTATTTTGCACACCTCAATCAAGCCACCCCTGACTCTTATAAAGTCCAAGTAATTGGGCCAGTGGTGAGATGAAACCCTTTAGCTGTCAATTTAGGACTAATTGCAAAAATAAAAAGGTCCCCAGTGGACTCTCTTTCCTGGCACTAAATTGATGAACTGGGGAGAAAGGGTAAGTGTCCCCCCAGAGCCAGCTTGTCCAATTATTTGTCCTTCTCACCATTTTATTTGCATCATCCAGGGAGGGACAATAGCACCCATAGTCACTGATCACTCTTATAAGCAAAACTCATTGTATTATGGTCTAGAATGCACATTGTCCAGATCACTTACTGTCTACACCATATTTGAGCCTGTAGCATGTACTGCTGAGGTACAGTCATTCAGTTGAGATTTTAAACTAGTTGCTATCTTGGGTAGTTGTAAAAGTTATCATGACTCAATTATGAAGAAGAGCTGGGAACCCTCCTGCCGATCAGCAACCAACCTTGGTAAAAAAATCACCTAGTTACTTTCTAATTGCTTTTTATGAGAGCTTACTTTGCACAAATTGCTGCATTTTCTGTACGACAACATTAGTCTATTTAAAAGGCTATAAAACATTCTGAAATCGACAAATTTAGGAAAGGTTCTAAAATATCATTTTTTTTGTTTCTGACAACCAAATTGACAATCAAGTTTCTCCCCCTTCCTAACTGATCTGAAAATCGTCCTTCATTCAATCATAGGTATCCTGGTTAATTATTTCCTCCCAAGTTAGTTTTTGGTATCCTTAACCTATATTGGTCAGGATCAGCTAGCCCAGACCTTTGATTGAAATTTGGGCATTTTTCTTTCAGATAGATTAGCTTCTTTTAAATAATAACCATGTAACAAGTGTAATCTTGATTGACACTTCAGTACAGTACTAAAGAAGGTGACATCTTTCAGATCAGATGCTAAATGCCATTTGGTGACACTATGGATACAAGTAGAAAATCTCTTAGTGCATAGCCTCAGGTTGCACTGCACAGAACACTGCTCTCACCACTAGTTTAAACAATAGCAAGATGCACTTTGACTGACATAATAAAGTAACATGAAGCAAACATTTTTTGGTTTTAAAGAAACAAGAAAGTGTGTTATGCATCTTATGTAAAGCTTTGTGAGACAGCACGGAATGAACTAATCTCACTTCCTTTGTCAGCTTCATGCATTTTTAAAAAGATTCTATTGTTTTTCCTTCCGTTCAGGCAAAGCTATTGTGTCTTACATTGTCTAACAGGATGTGTTCTCTGCAGTTTTGCACATGAATCCATTTATATCAAGACTAGGCATCTTAGAACTGCTGACTATCTGCATCCTCAAAAGATAAAATGCACAATTTTCTTTTCTAGTTATTAAAACATAGCACAGTAGGTTTGATGGATTTAAAGTTTGCAGTTTCAGATTAAAAATGTTTGTACTTCATGATTATCGCAAGCAGCTCCAATTGAATGTGGGATGCCAGGGGGAATTTTGTTGGATGGACAATCAGCCACCTCCTCAGTATTGTCATGGTAAAGATTACAAACTGACATTTGAGCCATAAAATCCCTGTATCAGAGGTCTGCTTCTGAATCAACTGTTTATTTAGACTTATTTGGAACTTAAACTACGTGTGCTTAATGAAGCAAAATAGACCCTAAATATCTTGAAAATTTTAATTATAGCAAATTCAAATTTGCTGCAGGTAGAATTTATTTTTTTCTGATTTTCGAGATTATTTCCTAATCTTTCAATTTAGTTGGGTGGGGATGGAGGTGTTTAGGCACAGGCGGTGATGCTAGATCATGAAATTTTCCACACCTAAAAGAATGATTCAGATAAATTAAGCAGAAGAGTGTAAATGATCTCCATCCCCTCAGATTGAAGCAGTTTGCTACTACATAAAGCTTCATCAGACTACAGTGAGCTTTAAAAGTCATTGAGCCGTTGGAATTGAATTTATGACTTGTATATCAGTGCTCCACCAGTTGAGCTCCTGACTACCTTCAACCATGTTTTTTCAATAGTGACTATTACCACTTAATTTGGGAGGGAGACCAACATTTCAAAAATGGAGGTCTAACATGGTTTTCATTGAGGTGGTAGACTTGTTCGCTGAGCCAGTGTGTTTGGTTGCACCCTGCTAGGTAACATCTTCAGTGTGCCTCCGGTGAAGCGTTGGTGTTCTGTCCCACTTGTTATGTATATGCCTTGGTTTGCTGGGGTGATTGGCATTACTTCTGGTTCTGTTTTTCAGTGGTTTGTATATTGGGTCCAGTTCAATGTGTTTGTTGGTGGCGTTCCGGTTGAAATGCCAGGCCTCCAAGGAATTCCCTGGCACATCCCTGTTTGGCTTGTGCCATTATGGATGTGTCATCCCAGCCGAATTCATGTCCTTCTTTGACGGTGTGTATTAAGACCCAACATACAAACCACTGAAAAGCAGAACCGGAAGTAATGCCAACCACCCCAGCAAACTGAAGCATATAAATAACAAACGGGACAGAACACCAATGCTTCACCGGAGGTGCGCTGACGATGTTACCTAGTAGGGTGACGAAACGTCTGCTACCAAACACACCAGCTCGGCAAGCAAGTCTACAACCTCTTCCACAACCTGAGCTACAAATGTTCTCAAAAACTTTAATGGTTTCCATTCTCTTCACTAAGGAATTACACAAGTATTCGTGTGATTTGGTTTTCTACACATTAGAATGCATAACACACACCAAAGAGACTTGGATTTTTATTGAGAAATATATATGGACATTTATTAACAGGTGATTGTACACTAATATGGTATGACAGACTTGTGTGTACAGTCTGGGATAAATACTTTAAATCAACCTGTTCAGACATATTGTGACTCCCCTCTGGAGCAGCTGGAACTGGAACCCAGGCTTTCTGGACCTAAGACAAGGACACTGCATCACAAGATCTCTATCAATGTAGATTACATGTTGACTCTGATACAATTACATTGTATACATAGTTGATAGGTGTCTCGCTGATTGGCTAATAGATTAACTTCTTGTCTGTGCAGGGAGTAAGATAGAGATTTTTTATATTTGAGTATCACAAAATCTATTTATCTTAAATCATAGTGCCTTTCTGAGACAAGAACAGAAGTTGCTGGAAAAGCTCAGCATGTCTGGCAGCATCTGTGAAGAAAAATCACAGTTAACGTTTCTGAGGAAGGGTCACCGGACCCGAAATATTAACTGATTTTCTTCACAAATGCTGCTGGACCTGCTGAGCTTTTCCAGCAACTTCAGTTTTTATTCCTGATTTACAACATCCACAGTCTTTTCAACCTTTCTGAGATCTGTGCAATGATGGATGTTGTTTTCAAAATGTGAATAAACTTTATGGTAAAACTTTACAGTGACTTTATTAGTGACACTGTGCCCAGGATTAATTTCTTTGATTAAAACATAACACTTTGTTAACTTTGATCTTCAGCAACACTCTGGTCAACTGACTGGTAAGTGAACTTTTTCTCAATCTTGCTCACAATTTTCAATGACATCCACAACCTACATCTATCTTCTGCATTAGTAGCAGAATCCAGGAAATGGTCTACCAATCGTGCGGAAATCCAGAAGTGAGCGGAGGACAGTCATCGGCTATGGGCATTTCAAAGGTCCCAAGCTCATCCACTGCAGCTTTTCACCAGTTCTAATGAAGCCTAATGAATTCGCCAGTTCTAATGAAGTTCTAATGGGTAGTGGTAGATTAAATTAGGATCTCATTAGAAAAGACCTAAGTCTGATATCTCATACAGTCTTTGTAGTCAAAATGTAGGTGTAAATTATTGCAGATGCTGGAATCTCAGTGTTTGTAGTCATGTAAAGCCTACTCTTATATTACATAGAATCCCCACAGTGTAAAAACAGGGCATTAGACCCAACAAGTCCATATCAACCCTCTGAACAGCATCCCAGGCAGACCTATCCCCCTACTCCATCCCTGTAACCCTGCATTTCCCATGGCTAATGCACCTAACCCACACATCCCTAAACACTATGGGGCAATTTAGCATGGCCACTCCACCTAGCTTGCACATCTTTGGACCATGGGAGGAAAGCAGAGCACCCGGCAGAAACTCAAGTAGACACAGGGAAAACTGAGGCTGGAATCGAACCTGGGTTCCTATTGCTAACCATTGAGTCACTGTGCTGCCCCCATCCTGCAAATATTTGCAGAGATTCAACTTTTTTACAGTATAAGAGTTATTTTGTTCAACTGGTGGGTTACTACCTTCAGACAGACTAGACCGCCTAAGCTACTAAAGATCCCACACACCTAGAAGATACAGATGGTAATGCACATAACAGTTCACGCCATCAATTTAGCAGCCATATTTTGCAGTCCACCCTGCAAAGCTCTTTGTGATGCCTCAGATTATAGAAATGTGAAGTGTTGCATTGTTGTATCATGTATACAGCAGCTGTTAGTGTTGTGTGGAGCAGTCTCAGTCATTGCATGATTAACGTCTTGAGGTTTTCCAGTTTGGTGTTTTAATTCACTACTGCACATTCAAACTGTGTTGTTCAATTGGATTATGTTTCAAATGAGATGTTTCAGACAAAGAATTTCCATATGCTAATAAATACAATACTTCAATGTGAATATTTCAAGTAATGCACAAAATATTGATATAGTAAATTATTTCCACAAATTGGTGGAAAATCGTGAATATAATATTCACAGTTGAGTATACATTATTAAGTAAAATAAGTAAAATCTCAAACGGCTTAAGTTAAAATGTACAAATCTATTTGAAATAAATCACACATTTTAAAATTATTTTTTACTAACACAAAACTTCAGGTAATCTTAAGCAACTAAAACTGGAGTAATGCAAAAACACAACTCAAAATGCGATGTATGTTTTGCCTTCTTTTGCTCTAAACAATTGTAAAGATCTATGATGCATTCTATAAATTTTTTCAAGTGCTGTGCAACAGTAAATTATGTGCTTCAACTTAACAACATTAATATACCTTTTTAACTTGATATTGACAGCTTATCATTTAAATTAATATCAACTGAAAGATCAGTGCAATTCACTATGGTGTTGGTCTGAATTACAAAAGTTTGAACTGCAATGTTCAGTGCTGATGGAAATGAAATATGACACAATGAAATGCAAAAACAAAGAAACACTCTTTCAGCTCCAATTACAAATAGGACAGCACTATATCAGAACAGGTAATACCATTTGTAGTAAGTGTGGAAACTGGTAAAATGTATGGGAGTTTATGAACAGAACACAGCAATAAAATACTCTGCTGTTGCTCATAATATTACTGAGAAATTCTGAATAATTATGTTTACATATCCAATTCATCCAAAAGTTCACCTCTTACATGAACTGTCTAGGATTGGACTGATTGGAAATAAATTAAGTTGTTGTTCTGTAATCCAGATTTGTTTTGGTGTGGTTTAAAAAAAATCATAAAACCATGGTAAATACCTGAAGTGAGTTCATCTGCACGGGAGCATCGTTTCAAAATGATGTATGCACAGGGGTTTGCATTTACCTTAATGATATCACTGTGTTACAATCAGATGAGAAGGCATGGAGTGGCTCCCCTGTTTGCCGTCTCCTCATTTCACTAATAATTTTTTTGTTTTCCAATCGGTACTGTGAGTGTTTAACTGTTTATGTGCTTTGATCATAAAAGAAAAGAATTCTTGAATTTCACATTGCAAAAGGTTAGCTTTGTTGTAGTCAGAATGGTCTGAGTAAAATAATACAATGTAGTCTGAATTTGTATATGCCTGTGCAGAGACACACACCCACACATACACGTGCATGGCACATGAAGTTTAGTTTCATGCAAATTTGGACTACAGAATGGGGAAGGATAAATCGATCAAGATAGTCCATAAAAAGTGCAAATAACATGCCCTCAATAGTCTGGTGACTCAACTCAAACATATAAATGGTTTGCATGCCAATTGACCTTCCCTCTCCAACTGCACATGGCATCCAAATAAGGGCACAGTCCATATATTCTGAGGGAAACTTGGACAAGAGAACTCATTGACCAAGTAATTTGACTCCAACTGCGGAAAATCTCAGCTGACCGCCTTAATGTGTCGTGGTTGCCACACCCAGGAGGTATTTGATTTTGTGGGGTTTTGCAAACAAACTGTCTCCAATCCAATGAATTGGACTGTTAATGTATGAGAAAGGAAACTGAAGGAACATATATTTACCTGTGAGCTCAGGTTACCTGCAGTTTCTTTTTTCATCAAGTCTCTGTTTGTAGAAGTTCAATTCATGTTCCCAGTACTAGAATAAAATCATTAGTTGGCATAAAGTACATCTTTAGAGAAAGCATGTCTGAGGTAGTAGACTTGTTCGCTGAGCCGATATGTCTGATTGCAGACATTTTGTCACCCTGCTAGGTAACATCATCAGACCGCCTCCGGTGAAGCGTTGGTGTTCCATCCCGCTTGTTATGTATATGCCTCGGTTTGCTAGGGTGGTTAGTATTACTTCCGGTTCTGTTTTTCAGTGGTTTGTATATTGGGTCCAGTTCAATGTGTTTATCGAGGGAGTTCTGGTTGGAATGCCAGATCTCCAGGAATTCCCTGGCATGTCTCTGTTTGGCTAGTGCTATTATGGATGTGTTGTCCCAATTGAATTTGTCTCCCTCTTTGTCCGTCTGTAATGAGACCAATGAGAATTGGTCATGTCTCTTAGTGGCTAGTTGGTGTTCGTGCATCCTAATTGCCAGTTTACTTCCTGTTTGGCCTATGTAATGTTTCTCACAGTCCTTGCATGGTATTTTGTATGTTACGTTAGTTTTATTGGTTGTGAGTATGGGATCCTTTACATTCGTCAGTAGCTGTCGCAGGGTGGTTGTTGATTTGTGGGCTACCCTGATACCTAGGGGTCTGAGTAGTCTTGTCGTCATCTCTGGTATGTCCCTGATGTACGCTAGGTTGACTAGTGCATCTGGCCATGTTGTATCTTCTTGTTGTGGTCTGTCACGGAGGTAATGGTGGATTGTGCTTTTTGTGTATCCATTCCTTTTAAAACCTCTGAATACGTGATCATGTTCTGCTTTGCACAATTGCAGGTTGCTGCAGTGTGTTGTGGCCCATTTAAATAATGTCCTGATGCAGCTCTGTTTATGGGTGTTGGGATGGTAGGTGTTGTAACTAAGAAGAAGAGAACAATAACTGACTACCCTTCCTAGACATACTGGTAGAACGTAAGAACAACGGGGAACTGCAGACTAGCATGTACAGAAAGACCATACATACAGACCAGATACTTAATTACACCAGCAACCACCCCAACACCTATAAATGGAGCTGCATCAGGAAATTATTCAAACGAGCCACATCACACTGCAACAATCCAGAATTGTGAAAAGCAGAACAGGAGCACTTATACAGAGGTTTTAAAAGGTATGGATACCCAAAAAGCACAATCCACCATTACCTCTGTGACAGACCACAACAGGAAGACATAACACGGTCAGACACACTAGTCACCCGACCGTACATCAGAGACATACCAGAGATGACAACAAGACCATGCAGACCCCTAGGTATCAGGGTAGCCCACAAACCAATAACCACCCTGCGACAGCTACTGATGAACATAAAGGATCCCATACCCACAACCAATAAAACTAATGTAATATACAAAATACCATACTAGGACCGTGAGAAACATTACACAGACCAAACTGGAAGAAAACTGACAATAGGGATACACGAACAACAACTAGCCACCAAGAGACACGACCAATTCTCACTGGTCTCAATGCAGACGGACGCAAATTCAACTGGGACAGCACATCCATAATAGTACAAGACAAACAGAGACATGCCAGGGAATTCCTGGAGGCCTGGCATTCCAACCGGAACTCCCTCAATAAACACATTGAATTGGACCCAATATACAATACACTGAAAAGCAGAACCGGAAGTAATGCTAACCACCCCAGCAAACCGAGGCATAAAAATAACAAGTGGGACAGAACACCAACGCTTCACCGGAGGCGCACTGACGATGTTACCTAACAGGGTGATGAAACGTCTGCAATCAAGCACATCAGCTCGGCAAACAAGTCTACAACCTCATCGACAACCCAAGCTACATATCTTCTCAAAAACTTTAGAAAGCATGTCTTTATATATTTATACATATAAACAGAATACCGTGTGTGGATTCTAATAGGATTCATCCATTACAACAGTGACCAGCTTCAAAAGTATATAATTTGGGAGTAAGGCACTTTGGGATGTCCTGAGGTGAAAACAATGCTGTATAAATTCAAGTTCTTTCAAAAATCAGCACTCTATGATTGCCAAAGCTTGTGTCATGTCTCAACAGAACTACTTTCCTCTTGAATTGTCCTGGATCTTGGAATGTGCCAGTATGCAACACTCAATCGAGATCAACTTCTTGCTCTGGAAGACCAACAAGTTTCAGGCAAATCAAATAGCTTCTTTCACCCATTCAGGCGCAGTTGATGTTTGTCTTTGTGTGTTTCTCGGGGAACAGACCAAAGAGCTCAGAATCCAGCGTCACAGATTTGCTTTGGATGAACCTCAACAAAAGTCACTGTATCTCTCTCCAGACTTCCTTTGCAAAGGCACATTCCAGAAGGAGATATGTGACAGTCTCTACCCACAGGCAGCCACTCCAAGGGCGGTGTGCAGTGGTGCAGACAGTCCTGGCACTGGTGAAGATCTCATGGGTAGTACCCCCTTATCACCAGTCAAGTGATGTCTCAGTGCTGTTGAAAAGTTCTGGCAATGAGGCATTCTGCCAAATGACTTTGACAGTCTGCTGAGGGAACAACCCAAAGGATCCATCCTCTCCTTTTCCCACAATGTCTTGAGATGCTGCCTGCAGATCACTTCCTGATGGATTTGTGGTCAAAGGTGTTTGTCTTTGCAAATTTCTCCATGAAGGACAGGTGATACAGAATGGTCCAACTACTTGGTCAGTCCCATCCTTCGCAACACCAGGAAAGGGTAGAACCTCAGTAGTGACACTTGCTGTTTGCGTACTGAGGGTCTACTCCCAACTTGACGCAGCCACACATGAAGATGGCCATCAGGATGTAGGTGGATTTTGTACATTCTTTACTCCCTTATTCAGAGCTTTGTACGTGGAGTTCCTGTGGACACAAACCATATTAGACCTCCAGATGAAGTGGAAGATGGCTCAGGTTTGCAACAGCACAGGTTCTGGGAATGGGCCAGACCTGCGCTACATACAACAACACTGAGAGTACATCACGCCTAAAGTAGTCCATGTTCAAATGCAACAAGATCTGGACAACATCCAGGCTTGGGCTGACATGTGGCAAGTCACATTCACACCACACAAATGCCAGGCTACGACCATCACCATAAGAGACAATCTAATCACCGCCCCTTGACATTCAATGGTGTTACCGTCACTGAATCCCCAACTATCAACATCCTGGTGGTTATCATTGACCAGGATCTCAACTGGACTCATGACATAAACACAGTGGCCACAAGAGCAGGTCAGACGCTAGGAATACTGTAGTGAGTAATTCATCTCCTGACTCCTCAAAACACAATCTATAAGGAACAAGTCAGGAGTGTGGTGGAATACTCCCCACTTGTCTGGATGGTTGCTGCTCCATCAACAGTTAAGAAGCTTGATACCATCCAGGACAAAGCAGCCAGCTTGATTGGCACTACATCCACAAGTATCCACTCCCTCCACCACCGACACTTAGTAGCAGCAGTGTGTACTATCTACAAGATGCACTGCAGAAATACACCAAAGATCCTCAGACAGCACCTTCCAAACCCATGACCACTTCCATCTAGAAGGACAAGGGCAGCAGATATATGGGAATGCCACCACCTTCAATCTATCCTTCAAAATACTCGCCATCCTGACTTGGAAATACATCGCCATTCCTTTACTGTCACTGGGCCAAAATCCTGGAATTCCTTCCCTTCAGGCATTTTGGTCAAGCCAAAGCAGGTGGACTGCAATGGTTCAAGAAGGCAGCTCACCACCACCTTCTCAAGGGCAACTAGGGATGGGCAGTAAATGCTGGCCAGCCAGCGACACCCACATCCCGCAAATGAATAACAAAAATACATAACTCATTATTCAATAGTGGGAGCATCACAGGCTGGAAACCTTTCAAACTGTTGAAAACGTTAACTTTTATTGAAGAACACCAAAAAACAAAACAAAAACAAACTAAGGTTCATATACTTCTGGGAACAGACATTGACAACTTGCCTTTTGAGCAACAACAATTTTGATCAACAAATATCCAATGAACCCAAACTCATCTGTTAAGGTCTGGTGTTAATGAAGTCCTGTCTGACTGTTATGCCTGACCCCACTCTATCACAATGAAGGTAATGCTCCTGTTCAATGTTCTCATCCCAGTAACCATCCTTGTAAGGCATTAGCTGTTAAAATTAAGTAAGGAATCTTTGAGTTCTCAAGGATATAGTCATCACGGCATCTTCCAGGGTATCAGATGTCGACTTGTAAGATGATCACAGATGACATGGACATGATGGAATTGAATTCTTTTCAGTTGATGAAACCTACTGTACGATGAAGTGGCACGTTCATTGTGAGATGTATACAAAGTATAGTTCTCTGCATCTGGGGAAGCCAATTATATTGGCAAAGCCTACTGCCTGGGCTGTAACACTAATCTCATCACCAGCGAAATGAGATGAAATAGTGTGATCTGACATATCCTTGATACATTTGTGTGTTCAGGTTTGAGACATCCCACACAGGACCCCAGTAGATCTTTGGAAGCAGCTAGTTACATAAAAATGTAGTATAACTGTCATCTTGAGGGCCACTGGGATAGGTTGACCATGCACCTATTCAAGTCAAAGGTGTTACTCCATATTTCAAGGACATCTTCAGACTGCAGCAGCATTTTGCCTCACTCATTTGGGAGAATGGCATTGAAAACAATTGACGCTGCAGCTCCTGTCATTCCTCCATGACCTGAGGGGAAATTCAACATTGACTTTGTCATTAGGAGGCCAACATTTCCTCTAACATTTCTTCCAGTGGTGCGAACTTCCAATATCCGTACACAGCAGCAGCTTCCAGAAGCAGAAACCATGTGCAGGTGTGCTGACTGACAAGCAAGGATTGTCACACGGAATGTAGCTTAGAGAGAATGTGAGCAGAGACTGATTGGTAGGCACTAGAGGTTTGCTGCTGGTCCCAGGCTTGCTGATATATTTGAGACAAAAATAGAAATTGCAGGAAAAGCTCAGCAAATATGACAGCTTCTGTGGAGAGAAATTAGAGTTAACATTTTTGGTTGAATGACGCTTCCTCAGAACAAATGTCAGCTAGGAAATGTCGGTTTATACGCAGAAAATAGGGTGGGGGAGAGGCTAAGGAGTAAACAATAGGTGGGGATAGAGCTCAAAGAGTAAGAAGAACAGTCGGACAGATAAAGGAGTGGATATGATCTAGGTACAAGGGTGAATAGCTGTTAATAGTGACTGTTAATGGCTAACAATGTGTGGTGTGTCATAACAAACTGTGTGATAACAAGGCCTGGTTTGCAGGGGCTGAAGTAAGGATATAGGAGAGCTCAAGACGTAAAGTTATTGAACTCAATATTGAGGCTGTAGGGTTTATTTGTTCCTCTTCCATTTGTCTGCACTTTCATAACACCACAGCAACAGCAACGATGGATTCGTATTTTGGCTAGATTTGTTGGTCATGGTTCCAATTAAACTGCGTTGGAGGATATTGAAAAAGGGAACAGTCTTTCACCATTTGCATCACACACAAATGAAAGTTTTATATATTCCTCCTCACAATGAGACATTGAAGACTCGGACAGGCAGGGGCATGGAATGCCTCTATATGGACATTTGACATAGGGAACCTTATTCCAATGTATGCAGCACAAGCCATGTCACACAAATGTGGCAGGAGACTGTAAATGCGTCTGAAGTACTGACGTTTCTCCCTGCACCATCTTCTCCCACATCACTCAAGAAAGGCAGCGTTGCATATCAGAGCATGATGGTGAATCCCTACAATTGAAGGTGACAGGAAATTAACACTGTGCCATTGTGCAGCCTGTGAGATCTTGGATTTTCTTTTTGAATAGTGGCACACAGGTGAGACTTTGAAGGTCACCTGTAACTTTTTCTACTTCACAGAGGTCACATTGATCAATCTGCAATGACATGGTGAAGATTGTTTGTGAGCAGCATTTGTATCGTACACAATTGGGCACAGTAAGTATTTCACATGAAAGGTGCTATGATCACAGATGAGTTCACCCTGCATTGTGTAAGTGCCTTGTTAATGCAATTGCTCCTTAAAGGGTCTGACATCATTCACAAGTACAGCCAGTGTGCTCAAACAGAAAAGAATCCATTGAATCTCCCACTCAGAATGTGGTAGCGGCCAGTTTCCATTTCCATTGCGCAGTATCAACACACACGAGGATTAAAGGCAACACAAGTAGAACATGGTAGAGTGAGTCACAAGCTTACCGTGGTCATTAAGGGACCCCATGTTCTTTTCTTTCATACACTCCCTGTTGATCCCATCAGGACTGAGATTCCACATGTTCCCGCACAACTCTTTTAGTTATGTCTCCATCTGCTAACATTACCCCATGATCCCAAGCCCTACAGCTTAGTCATGCCAATTATTAAGCTGCTTTGTGTATCCATCAAAGACAGGGTGGTTGGTGACTATCAATGACACCCTATTCAGTAGTAGCTCATGTCCTCCCCATGCTCTGATGTCTCCTACCCTTACATGTTGATTTACCTACCTTGACAATTATTTTCCCCTCTGCTACCCAGCATACTGCCTCCAATCCCTGAAATTGGTTTCCCCAACTTTCCTATCAAGTCCCCTTGATAAATCCCCTTGACTCTCATTGAGCAGGTTCCCAACATTGATTGTCATCAACATGCCTAACTAACTTGGATAGACAGCTGTAACTGATGGGTGATGAGACTTCTGACTGATCTCTGTGCAGCTACTGGACTAATTTATTACAAACCCTTGGACTGGTTGAACTGGATCTGCAGAACTGACCATGTCCCACTCCATGGACTGTATGATCCCAAACTTTGATCAGCCCAAGTAGCTGATTAACTTTGTCCAAGCCACTGGACTGAGATCAGATGCTAACATTTATTGACTGTGACTTGATCCCCTGACATTTTTTATTTATTCATAGGATGTATGTGTCAACATGTTTTGCCCTTGACTGAAGATAGTCCCCTTTGATTTGATTGAGAACTACTTGCTTTAGACTTTGAGGTTGGTTGAAGTACATGCAGTGTGCTTCTCATGCAAGCTGCTGACACATTGTTGTAGGTGTAACATTGACAGGTGCTGTATTGCAACATGTCCATCTTCCTGACTGATCACTGCTGATACCTAGGATGGGTTAGCTGGCTCGTGTCTGCATTAAATGGCAAGATGATACCAAAAGAAAAGAAAGAACTGCAGATGCTGGAGATCTGAAGCAAAAACAGAAAATGCTGGAGACACTTAGCCGGCCTGGCAGCATGTGTGGGGAGAAAGCAGAGTTAATGTTTCAAGTCCAATGGCTCTTCATCAGAACTGTTAGTAGTTAGCAAAACGTGGTATTTATGTTGAAGCCAAATTTGGGGAGGGGGTAAGGAGGGGGTGAGCAAATAGGTGGAGACAGAGCCTAGAGATGGAGAGAGATATGAAAGAGGTAGATAAACGAGGAGATTATCAATGTCAGGCAGGACAAAGGCTGAATAAGAATTAATAAGGGCAAAGAGTGACAGAATGGGTTAGCTGTGCTGAATGCAACTCATATAATGTGATAATGGGTCTAGGGTTACGTGAAAGTGGGTTACCGTGTTAAAACCAACTTATGTCACAATGGGACCGGGTGTGGAGGGAGAGATGGCGGGCGTGGGAAAAACATGGAAGGATGGAATCAGGCTTGAAAGTAATTGAACTCAATGATGGGCCCTGGAGGCTGCAGAGATCCCAAGCGGAAAATGAGATGTTATTCTTCGAGCTTGTGCTGAAGCTCACTGCAGCAGGCCTGAGGCAGAAATGTTGGTGTGAGAACACTGTGGTGTGTTGAAGTGGCAGGCAACCAGACGTTCAGGGTCATTTATGTGAACAGAGCGTAGGTGTTCTGCAAAGCAGTCAACCAATCTGCATTTTGTCTCCCCAGTGTAGAGGAGATTGCGTTGTGAATGGTGAAAACGGTAGACTAGATTGAATCAAGTACAGGTGAATAGCAGCTTGTCCTGAAGGGTATGTCTGGGACCTTAGATATTGAGGAGGGAGGAGGTAAATGGGGAGGCATTACACTTTCTGCAATTGCATGGGTAGATGCCTTTGGAGTGTGAGGAGTTGTTGCAAGTGGAGGTGGAGTGTACTGGAGTGTCCCACAGGGAACAGTCCCTGGGGAATGCTGACAAGGGAGAGGAGGAGTATATATGTATGATTGTGGGGATCCCGTAGGAGGTGTCAGAAATGTCAGCTTAATGTCCTTTGGATGTGGAGGCTGGTGAGGCAGTAGTTGAGGACAAGAGCGACTCTATCATTATTGTAGGAGGGAAGAAAGGGATGAGGGCAGAAGTACAGGGGATGGATTGAACATGGTTAATTATCCTGTTGACCACAGTAGTGGGCAATCCTCAGTTGAAGAGAAAAGGTGAGGCCAAAGTTCTGTGTGCCTTTAAGTTTTGAATGGGGTATCAAAGTGCAAAACAACAAAGCAAGACATGGCAGAGACGCTGTGAGCATTCAAGTTGTACGAAGGAGTAAACGCTAAAAGAGATGTACACTAGTCCAATCCATGAGGTGGACCCATGTCCCTGCACGCAAAGTAGCCTGGCAACTGCATTGCACTGTGAGGTGCTGTAGTACCCCGACATGCAGTATTGAAGTGGAGAACTGTTTACTAAGTGAGTTGGAGATTTGCCATGAGGATGGAAGAGCTGATACATGTCCAATGCAAATTTCTGTGGATGGGGTTGTAGCTGGTCACTGCTTATGTAGTATAATCTAAGATGTTGGGGATTGCTATCCCAGACAGAGACCAAAACGAGTATGGTGTGAGTGGTAGGTGAAGGTAACCATTTTAACTTTCATGTCAGCAATTATCGCCATCTACTTCCTCTCCAGTGCATGGGAGAATAGGAAACTTCTTATCAATGAGATGAGATTAGTTACTAATGACATATAAATACATGCAAATAGGCCTTTCGCTGCTCACTGGCAAGATTCTCTTCTCGCTGTTCAAAACTTGCTTGCAACATCCACCTTTTTCTGTCTAAATGTCGGATATTTTTCTAAAATTGCCATATTTTCCCAACTGACTAGCCATTATGTACAACTTGCAGAGGCTAGGAAGATCTGACCCAACATTTCAGGTCAACAACACTTCAAGTTCTGAGGATTTCCAGCATAAGTTGTATTTTGTTTATAGTCTCATCACCAACTGTGCTAAGTATTAATACTGTTGTTGACACAGTTTCTGTTGTGAGGTTATTGCTTTTTATTATTCTTCTGCCTGGGTGGTGTAAAACTGTTGCCAGTTACAACTTATCCTGACTCGGCAGAGTTTATTGCTCAGCCCATTGCTTCTTGTTTTGATTTTGTTTTACAATTTCAGAGGAATTGTGTTACTTTGAGCAAGGTGCTTCAAACTACAAGAATAGTTTGCATTTATACAGTTAATTTAATTTTATGTTAATATTCTAATGTGCTTCAAAAGCTGTTATCAGACAAAAGTTTCAACAGTGACTCACATAAAGATCATTGTTTTGCATGTCTTTGTATACAGGTCTGCCAAAATATCTGATTAGACAACTCAACAAATGACATTTAAAAATACATATGTAAGACATTGAAAGCAATTCATGAGAGTTGCAATTGTATTCTGCCTGAAAGCGCTAGGAACATTCTTACCAAAGCCCAATGTTCACATATCTCAAATATTTCAAAACTTACACGCTCTGCATCAGCAATTAAATCTCTACAGAAGCTTCAATCAGTGGTGAGGGCAAGAAAATAATGTTAAAAACTGTTTGTATTTCTGAAATTGAGGAATTTGGTTTTTAAAAAATGAAGTAAATGCAACAACAACCATGTTAAAAAGTATTATTTTAACTGTAATGTTAAGATATTTAATGCATATAAGGTAACAGCAGAATCAAAATTAAGTAGGTTAGAAAGTCCAACCTACAGACAAGTGTCAACAAAATAGACACCAATGAAAAAGCACAATTAAAGATCAATCCTGATGTTTTGCGGATTAATGCCATTGTTTACAAATTTTCTTGATATTTTGATAGACTAGTGATTGAAAGATTGTAAGAGGCTGTTGAAATGTTGGCAGTAGCATCAAAAGTTAAAGGTGCGGTCCTTTACCTGCCACTGGCAGGGCATGATGAAACAAAACAAATTCTCCAAATTTTCATACAGATCATCATACTGTAAAGAAAGAATTTGTTTTAGGTTTAGTTCTTGTGAAATACTTTAGGGTATCTTTCTACTTTAAAGACAATATTAATTGCACATCCTTCACCACCCTAAGGCATTGACACTCAGATGTGAGAATAGTAAGTATCTTCCCTGAAGAACTGTGGTGCGGTATCTTTGATGGCTATATTATCTGGTAAAGTAACATTTTACAACTTTCCACAACTCTCAACTTGTGTGATTCTAGTTCACAGCCATTCCACTTGCTCATTGCACATTTCTTGCAGCCAGGCAATGTACAAATGTCAACCAGTCTTTAAATGGACTCAGGGGAACACTGTTTCCTCTATCTCCATGTCAAAGTCTTTGCCTGCTTGCCAATTTGAAACCTTCATCAATACTTTTGTTATTTCCAGGTATTACTATTTCATAAATCTCCTTGCAGTTATATGTATCTGGTCAAATATGAATTCATCTAAACATCTGCTGCCCATAAACAATTCTACACCACGTATGAGAGACAGTAGGTCCAGACCCGAAACGTCTCCTATGATGCTCCTATGATGCTGCTTGGCCTGCTGTGTTCAGCTCTACACCTTGTTATCTTACACCATGTATCAGTTGCTCAGTGCCCCTGCCTTTGCTAAAAAGGGCCTCTTTTCAGCTATCAACACATCAAATTTTCATTTCTCTTCTTTGTTCAATGGTTTTGTCTCTCCGTACTTTTGCACTACCTTCTGAACTCCCTGTTCCTTCCTCTGGATTCTTCACCATGCTGGGTATACCTTCAGATATATGTTCTGAACCTTTCTTCCTGAACCCCTCTGCCTCTCTATATCCTTTCTTTAGAACGTACCTTTTTCATCGAATTGTTAGGCACCCTTCCTAACATTTCCTTCTTTGGCCCAACATCCTTTTATTTAAAATCCTCCGCGATATATTTGGGGATATTTTTTCATCCTTGTATGTACTATGAGTCAGACCCTTTGGTTCAATTTATCTGCACCGACCAGACATGCCAATCTAATCCAGTCCCATTTGCCAGCATTTGGTCCATATCCCTCTAAACCCTTCCCTATTCATGTCTTCATCCAGATGCCTTTTAAGTGTTGTAATTGTGCCAGCTCCACCACTCTCTCTGGCAGCTCATTAAATACACATACCTCTCCATGAAAAAGTTACCCTCAGATCCCTTTTAAATTTTTCCCCTCTCACCTCAAACCTATGCCCTCCAGTTTTGGACTCCCCCACCCTCGGAAAAAGACTTGGCCATTCACCCTATCTATGGTCCTCAGGATTTTATAAACATCTATAAGGTCACCCCTCAGTCTCTCTTGCTGCAGGGATTTCTGGAACTATAACTCTATATAAATGCTGTTTGTTGTTGACACACAAACTGATGTCCTTAGATTCATATTGTAATGGAGCCTGCAGCAGCAGGTGGCGATGATGAGTGGGGGCATCGAGCATTGAGGGTGTGAGCAGTCGAATGGATCCTCTCGAGAGGAAGATGTGTCTTTGTCAATAAGAGACATCATCAAGAGAGGGAAAGAGAATGAAAGAATTTCCTCAGCTAGATACAAACAGGCTTATTCCAGGTAAATAGATAACAAAAAGTGGAGCTGGATGAGCACAGCAGGCCAGGCAGCATTAGAGGAGCAGGAAAGCTGATGTTTCAGGTCTGGATCCTCTCGAAACATCAGCTTCCCTGCTCCTCTGAGGCTGCCTGGCCTGCTGTGTTCATCCAGCTCTACACCTTGTTATCTCAGACTCCAGCATCGGCAGTTCCTACTATCTCCTACTATAGGTAAAGACTTCTTTTCTAATTTAACTGAAATTGCCTTCATATTTGTAAAGATATTATGTTAATAGAATAAGGAATCCCTGCTTCATGATCATTGGGCTATCAATGTGTTTGAATGTCACATTACAATATAATAAACTGAAACAGCTTAATCAAATGGAAGATCTTGAGTCTACTGCAGAGTAATTACTTGGTGAATTCTTTTCCATCTAATTCTCCTTCCTTCTCATTTTTGTTTATCATAACAATGGTTGTTGTTCACATCTAACACATGACAAGTATCTAACAGAGATAGTAGGAACTGCAGATGCTGGAGAATCTGAGATAACAATTTCCCGCAACTCATCCCTCACACCCCCTCCCTGCAATAACAACCAAAAAAGAATCCCCCTCATCTTCACGTACCACCCCACCAACCTCCGGATCCAACGCATCGTCCTCCGACACTTCCGCCATCTGCAATCCGACCCCACCACCAAAGACATTTTTCCCTCCCCACCCTTATCCGCTTTCCGGAGGGACCACTCTCTCCGTGACTCCCTTGTCCGCTCCACACTCCCCTCCGGCCCCACCACACCCGGCACTTTTCCCTGCAACCGCAGGAAGTGCTACACCTGCCCCCACACCTCTCCCCTCACCTCATCCCAGACCCCAAGAAGACTTTCCACATCAAGCAGATGTTCACCTGCACAGCTGCTAATGTGGTATACTGCATCCGCTGTTCCTGTTGTGGCCTCCTCTACATTGGGGAAACCAAGCGGAGGCTTGGGGACCACTTTGCAGAACACCTATGCTCGGTTCGCACTAAGCAACTGCACCTCCCAGTCGCGAACCATTTCAACTCCCCCTCCCATTCCTCAGATGACATGTCCATCCTGGGCCTCCTGCAGTGCCACAACGATGCCACCCGAAGGTTGCAGGAACAGCAACTCATATTTCGCTTGGGAACCCTGCAGCCCAATGGTATCAATGCGACTTCACAAGCTTCAAAATCTCCCCTCCCCCTACCACATCCCAAAACCAGCCCAGCTTGTCCCCGCCTCCCTAACCTGTCCTTCCTCCCACCTATCCCCTCCTCCCACCTCAAGCCCCACCCCCATCTCCTACCTACTAGCCTCATCCCGCCCCCTTGATCTGTCCGTCCTCCCTGGACTGACCTATCCCCTCCCTAACTCCCCACCTACACTCACCTTTACTGGCTCCATCCCCACCTCTTTGACTTGTCTGTCTCCTCTCCACCTATCCTCTCCTCTATCCATCTTCTATCCACCTCCCCCTCTCTCCCTATTTATTTCAGAACCTCCTTCCCCTTCCCCATTTCTGAAGAAGGGTCTAGGTCCGAAACGTCAGCCTTCCTGCTCCTCTGATGCTGCTTGTCCTGCTGTGTTCATCCAGCTCTACACCTTGTTATCACAAGTATCTAATGCTTTGTTAAGAAGTGTTTTAATCTATTTATTGATCTTTTAATGAAGTTGTGTGTGTCCTTTTCTGTTGACTGTATGATTTATTTCTGATTTATAGTCAGCAATTGTTTAAGCTTTTATACCCCTGTCACCACTATCATCGTCATTCTGACTATTGCAGATAACAATAACAGCTAACACTTTCATAAATGCTTTAACATGGCTTTGGAGACAATACAGCAGAGATTTATTAGATTGATTCATGGAACAAGGGGGAAGTCCTGTGATGACAGGCTGAGGAAATTAGACCTAGAGTTTAAAAGAATTAGACGTTGTCTGATGTAATGTTGTTTTCCATATGTTAGCCTAAATAACATTCACCAGGGACTTGTGCTGTTCTTCAGACTGATATCCGGAAGCTTATTAACAAATAATTATGTACTCTAAAGTGACGTCTCAGACTTGCACATAATCCAAGTGCTCTGATTACTTATCTACTTGTTACATTAGATACTGACTGTACAAAGAATAACGTGGAAACTTCCAGGCTTAGGTGACTATCAGCGTGTAATTTGCACATTCTTCCCATGACTTTATGAGTTCTGAATTTCCTCCCTTAACCCAAATATGTACAGGTTAGTTGGGTTGGCCATTCTAAATTACTCCATACAGTGGCCAGGGATGTGTAGACTAGGGAAGATTACTTGGAGAGTGTGCTCTTTGGAGTGTTGGTGCAGGCTCAATGGGCCGAATGGCCTATAGCCGAAATGTAGGGATTCTATGATTCTTTTAATGTCACATGTCATGATGGCATCTAACTGGCTTAAAGGTGTTCTACCAATATGACATCTCTGCAATGACACAACTTCTCCCATTTTGCTTCGAAGAATATGAACTTTTTTAACATAGGTATGTACAAGCATGCATATCTGTCTATTATCTTTATATACTGAGATAACATTTTGTGGATGTACAGTCTGACCAGAATTGTCCTAATACAATTATCACAACTTGGCTGTGTAGTTTCACCCTGTGGCATGCTGTCTGTCATTGAGGATGGGTCTGTATCGTGCATCTATAGATGTGTGGTTGCTGTCTGATATGATACCTTCAGCATTTGAGATATCATCTAGTATGATGGACAGCAGTATTTTCAACTCAGATGTGTTATCCGTTTCAAGTTAGGACTTGACCTTTATTTTGTGATGTTTGCATTGATCTGACCTAGGCACAACATTGCAGTATCTTTTAACAAACCCATCCACGTATATATAGGAAAATCTTGAAATCTATACCTTTCTGAGATCTGTGCAATTACACAACAGTCATGTTGAAACTTATAAGACCCTGAAGGGATATCAGATGATTTTTACCATTGTCTTGGGAATTTAGAACATGAGAACGTAACATGAGATTTTCTGATTTGTCTTCAAAGAGTGGAGTAGGCACCATAACGGGTGGGAAACTTCCCACCAACACCAAAAAAGAAATCTTGCCAGATCAAACACTTAGGCTGTTACCTGGTGGGACTTTTAGTACATCCCTTCCTGACATAGTGATGTTTGATTTGATTTGATTTATCATTGTCACATGTACTGAGATACAGTGAAAAGCGTTGTTTGGTGGGCTAACCAGACAAATCATACCTTACGTAACTACATCAGGGTAATAGAACAGAATACATAATATAGTGTTACAGCTACAGAGAAGGTGCCAAGAAAGGACCGCTCTAATATATGAAAGGTCCATTCAAAATTCTGATAACAGTGGAGAAGAAGCTGTTCTTGAATCTGTTGGTATGTGTTTTCAAACTTTTGTACCTTCTGCCCAAAGGAAGAGGGTATAATTGGGGTGGGTGGGGTCTTTGGCTGCTTTCATAAGGCAATGGGAAATGTAGACGGAGTCAATGGAAGGAAGGTTGGATTTCATGATGGACTGGTCTGCGTACACAACAGTTTGTAATTTCTTGTGGTCTTGAGCAGGGCAGTTGTCATACCAAGCCTGCTGTGTTCGGATAGGATATTTCTATGGTGCATCTATAAAAATTGGTAAGAGTCAGTGTGGACATGCCGAATTTCCTTAGCCTTCTGAGGGAGTAGAGGCATTGGTGTGCTTTCTTGACTGTAGCGTAACACATGTGGACCAGGGCAGATTGTTGGTTATATTACTATTGGAACTTGAAACTCTCAACCATCTCCACGTCAGCATCATTGATATTGACAGGGCGTGTCCTCTACACCGTTTCCTGAAGTGGATGACTAGCTCCTTTTTTATGCTGACATTGAGGGAGAGATTGTTGTCTTTATGCCATGCCACTAAACTATCTATCTCTTTCCTGTAATCTGTCCTGTTGTTGTTTGAGACCCGACCCACTACCGTGGTGTCATCAGCAAATTTATAAATGGAGTCGGAGCTGAATTTGGTCTCACAGTGGTGAGTGTATAAGGAATATAGTAAGCGGCTGAGCATGCAGCCTTGCTGGGCACCAGTATTGAGGATTATTTTGGAGGAGGAGTTGTCGCCTATCCTTATCAATTGCAGTCTGTGGGTCAGGAAGTTGAGTATTCAGTTGCAAGGGGGAGCAAAGTCCTAGGTCTTGGAGTTTGGAGATGAGTTTTGTAGGAATTATGTTGTTGAAGGCAAAGCTAAAATCAATAAATAGGAGTCTGATGTAGGTACCCTTCTTAATGAGATCTTCCAGGGATGAGCATAGGGCCAGGGACCTGTTGTGATGGTAGGCAAATTATAGCAGATCAATGGAATCTGAGAGGCTGGAGTTGATATATTCCATTATTAATATCTCCAAGCACTTCACAATAATGGATGTCAGAGCCGCTGGGCAGGAGTCATTAAGGCACATTGCCTGATTTTCTTTGACACTGGAATGATAGTGGTCTTCTTGAATCAGGTAGGAACCTCATATCATAGTAAGGAGAGTTTAAAGGTGTCTGCAAATACCAACACCAGCTGGTCCACACAGGATCTGAGCGTGCGGCTGGGGGTTCCATTTGGGCCAATGGCTTTCTGTGGGTTCACTCTCAAGTAGACCAATCTGACATCTGCAACAGTGCCTGTGGGTACACGTCCACCCAAGGCTGTCAGGACAGGTGACCTCATTTCTCTGACCTTCTGTTCAAAATGAGTGTAGAATACATTGAGGTCATTGGGGAGGGATGTAGTATTGGCAGTGATTCTTCTTGACTTTGCTTTGTAGCCCATTATATCAGGTAAGCCTTGCCACAATAGACATGTGTTCATGTGGTTAGTCGGAGACTTTGGTTTAGTTTGACATCACTGATGGCTTTGCGAAGATCATACTAAGATATCCTGTATAGGTCAGGGTCACTGAACTTGAACTCCTCGGATCTGGACATCAGTAGGAACCCTTGTCCCTCAGCAACTTGAGATGTTGGTTAAGCAGAGACCATATCTGCTTTCAGGATGCCAACTCCAGAACCTCCAGAAAGAGATTCATAGGCAAGAAAGTACATGTTGTTTTGGAGGGTTTTCTGAAGTTGCATGTTGTGCAAAAAATTGCTGAGGTGAGGTCAAAAAGTAGTGTAGCTGGATCACTTTTGGAAGTCAACCCCTCTGCCCTAGGTCCTTCCAGTCCCTCAGGCTTGCACAAATTAATGCAGACAGGGGAATACCCTCAACAAACTGACAGCTTGTCCACACTGATTTACCAGTGCCCTGCCTGGACCAGAAATAATTGCAGCCCAGGTAGATGAAACCTTTAAGTAGTTGTTAATTGTCATTTAAAGGCCATAATTGTCAGTGGGTTAGGAAGGTCAAATAAGTGTTTTGCTCTCATAACTTAATTTCTGAAGAAGTGGAAAGGGGTTGGGTTTCTCTCTGGTGCCTACTCGTCTATTATTTGTCCATCTGATCAAATTTCTTGCTGCTTCTTGGGAGGGGGAGATTCTGTTACATAGGTAATGGTTCTGAAGTAGTTAAAGTTTATGTTACAATGGTGACTCCAGCTCACCACTGCCTCCTCCAGCCCTCCATCTCCACCAACATCTCAGGGCAGTCTCCATGGCCAGTGACCACATGCATCCGCATCCCCTGACATGGTTATCATATAAGTACTACCCTCATTGCATCCTCATGGCACATCTCAGATCCACTTGCAAGATGGTTCTGCACCTCAGTGTTGCACTTTGGCAATGCATCAACACTTGTCATTGGAACAAAGAACAGAAACTGCCAGGGAAACTGAGAAACTCTGGTAGTATCCGTACAAAGAAAGCCGAGTTAATGTTTCATTAACGTTAATGTTTCAAGTCTAAAGAAGGATCACTGGACTGGAGAAATTAATTGTATTTTCTGTCCACAGATGCTGCCAGATCTGCTTGGTTTCAGCAGCAAATTCTGATTTTGCTTCATATCTTCAGCATTAGCAGTTCTTTGTTTTACTTATCGTTGGAATGCTGCTACTAGGGATCTTTGAGCACAGGAACAGACATCCAATTGTTTGTTTTATTAGCTATTATCCTGAGATTATGCCCTTTGGTCTTGGGGTCTCTCTCACAAGGAGAAACAACCTCTCTGCATCTAACCTTTCAAGCCCTCTTAGAATTCCCAAAGATAAGATCACCACTCAGTTTTCTAAGCCCCAATAATACACATCAAACTTAATAAGCCTCTCCTCATAAGACAATCCCTCCATCCCTGAGATCAACCTGAAGAAACTTATCGAGACTGCTTCCAAAGCCAGTATAACTTTCCTTAGCGAAGGGGACCAAAACTGTTCACAATGGCCTGACTAGTGTCCTGTTAAGTGTTACTCCATTTCTTTTGAAATAGAGACCAATAGCTCATTTGCCTTCCCTATTACCTGTCAAACTTGTACACTAGTTTTTTTTTGTGATTAATGATAAGCATTCCCAAATTCTTCTGTACTTTAGATTTCTGCAATTTTCCCCATTTAAATAATATTCTTTATTCTTCCTGCCAAAGTCCATAACCTTAACCTCACATTTTCCCACATTTTATTTAATTTGTCAAGCTTTTGCTCGCTTAACTTGTTTATATCCCTCAGCAGATGTTTTGTGTCATCCTCACCACTTCCCTTCCAACTTATTTTTGTGTCAACTACAAACTTAGCTATTGTACATTCACTTTCATCATCAAAATCATTAACATATATTGTAAATAAATGTGGCCTCAGCATTGATCCCTGGATACATCCTAGCTACATTCTAGGCACTCCACTAGTTAAGGTTGAAAATACCTCCCTTATCCAAACTCTCTGCCTTTTATTTGTGAACCAAACTTTATCTATTCTAATATACTACTATCAATATCCACCATCATATTAAATAGCCTAGCATACAGAGCTTATCAAACACCTTCTGGAAATCCAAATATATTACTTAAATTACTTACCCTTTCCCTCAGAAGACAAGGTGAGGCAATGGCCTAGTGGTATTATCACTAGACCCTTGATCCAGAGACCCAGGAAATGTTCTGCGTACCTGAGTTTGAATCCTGCTATGGCAGATGGTGGACCTTAAATTTGATTAGGCATTAAAAGTCTAATGATGACCATGAAACCAATGTTAAATATTGGAAAAACCCATCTGGTTCACTAATCAGAAGGAAACTATCTGTCAGTCCTCTCTGGTCTGGCCTACATGTGACTTCAGAACCACAGCCATCTTGACTTGTAACTGCCCTGTAGGCATAAGGACAGGCAATAAATGCTGGCCTAGCCAGTCATGCCTACATCTCATGAATGAATTTAAAAAAAAAATCAGCCAGCAACTGAAATTCAATCACTGATGAAAACAGAGACAGGACCATCTGGGCAATTGCAAAAAGGCAAACTCAGCATTTTAAAAGCAAAACTTAATTCAGAAGCTAGTAAGAAATATTGCAGAGAGACAGTGGGCTAGGAAAAGAGAAGAAAGCCAGCTATACTTAGAAAATAAACAGGCTATAGTGAAAGAGGCTTTGTATGGAGCTAGAGAAGCTCTAGGAGTTAAGGTAGATAAACCTAAGTGAAAATGGGATAACTTTATGAATACAGTGCAAAGCCGGAAAGGCAACAGAGTGATAAAAGTAAGCTCTCACCTCTCACAATGATCATGATCATCACCATCATCAGCATTAGATTTCAAAAGACACCAATGCAAGGAACAGTGAAAGGGCCAAAAAAGAAATTTAGACCAGTGCTGCAGAATCAGGGAGATCACAAAATTTATTTAAGCAGAGACCAAGCAAATTGAAAACAAAAACTGGTGAAAGATTCTAACAGCTGAAGACGTGTAGTTAGGAAAAATAAAGATTTAAAAGGCTCAGTGATCAGCAATATAGGTGCAATTTTAGTGAGAAGATAAAGGCTGCAGCCAGATAATCTTGTTGAAATGTAATGTATGAGAAAAATTTTGATGTTTTAGACCGTGAAAGGCAATTTTATCCAGCCAGAAGTGGGAAAACTCCAAATTGGCTGCTGAAGGTGGGAACAGAACAAGTGGGTAGCCACTACTTGGAATATTTAGCAATGGTGTAAGACCTTGACACAGTGGGAAAATCTGGTAAGCAGAATGCAGATGCAGTATTAAAAAGAAAAATATTTTAAATAGCTGGAAAACAAGAAATAATTACAGAACAGCTTACCATACCATTTTAAGTTTTATTGAAGAATTTAGTCTTACAGTCATACAGAGTTTAAAAGAATGGGATATTGAGGGAATGATGCACAGATTCCAGTAAACTCAACATTAATTCAATTTAAAATAACATTCATTAATACAGCAATGCATGTTTAAGGACTAGCAGTTTACAGGAAATATTATGACGATACAGATTTAAAATAGCTTTACAGTGATAAGCAGACTGAAAAATTGAAAAAAAAAACATATATTTCCTAGTAGATTCAAGGTCAGAGATGGACCATACAGCACACACAATTGGAATTCACGTAAGCAACAGATCTTATGGTAACGCATTGCTTCAAAATAAAGCACTAGCTGCAGAAGTAGTACACTGTTACAGGGTTGCATAAAAGGAGGATGTAGACTTTAATGCGGAACACTTAAGGCATCTCCTTTAGAAAAGGTAACCAAGGCTTCTCTTGTGGAAATTGATGATCCCAGTGAGCCGGGATTCACTGAATTTGTTAATGTTAATGAACATTCTATTGAATTGAAGCTCCATAGGAGTACAAAGATCACGATTCTATCACACTAGTTGCCAAGTCTGCAGAATCAGAAACTACAGCCTACAGTGATGAGACTATATATCATAGATAGAATAACTGTCAAAAATACAGGATTGCTCCACATTACACTGAAATTTCATGCATATAAGCATGTTGGAAATACGTACATTATTTACAATCAAACAACGTCACTTATCAGCCTACAGGCATCTTTGAAATTTAGCTTCCTTCGGAGAGTAGAAGTTTGACTACTCCCCATAAAGATCCATAAACATACCATTGTCAACCAAAGGGCAACATGTCGAAGATTTCATTTGGCTTTCTAGGCTTATGGCAGAACCTAAAGAGTAGAATGAACCTGTTGAAACTACATTCGATGGTATAAAAAGACATGTTTGATGTGACAGAGAAGAATTAGTGGCTACTAATACAAAAGAAACTCAAACAAGTTCAACACAGGGCTAAAGAATGACCAATGCTGTGCTACCATTTACCACATTGTGTTGAAGGATGGTCAGACTTAGAGTCCAATGATTTGGTTCAGAACACAAACTTTACGATGTGACAACTTTTCATAATGATAGATGACTTAGTAGTTTGAAGCTCGTTATTCCAGTTTTGCTTTCGGAAGATTTATTGGAAAGGATGCACTGGGGATGTGTGGCAGGTGAACAGCCAGGGATCAATGAGAGCTGGAGTGACCAGAGAAAGCATACTGCTTGAGTCCATTCAGTAATCTTTAACTGTCGTTATTCAAACACCGTTTCAAACTGGTGAAGAAGTTCATTCAACAGAACAGACAAAACAAGTGGCAGAAATAATGCTAAGTGAGCAGCAATCCTTTACCAACATGATTGACAATCTATAAAAGCCTAGTTTATCAGTCACACAACTGCAGAGACAACTGAAGACATCGATTCTAATCTGACTTCAAGAAAAATAAGCTACTAATGACTCCATGGGAGCTAGACCAATACCCATACATACATGATATGATCAAGTCGAAAATAATTGCCTGGTTTAAACATTTAGATACTGCACAGAAGGGACTACCCCTTCCAATCAGGAAGAAAGTACCTGTTTCATCACAGCAGCTGTCTTCCATAATGGATACACTGAAGGTTAAAGATTCCCCAGGTGTTGAAATCCCTGAGCAATGAAAGAAGAGGTCCTATATGAAGGAAATTCAGGAGATTAAGTGTCTGCCAGGAAACATCTATATCCATTAGCAGAGAAATGACCCACAGAACAGAATCAGAGTCAACAATCCTCATGCAAAATGATTGCCATTCTTTCAAATCCAGAGAGAGTGTGCTATGAGAAAATTGTAAAATGAAGTCAGGGATTTGGGGATGAAATGGGGGGATAGTGGTAAATTTAATATATTATATAAGATTGTATAATGGGTTAACTATGGGGGGAAATGTTTGGGAGAGATGGTGTATAAGGTAATGTTTCTAAAGGGCTCAGTGTTCATATTACATTGCCTGCACCCATTCTGAAGTCACACACTGACTGTTTTGGACAGGAGCTCAACTTTGGCTTTTAGAGGGAGAAAATACCAGGTCTCTAGGTCCTAGGAATTATGCCTGATCAAATGTGGTTGTACTTATTGCTATCATGCAGTAAATCTTCTTGTTATTTAGAAACAGTGCCCATTAATTAGGTATTCTACAATCCTATACCACTATTCACTTGATAAGCCCAAGAGAAAGCAAAGACAAAGAAGGATTGGTGGCAGTGATCTATATTAAACAATCTTTACCCAGTACTATAGACTGGTAGATGGGGCAAATACCTCAGGGCGTTAGTAGTGTTCATTTGGGAAAATGTCAAAAATGTTATCTGTTTTCTCAGGCTAAGGGGACAATCTTTTGGGACTGAGATGAAATGAAACTTTTTCATGCAAATCTTGTTAATCTTTGGAGCTATCTATCACAGTGAATGCTCCATCCTTGAATATTTCTTCAAAAATCACAGGATATGGAGAGCAAACAGGAAAGTGTAGCTGAGGTAGAAGTTTAGCCCTAATCATATTGAATGGTAAAGCAGACTCAAGGGGCTGAATGGCTACTTCTGTTCATATTTCTGACTTTCTTCTAATGGTCTTATACTAGTGTTCTTTCAACCTGTTTTTAACATTAACAGTTTTGTTTATCCTCATCTTAAATTATTTTGAGATGTCTTTACATTTTCTAAATTTACAGTTCATTTTCTTCCCAGCAACTTCATCAGATGTCACTATACATAGTAAATACACAATTGTATTTCTCTCTTCAATCTGTACGTCAGCAGCTTTTATGTGAGGCTCTTGATGCCAATTGCGCTGCACTCCGTTTCCTTAAATTGATACTCAGCTCGATGCAGGTTGCTTTTTCACTGGTGTTTGATGTTCCCATTTGTAGCTTATTGGTGTTATTCAACGACGAGCATATCATCGACATAATCTAACCCAGTTAAGTCTCTTTCATCTTACCACTCTAGAAACCTGCTGATACTCTTCAAATGATCTTTTCTACTCCAAGTATGATAGCAAAACAAAACATCTCCGCCTCTTTATACTTCCTGTCAACCTAAGCTTTGTGCACTTTCAGTTGTGGCACATGTAATGTTACTCTAACAACAATGTAATGATTCCAAAATATTTATAAAGAAGAAAACTTTTCTGCAATAATTTCCTTGTGGCTGAAGACAATATTGTGTCACTGCTTTTAAAAAGAAGAAAATATGGTTTTGGCTACTAATATGCCACAAATAATATACTATATTGCATTCCTTTGAAACTTCAGTCATTACACATGGTTTGACTAACCAGTGTTTATTTCTGCTGATGTTTATTTTAACTGCTGGTTAAGATCACTCTGAATTAATAGCAGTTTATTTAACACCAGACTGAGATGTTCAGTTGCTTTCTTCAGAATTGTTCCTACATCAATATATTCCTAAATCACTGCTTGGTTACTGCTGATCTTTCAGTGCATTCCCATGTCTTTCTATCAGATCAGCCATGACCTCATTGTATGACAGTATACACTCGAAGGACCATATGGCCTATTCCTATGGTGTTTCGCAATCTGTACCTCCACAATTCCCAAATACTTTATCATGCCCTTTTAAAATAAACATTCTGGTGTTCATTTGCATTAGTTTCCTTGCTCCTCAACGTTTTCACATGTTTTGTGATGTCTTATATTTCTTCCCTTTTTGTGTCACGTTGAGTCATAATCTGAGAACCATCTCGCCTGTCTTGGTGATTGTATTTTCTCCTAAAGATCTGTTACTGTTCTGTTGGTCCAGATTTTGAAGCAAGTATAAAAATAAGGCTAATGGATTCATTATTACTTTGAGCAAATCAAATCAATTTCTGATGTCTGATGTCTGCATGTGCTCAGCTAAACAGGGATATCAGAAAGATGTTTCTACGTTGCCCTGTTACCCTGGGGATACTTAGCCGCTCAACACACAATGATAAGTTAGGTATTGCCTGTTTAAGCATAAGTGATTTTTTATTCATGTGGTAAGCCTCAATTACTGCTAATCAGCCTTTACAGCACTGAACATTTACCTAATATGCACGAATTCTCATTCTGTTTGATTTATTTGTCTGCTGGAGCACTGTTAAAATGTAAATACATTCAGTGTTAAATTTCTTTCTGTCTCTTTTATGTTTCTATCTCTTTATTCCATTTCTTTTTCTTTCCCATTGTTTTGCTTTCTGTATATGACTTTACATTGGTTTCAGTATATTAACTAATACCTCTTGGTTTAACATCAGATTTGTTCAGCAAAGATTCTTCAATCTGATTTATTGAAGTGAACTCTATTGCTTTCACGGCTCAAAGGGAAAAGGCTTGATTTCCCCAGTAAAGGGCATCATGCTGAAATGGATCTGTATTTGCTGTAAATTGCCATGCAAAAGGCCATTACAAAAAATAAGCAGCTGTAAACATTACGTGCAATGACTGCCATTCGTTGACCAAAATACCTGGACCATCGTATACGTTAAGCGTTGCCTTTATTGTTTACATAGTATTAAATTGCTGCCTCAGAGATTCTCCCTAACTAATTGTTACTAGAATACTTGATGCTGTGATACATGCTCAGCTATTTCAGGCTTTGGTCTAATCCTCAGCCTGTCTGACATCAATTATTGTGATGTCCGCTGAGAAAAAAACATTCAACTCCATCTGCTTCACATGAATTTTCCTGATTTAGTTGTACTGTCTGTTGATTGAAATACCATGTGAATGTTCTTTCTCTTTGCATTCTGTATTACCAATGGTCAGGCATTTATTAAATGGAAGTCCACAATTAAGCCATTGCTTTAATTTCTTAAAGCCGAATAGCTGTAGAAAAACGACTTTAATTTGACCTTTCAGTTTACATTTACTTCTCTCTAACTGGTATACTTTTAACCTTCTAAGTAGAAGAGTCATTCTTCCTATTCTGAAGGCTGACTCACCAGCACAAAGCAATGGTTTTGTTTGGAAATTTCCATGAGGACGTTAGATTTATTCCCAAGCTCTTTAATGTCCCTGCTGATATACCTGTTTTCCTTAATTAAAATTAGGGTGGCACACTGTGTCACAGCGCCAGGGACCCAGTTTCGATTCCAGCCTTGGGCGACTGTCTGTGTGGAGTTTGTAGCATTCTCCCCGTGTCTACATGGGTTTCCCCTTGGTGCTCTGGTTTCTTCCCATGGTCAAAGATGTGCAGGCTAGGTGGACTGGCCATGGGAAATGCAGGGTTACAGGGATAGGGTAAGCAGGTGTGTGGGTGGGATGGTCTTTGGAGGGTCAGTGTGGACTCAGTGGGTTGAATGGCCTGCTTTCATGCTGTAGGGAATCTATAATCTGCCAGTTGAGATGATAAAAACCATGAAATAATGCTTAGATTTATATTTTGTTTTTCACATTTATGGCTTTAAGGTGGCACAGTGGCTCAATGGTTAACACTGCTGCCTTACAGCACCAGGGATCCGGGTTTGATTCCAGCCTTAGGTGACTGTGTGGAGTTTGCATATTCCCTCTCTTCTGCTGGGTGCTCTGGTTTCCTCCCACAGTAAAAGATGTGCAGTTTATGACAACTGGCTGTGGTATATGTGGGGTTACAGGGATATAATGGGGTGCTGTTTGGAGGGTCAGTGCAGACTCAATGGGCCACATGGCCTCTATCTGCCCTGTAGGAATTCTATGATAAGTTTTGGACATCCCAAAATGCTTAACAGTCAATAGTGTATCATCTTGGGAATGTAGCTATTGTTTCGATATAGGTACATAATTACAGTAAAGGTGCACAATTAAATAAATGATTTCGTTAACGATACTGGCTAGGGTAAAGACCATGTCATTTTTGATTGTGGACTGACATGGAAAAAGGACTGTTTCTTAACAAAAAAGATGCATTTTTTCAATGCTAGTTACTTGACACTCATTGTAATTAATGTTTAAATTGCTCTAGGTCAATGTATTGGTGGGAGGAAAGGTTTCAGGATGTGCTAGAGCCTAGGGGCTTGTATGAAGGAAGCTTGGGTCAACACCAAGTAGCTGATTGATCTGTAGACTATTGCCCAGTTATTGATGACAAAGACCAACTGGGGAGTCTCTCAGGCAACTGAACAACTTGTGGTTATAAATAACCACAGAAGAAGGGTCCGGACTCGAAACATCAGCTTTCCTGCTCCTCTGATGCTGTCTGGCCCGTTGTGTTCCTCCAGCTCACATTGTGTTATCTCAGACTCCAGCATCGGCAGTTCTTACTATCTCCTTGTGGTTATAAATGTTTGGGAGAATCTATTAGATCTCTGCAAGGGCAAAAACTGTCTCTTTTCTCTGCACGCTAAGCCTGAGGATACCCCGGTTGTTTCCCTTTTATGGTTGCTATAAGATTTGCCTTTTAATTGATACATTCAAAGACCTTTATGTGTGATCCAGTCACCTTGTGCCTCTTCCAAACAAGTGAAAGTATCTGGAGAAGGAAGATTGAGAAACAATATCTGATCAGCACCAGGATAATCTCAATAAACCCTGCAGGCAGGAACAACTAAATTGCCTTCCCAGTGTTTCCCTATGTTCATAACAGTTATATTCTTTTTTGTGTGTGTCTGTGTGTGTGTGCGTGTATGTGTCGGTGTCGTAATACTTGTTAAGTATAGAAGCCTAGTCTGTTTGTTCTTTCAAACTGAGTCTGAATATTAGGTAACTGGGAGAATTCTGCGTACTTTTTAAAATCTTTAATTAGCTCGGGTTGATTTCCAGTGCACTACCCCAGTGAAGTCCAACAGACAGGACATTAAGTGACATGTTTTTCTGTCTGTTATCATTGCATCTCTCATATTCATGATGGGGGACCGAATTATCAAGTCATTTTGGTTTATCATGAGAGGCAAAGAAGGTTATGTCCCAGATTTTAAGATCAACAATGAAACAAGATCGCTGACCTCGAGGCAACGCTGCCCGCGTAGATCTCTGTGGAGTAGCCTTCACTTTTACCAAAGACAATTTAAATCAGGTACCGATAGGGGATGTCTTGCTGTCTGGTAGCAAGCAGGAAGGGAATTAATCATATTGATGTATTCAGACACAGGAGAAAAGGAATTTTAAAACATTTATTTATTCTTCACTTTTAATTTAAATTTTCAGATAGCATAGCAAATGATTATGATTGTATAAACATAGAAGCTAAAATAAAAGAGGTAAATTTATTTTTTTTTAAATGTGGAATTTTTGTCTTAGAATGTATAAACGGGGAATTAGTTTTTAAAGGTCAGCGAGTATGTTTAGCCATAATTGTGAAGTTAACACACGGTTAAAATCCCACTTGCATCTCACTCAATAAGTAACTTTTTCAAAGGTTTCTATAGTGAGGCTAACAGCATTAAGAACACAAAGTTCCCTCTGCTTGCAGTATGGGCATTCCACAATCGCACCCAGTTTAAACAGTAAAAACACTGACAGCAATCTCGAAATAGCTACATTATTCTGTGCATATGTGAATTGCAGATGTTGCTGTCATTTTGAATGAAGTAGTGTGGCAAACATTGATAAGTTCGCCATCACAAAATTCAAGCATTTATACTTAGGTTTCTGGAGCAGGTCTTGAATTCATAAACTGCTTGATTCAGAAGTAAGGGTGTTACCATTGGAGCCATAGCTAATTTTGGTCCATATGCTTATAATCTGATTGAGCTATGTTCTCCTTTCTGTTTTATTACAACTTATAATAAAAGGCTGAGAATGTCTGGTCCAGTCTGAGCTCTGCAAAATATTTCCAGTCGTGGAGACTCTCAGAAATATGCGACAATAAAAGAAAAACTCACCAGATTATACGTGTTACAATGAGTCTACACATATGTTCCAGCAGATGTTCCTTAGCAAAACCCACTTTATGATGCCCAGTGAATGGAATGTCTTTCTTTTCCACAAAACTGTGATATGACATTCTGTTGGAATAATTCTGGTTTTTTACCGTGGTCTCCGTTTGTACATGATTGTTTGATCACCAAATGGAAAGACTGACGGAATAAAAATATGTATCAAC
This sequence comes from Rhincodon typus, assembly GCF_021869965.1. Classification (NCBI taxonomy): domain Eukaryota; kingdom Metazoa; phylum Chordata; class Chondrichthyes; order Orectolobiformes; family Rhincodontidae; genus Rhincodon; species Rhincodon typus. The sequence goes on along the minus strand of NC_063355.1, from coordinate 17,570,260 downwards.
ACCGATGGGATGAGACTCAGAACTGGTCACATAAGGACCACAATGGGCCTGTCAAAGAGAAGGTTGCCCTCTGCTCTGCAACTCCGGACTTGATTTTGGGGTGGATGGAAAGAGACGTGGTTCCTAATTTACAACCTCCCACCTGATCGAACAGACTGATTGACATTTATAGCATAGAAGGAGACTGTTTGGCCCATCATGTCTGTGCCAGTAACAAAGATCTGACTGCACTACTTCCAATTTTCCATCTTTTGGCCCATAGCCCTACAGACTAGGACAACGAAAATGAATATTAAATACTGCTTAAATGTTATAAGTTTCTGATTCAACCACCCCTTCAGGTTGTGAGTTCCAGATTCCCTTCACTCTGGGTTGAAAAAATATACCCTCAACAGTCCTGTTATCCTCTTAGTTTAAATCCATGTCCCCTGGTTATTGACCCCACTACTAATTAAAAAAGTTCCTTCCTATCCACCCCATCTATGTCTCTCATAATCCCTTTAGCAGGTCTCCTCTCAACTTTTGCTGTTGTTGAGTGGAAGGGTCACTGGACTCAAAACATTAACTCTGGTCACTCTCCACAGATGCTGCTGGACCTGCTGAGTTTCTCCAGCAATTTCTGTTTTTGTTTCAGATTTCCAGTATCCATAGTTCTTTGTTTTGTCCCAGCTTATTCAGTCTTACCTCATAGCCCAGGCAGCATCCTGGTAAACCTCCTCTGCACCTTCTCTAGTGCAATTCCATCCTTCCTGTAATGTGGTGAAAACAACTGCATGCCAAACTCCTTTTACATGACAGCCAGTATTTTATACTGCTACAGCATAACCTCCTTGCTGTTGAATTTTATGCCTCAGCAAATAAAACAAGCACCCCATATTCCTTCTTAACTACCTTACCTAGCTTCAGGGATCTGCGGAATATATACACTACGGTCTTCCAATCTTCATTACCTTCCAGTGTCCTACCATTCACACTACAATCCCTTGCCTTGTTAATCCTCCCAAAGTGCATTATCTCCTATTTTTTTTGTGTTGAATTCTATTTGTCACTGCTCTATCAACCTGAACAATTCGTTGGTATGCAGTTTATGGCTATTCTCCTCACTATTTGCTACCCTACCAATTTTTATGTCATCCATGAAATTCTTGAGTATATCCCCTTGATTTAAGTCCACATCATCAATGTACACCTCAATGAGCACAGGCTGTAGCATTGAGCATTGTGGAATCCCACTGGCAACAAATTTCTCATCACAGAAACATCCTTCTGCTTCCTGCCACATTATATACCCAAAGTGCCACTTTGTCTTGGATTCCATGGGATCATATATTCTTGACCAGTCTGCCATGAGGAACTTTACAAAAAGCCTTGCCAGACTCCATGCAGACTACATCAAAGGGAATACCCTCTTCAGCACTGCTGGTTACCTGCTCAAAACCTTCAATTAAATCTGTCAAACATGACCTTTCCTGAACAAATCCATACTGACTAAGCCTGATCAACCCAAGTCTCTCCAAGTGCAGATATATTCAGTCCTACAGAATTCTTTCTAATAACATTCCTCATCACTGAGGTTAGACTGACTAGCCTGTAATTTTCTGGTCTATCCCTTCCTTCTTCTTTTAAGTAATGGGACAACATCAGCAGTCCTTTAGTTCTCTGACACCTCACCTGTGGCTAGAAAGGATTTGAAAATTACCACCAGGGTGTCTGAGCTGGTCCCTCTATCTCCAAACTGCTCACTCAGGAAGGCATTAAATTCCACCTAGTTTTCACTGGAACCCAAGGATCAGAATTTTTCTCTGCTGCTGGCACAACATGGGCACAGTTGTATTAGCTGTCTGATGGGTAGAATGTTAGATATTTACTTCCATTCTGTGCAATGTATTATGGACATTTACATCAGCACCTAAGACCAATTTCTATCCACATGGTATCTTTGCCCAGTAGGGCATAGTTAACTAGAGGAGGCTGCCTCACAATGTGGTGTCACATTACCTCTAAATACTTAAAAACAGAAAGAAGTGACTAATGCTCCAAAGTACATGACATCACAGAGAAAATGTCATGAAGATGGCGTAACTAATCCCTCAATGATGTATGTATACATGTCATCAAATCACTACTTAAACTTTTCCATTTTACACCATTATTGACCACATATTTTCTCAATGAACTGGTTGTTCATTGTACCAAAACAATAAAGTTAATAAATCACATACAAATATTTTTTCTTGAAATAGCAACTCTTTAAGCAGATTAATCCTTTTTTACAAAATAAATCCTGTATTTCTGTTCCGTGGCTTTTGTTTGAATTAGATTCAATGATTAAACAGATTGCAATGCAAATTGACCATAGTTGATCTGGAATTTAATAAAATCTGAATCTATACATAATATTTCGTAAACTACCAAGCAAATTTGTCCTGTTTATAGATTTTTTTTTCAATTAGCTATTATGCTGAAATTTGTAAACAATTTAAGCATTAATAATGTTATCGAGAAATGATGTGAGATTCTGTACCGCTATAAATCAACTGCTTTAAATCCTGAAACATCGAAAAGAAGAATCCTGTCATTCTGTGAATTCTTCCTCAGTTTAGCAAGAAGCTGTGCAACTTCAATCTATAGGAAAAACACAGGGAGAGTGAATGAAGGTTTGCTTATCCCTTGCGCCTTATCAGGAAAATTTAAAAATCAAATTGCTTATAGACAGCTGCCCATTTGATGCGGTGTAAGTTTTGGCCAAATACTTTGAACAAAGATGACTTGAAAACCAGCATTGTGAGCACCATGTCAAAATTAGTGAATCATTCAAAGTAGGGCAAACAGTGAGAAACATTGAATAAACACAAAAAAATCAGGATCATGCAGCTAAGTTAGAAGTATGAGCAAGTAGATAACAAATGCAAACAAACACAGAGACGTGTGCAATTTTGCAATTTGGTAGAAAAGAAAAGGCTTGGGAATGTATAAATTCAATGAGAACAGTATGGAGGCACAGAGAGACCATGGAAAGCACAAGCAAAGATAGGTTTCAAGAAAAAAAACTTCTGAAAAAAAGAGAAGCTAGAGCAGTAATTTAACAAATTTGTATCAAATAAGTGTTAGATCATAATTTAAATCATTTAACTATTGAAGTGTTATTGTTGCTGGCTTGGCTCAACAAGTCTAATGCAAAATTGTAGAGTGGATCCACAATCAAGTTCACAATTTCTCTTTTAGTAACTTCTCAGTATAAGTGACATCAGGCACTCTTCTTAAGATGCTAGGACTAGTCAAATGTAATTTATCCCAAAGCTACCCTTTGAAGCAGCTTTACATCCCTTCCAGCTCATGAATTATGCACACCTAAAACAAAGAGTTAGAATATATAAGTAATAAGAAGTTAGAATATCATTGTCACTGCTGTCAGCAAACCTTGCAGACAAGTGAGAAAAAATTTGCAATTATATCACACTATATCACATCCTCTGGATGTCCCAAATGACATAGATTAATTATGTTTGTTATGTAAAGGTATCAGTACAGAAGTTGTACTGCAGAAATTAATGAACTAAAATAGAAAAATCTTCTTGAACCTGTATGGTCCACATCCATAGTTTTCACAAGAAGTGGCTACAGGGATAGCGGATGTATTGGCTTTGTGATAAAATATTTTGCATTCTAATAACGCTGTCTAAATTTATTTTTATTTCTGTCAGTAGTAATCCTTAGTCTATGTCATCAGAATTTGACAATCTGTGAAAATAATCTTTACTTGCACATATTTTTGAGTATCTGAATAAAAGGCAGATCTCGACTTTGTATGATCATCTGAAATAGATGATAGCAGGTCAGCACAATGACTACAATGGAAGTAGCAATCGTGAGAGATGTGAAATGTCACCAACTTACATTATCAGACAAGGTCTAAATCTCCCCTATGGTTTTCAACCATAATGTAATTCTCTCTTCATTGTAGTTTGCATTTTGGACTATTGCCAATAATCATGTTTAAAAAGTTTGTTGTATTTCTTGTGGCTTTCACATGTTTAAAGGACTAAAGGACTCAGACTTATGTGATAGATTTATGGGAAATCGTAATTCTTTTTCTAGTCATGAGTTTGAATTCTGAAATTCCATTAGGTATCAGATATTTCAAACCCTACTCATAAGTAACTTCTTACACCGTGTAAATTTGTAAAGTTGTAGTGTGATTAGATTACAATCCTTGCTTGAGTGCAGTCAAGGTCAGCAAAAATGATCTCAGAAATGCAAGTTATCAGTAAAGACCGAGGAAGCTGGGAGAGTTCTGTCATTGGAATGAAAGACTGCGAGGCAAATGAATAGAAGCTTTCTAATTTACCAGGAGGACATGAAAGAGTTGTTTTGTGAAAATTTCTCACTCTGATGAAGGATTCAAATGCTAGAAGGCAAATAAAACTTAAGTACCAGCTGCACAGAATCTTCAGCAAAAATAATTTCTCACCAATTTATAATAGAACGATAATGTTTTTAATAAACAAGATGGACAGAAACTGTTTCCACTAATGGAAAATATGGTAACCAAAAGACTCACACATACTATAAATAGTGAAAACTTCAGGCGGCAATCAATTAGAATGCCTTTAATGTAGTATGTTTTTATGACCTGGGTTGCACAGACAAAAAGGTGAAGAAAGCAAATTCAGCAATAACTTTTGGAAGAGAATTGGATATATACTTGAAAAGGAGAAATTTGCCAGGGCTATTGGGAAATGCATGAGAGTAGAACCAATTGGATCGATCTTTTAAAGAGTTCGTACAAGCACCAAATGGTCTCTTTTCTGGACTGTATGTCTCTATGAAAAAGCATAAAACACATATAGAGTCCAGTGTGGCAAGCTCAAAGGACATAATGCATTTCTAGACAAAGAGGAAATAAACAGAAAGTCAGGAACTGTAATTGTACAGCTTGTAAGGTTTAATGGACTGAAAAATGTCTTCTTGTGTTTCCAAAGTTTTGTTTCTGTCAATGTAGGTTGACATCTAAGACCTATGCTGCCAGCACAATCTGCCCTTTAGGTCAGTTTACCAAAAGCTTGAGCGAAAGATCATCTTAAGTTTTGTCTTAAAAAACGATGGTGAGGGGTGGAGGGAATGCATTTCAGAACTTAGAGCCTAAACAGCTAAACATTTAGCCACCAATTGTGTGTCAATTAAACCTGGGTACACACAAGAATTAGAGGAGTGCAGATATCCACGAAAGGTATGGAGCTGAAGGAGATTTTAGAGATAGAGAAGGGTACAGTCAGGTAGACATTCTAAAACAAAGGGATGAAAATGTTAAAAGCAAGATGTTTTTTGACCAGCAGCTGATTGTACTTCAGTGAATTTCATAGAATTTGGAACATATGACCAGGTCATTCTAACACAAATGATTCACACTTCACAAGAACCTCTTCCCATGATATTTCAGCTGAGCTGGTCGGCATTTCTTTATATTCCTTCACGATAGACCAACTTGCATACACAGAGTGCAGCATCAAGGTGTTGCTGAGTGCCAAATCAAATGTCATAAACTTTGATTAGACTTTCCTGTCACCAATTTCACTTGCAGATCAAACTGCAAGATTCTGGATGTGGTAATATGTATACAGTAACTGCGATCTTCAGCTCATTTAAATTTTCAGCTGCTTACATAATACAGAAAGGAACACAGGATCAAAATTATAGGAAAAGTCTAATTAAAAAATTGGAAATGGTTTCCCCTCTCATTGCTGTGGAATCCTCTTCAGTTTATAGACCTCAGTTAAATGTTTTTTTTTTAATTTTGACAGGAAAAACAAACGCTACAGCAGTTATTGTTGCAGCAAGCTTTGACACCGGCACAAATTAAAATCACTTATTCTATTTATATTCTGTGTACTATAGTGGAATTGCTGCCCAATGGCATACATGAGATGGGAATGGAAGGAGGCTGGGGGAGCTGTCTGAAAGTTTAGGGATGATGAGTTTGCCTATGACTAATACAGCCAAACTTGGTGGCATTTATATTAAACATTAATGCAAACTGTTTCTTTTCCCCATGACATTTGATGAGAGAAATCAAAGGGAAGAAACAAGGAGGCACAGGGCAAAAATTGAATTTTATTTCATTTTTTGGAGAAGCGATAATTGTAAATTTAATGGAAATTACATCTCTATAAAGGATTTGAATTCTTCAATAAATCTATTATTCAGATCTGTGAATAATAGCACAAAACTAGCAGTGTTTCACTTTGGATATCCCCTTACTCTTTAAACACAACATGGCAATTTTAAACTGTGTGCACAATAGTTTGCATTAGATTACAAATTAAATATTCCCATTGCCGTGCACTGTACTGAAGAAAAACTCACTGATATTGTCTATTGGAAATGTCATCTTGTAGGAGATTTGAAGTATCCTACTCCTATCCAATTAAACCACAGCACTTATCATTTCACAGATTCCTCATTCCAAATGTCCTTTGTTTAACAATACAGTACCATGTGGCAGTAAAAAAGAAATCTACAAATATAATGGAAACAATTAAAAATTGCTGTTGATGTACAGCAAATTAGCTAACAGCTCAAAGATTAACGAAATAAACATTTCAATTGAAGCAAAAACAGAAATTGCCGGAAAAGGTCAGCAGGTATCACAGCAACTGTGGAGAGAAATCAGGATGTGGAGGTGCCAGTGTTGGACTAGGGTGGATAAAGTCTAAAATCACATGACACCAGGTTATAGCTCAACAGGTTTATTTGAAATCACAAGCTTTCGAAGCGCTTACTCCTTTGTCAGGTCTGTCTGACTATAACCTGGTGTTGTGTGATTTTTGAGAGAAATCAGAGTTAATGTTTTGGGTTCAGTGCCCTTCTTCAGAACAGTTCTGCTGGACCTGCTGAGATTTTCCAGCAATTTCTGTTTTTGTTTCTGATTTCCACCACCAGCAGTTCTTTCGGTTTTTATTTCAGTTGAAGCCTCAATCCAAGCATCTAGTTTTCTGTCAGATGGTCCATGTCAAATCTGTCCAACTTTCACTGTTAGTATTTTTAACTATTTCAACTAAATCAACTTTAATGTTGGAAGAAAACGGGTTCATTCTTTGACGAGTGCAACTTTGATTTGGTATTTGATTCATTTTTACGATGATAATAACGCATTATCATAAATGAGACCTGGATTGAACATCTCGCTTAATTTAGTCAACTTTTATTCCAAGAAGTGGTTTCAATCTGAGGGTGAATGGCAGCAATTTTGTTGATAATGAAGCACAATTGCAGTTATTAAGCAGTGTAATGAATAAATAACATTGTTCAGCCTTTTATTAGTTGTCAAGTATTTCTGACTAATTCCTTATATTTGGTTACCACCACAACAACATATGACTTCAAAGACCTTTCTTTTAAACAAAATACTTGTGTGCTTTTTTCTCATTAAAATTCCCTGCCATTTGAGGGAACTACATTGAACTTTGTAAAAAAAGTAGAATCGCACAGTGTCTATCTTTCAAAAGCAGTGAGAGTTGAAGCTGTTCAGTAACCATGGTAACAGTTCCTTGATGATGCTCGTTCTTTTGGCTAAAATTAATGGGAAGCTCTTATCATCATTGCTTCAAGGCCATTTGCTCAAAATAAGATAAACCAGTGAAGTTGAACTGTAGAGAGAAACAAACATTTTGCTAAATCTGCCAGCACTGTCTTGTTAACTGCCTCATGAATCTAAAAGCTCATTTCAGTGGGAGCCAAATTGATAGAATGTAAATGTAAAGTCAATTACCATAGTGATGGGAAAACATCTATCTTGTTACTGTTCTGGACTGGACAAAAAGTGGAAAAAGTCCTGAAACAGCACATCATCTTTGAACAAAAATAAAGTTGCTGGGAAAGCTCAGCATGTATGGCAACATCTGTGAAGGAGAAAACAGAGTTAACATCTCGGGTCCGGTGACCCTTCCGTAGAGGGTCTGAAGAAGGGTCACCGGACCCGAAACATTAACTCTGTTTTCTCCTTCACAGATGCTGCCAGAGCTGCTGAGCTTTTCCAGCAACTTTGTTGTTGTTCCTGATTTACAGCATCCACAGTTCTTTTGGTTTTTACATCATTTTTGAATTTAGCTTGATGTGGACACCAAAAATGCATTCTTTGCAGAAGTCTTCAAGGATCAGGAAAGCATCTTTCTTAAAACAATAGCAGTTTTACTTCAATTTCCATGCTAAACTTAGAGAGAAATCTGTGAGTTCCAGTACATGCTCAGTTGTCTGCTTTCAATGGTTTCATCATTAAAAATGGTGCTGACTGGAATGCAGTTGTACAACAAGACACGCAGGAGTTGGTGGGAGCAGTAGGGAATAATAATTGGAGAAATTCCAGGAATCGAAGGACAGGGTGAAAGCAGATGTCATCCAAGAAAACTTCTAAGGGGACAGGCATACCTTTTCTCTTTCTCAACTCCTTGTGCCAAAAGGGCTATCCTAATGCTTTACAAGCTGTGATCAGGCAATGAAGGATATGAGAGAAGCTGGGGATTTTGCATGCAATTTTACTATCATTCATAATCATGTTTGACTGCTATTTGCCCTGTTTTCGGTTGGGCCACCCCTCTCCCAGGGTTCATGAATATATCCAGAAAATATTGGAGCACTCCAAAATGACAATGGCTATGCATTTCTAATTTTCAAGGGACCGAAGTATACTCCTTGCAGAGGTGTTTCAGGTTCTCAATGTTTGATATAAATAAAGGCTCATTGTTTGTTGCTATTGTTTAATTCCTTTTGCCAAAGGATCTTGTGGTAATAGACATATTTCAGAAGCTGGGAGGCTTTCAGACTTTGCCTGGGGGCACGGCAGATGTGGAAAACAATTACCATCTATGCCAGTCAAGTCATGTTGTGGTAGTATTTGCAAGAGCACAGGAGAGGTGTGCACAGCACAAACCTGGATAACACTGATTTAGCAAACAAAGTGGAGAACAGCAGACAGGAGAGCTACAGAGGAGCAGAGATGTTAAGAGGCACTATCCACCTTTAGAGCAGGGACAGAATCGCAGCTTCCTTGACCATTCTAAAGATCAGTGCATGTGCTGGCGTCACAGAAATGCTCACGATAGTGAGGAGGAAGGGATGAGCAGAATAGATCAGCTCATAATCGTCAAATTGTAGAAAGGTAACTACCTCAGCAGGAAACCAGTCATTCCATCATTTCCAAGCCAGCAACTCAGCGAATCCCACTCCATAGTCCTTTCCCTGTAGCTTTGCAAATCTTTTCTCTTCAGTTAATTATCAAATTCCCTTTGGAAAGCTCCAGTTGAGTCTGCACCCTGACACTCTCAGGCAGGGTGTCACAGATTCTGTCCACAGAGTAATTAATCTTTTTAAGCCAGTGCCCAATGTTTCTTGATCCTTGCAACAATGAAAGAGTTTCTTCCGATCAATTTTATCCAGACTCTCTCATGGTTTTGAGCAGCTCTACTAAATCTCCCCTCAATCTTCTCTTCTCTCGGGACACAGATTCAGCTTCTCTAATTTATCCTCCCAAATGAATTTCCCCATTCCAGGTACCTTTCTCACAAATCTGTTCTGCAGTTTCTCCAATGCCCTCACATCCTTTCTAAAGTATGGCTTTTCCTCAATGCACCTAATACTCCAGTTGAGGATAAAGCATTATTTTATAAAGATGTGCCATAGCTTTTTAGTTGTTGTATCATATAAAGTTTAAAAATTCAGGATTTTCTATGCTGTATTAACCACTTTCTTAACTGCACTGCTGCTTTCAACAATTTGAATATGTATCCATAGATCCCTCTGCACTTCAGAATCCTTCAGAATTGTGCCCCTTGAATTGTGTATCTTCTCTCCATTCTTCCAACTAAAGGGTGTCACCTCAAACATATATTTAATTTACCACATGTCTGCTCATTGCACTAACTTGCCCATGTTCTCTTAAAGTCCATTACCATCCTTCTCACAATTCATAATGTTTCCAAGCTTTGTGCCGTCTGTGTGTTTTGAAACTGCATGTCTAGGTTATTAATATGCGATAAGAAAAGCAATTGTCCTAATATCGACCCCGACATACTGTCCAATAAACAACCATTCACCATTACTTCCTGTTTACTGTCACTCAGCTAACTTTATGTTCCTTGCACTTGTGAGCTTCAACTTTACTGACAAACCTGTTATCTGAACTATTTTAATTCTGTACAACCCCTGAAAATGAGCACTGAGTAGCCAATTACTGTGCCTGTTTCAAACTACATTCAACAAATCAAGACTTAACAGTGTAACTTTCTGTCCTCTTTTCTGTTTTGACAGCTGGTAAGATGCATTTGTTGATAATTGCTATCTTGTTGTTAGCCACGTAGACAGTACATCTCTTTGTCAAGGTTTACTTAACAATGAATCATCAAATGCAAGTGTCAGGCTGCATAATAATAAACAGTTTGAAAACCAATTATGGATAGGGTAGATAATTGACTGATAAGATGAATACTGCTTGTAGTAAAACAAGAATAAATCCCCATAATGATTTATGTCCTTGCTGTAAGTCCCAGTCTGGAAATGCGTTGGAATCATGCTGAACCATTCGCAGAAAGTGAGATTGTCATGTTTATACTAATGAATGTATTCTGCAAAAGTTTATGAACTATGTATTCCTAACGCTAACATACTTAATGTGATCTGAAAGTTATACTTGACAAGCATGAAGAATTATGAAAGAGTGCAACTTGCAATAAAGTTAGAGAAAAAGAACAAAGAAAGATAATTTGAAGGTTTGCATACAGAGCCTTAAAAGAGATTTATGTGCTGATATAAAATGTTTACTTATATTGGATCGAGTAGGCAAGGAGAAACTGTTCCCACTTGTATAATGATCGAGAATGACGGGACACAGATTTAAAGTAATTTGCAAATATAATGTGAGGAAACAACAATTTTTCACACAACATGTATTTTGGGTCTGGAAGTGTGGTGGAAGTATGTCTTATCAGGGAATTCAGGAGAGCGTTGGATGTTTTACTTGAATAGAAACAACGTGCAGGTTTACAGTGAAAATGTCCTAATGCTCATTTGGAGAGCTTATGCAGACACAGGGGACCAAATGACATCCTTCTACACCATAATAATTCTGTGATTTTGTGATCCACCCATCTTCCCTGTTGTTGGAGGTGTGGTATTGATATGCCTGATCCCTTTAAGATTCTGGTCAATTACAACTCTAACGATGTCGATGGCGTACTTTTGGTGTTATTGAAGATCAAAAGGAGGAGGTTAGCTTTCCCTTCTTGCTTTTTGAAAAGTAAACTATATATTGTATTCAGCCTAGTGGGCCATATTGCCCCTAATTTATCCACACCTCACAATTTAACGATTTCCTCTCAGTTGCTCATGGGAGCCACCCATTTTTAATTCCAGTTTCCCTCTTTTGCCCTCTTGGTTTTCCTCTCCCTAATTTTCCTTCATGTGGCGGTGCCAGTGTTGGACTGGGGCAGACAAAGTCGGAAGTCACACAACACCACATTATAGTCCAAGAGGTTTATTTGAAATCACGCAAGCTTTTAGGGCACAGCCTCTTTGTCAGGTGCAGTGAGAGAGCAGGGCACACAGACCCACAGTTTATAGGCAGAGAGATCAAGGGCAGAGAGATGAAAATATCACACAACTGGTGTGAGTGGAGTGTCAGATGATAAATCTCTGGAGGTGATCAAGAGTGTTAGACAAGTGTCAACAGTTGAATAACCAGTGAAGGGATTACCGACAATCCGATTAAATGAGGCAGAGAGATAATTACACAAAATTCAAAATAGGGTGGTGCTGAAGACAAACTAAATGACTGGAATCGCATGCCAAATTCAAAACTGTAGAAACTAATTACAGTAGAGAGATCATCACAATTTATCAAGGTGATGCAGTCAAAACAAGACAGTAAGGAACACTTTGCAGATCAGAACAGTGTGGTGGTGTCCCCTGTAGTGCAACATGAACTCAAAATCATGGTTGACGCCGTCTTCAGGGTACGGAACTTAGCTATCAGTCTCTGCTCAGTGATTCTGTGTTATTGTGTCTACCTTGGAGGATGTTGATCCAAAGATCGGAGACTGAATGCCCTTGACTGCTGAAGAGTTCCCTGACTGGGAGGGAAGATTCCTGTCTGGTGATTGTTGCCTGGTGTCCATTCATCCTTTGTCATGGCGTCTGCACAGTCTTGCCAACCCTCCCTCAGGGAATCCTTGCCTGCAGCATATGACATGGAAAACATTGGCCAAGTCACATGAATATCTGCCATGCATGTAGTGCCATATGTGACGGTAGTTTCCATGTCAATCATCTGACATGTCTTGCAGAGTTGCCATAGCAGGGTTGTGTGGTGTTGCGGTCAATGTTGTCCTGAAGGCTTGGTAGTTTGCTGTGACCAATGGTCTGTTTAATATTTGAAGGTTGTTTGAAAGTGAGAAGTGGAGGCATAGAGAAGATTTTGGCAAGATGTTCATCGTCATCAATGACATGTTGAAGGCTGCGAAGAACGTGGCTTAGTTTCTCCGCTCCGGGAAAGTACTGGATGATGAAGGGTTCTCTATCATACGCATCCTGTGTCCGTCTTCTGAGGAGGTTGTTGCAGTTTTTCACTGTGGCACGTTGGAACTGGCAATCGATGAGTTGAGTATTGTATCCCATTCTTATGAGGGCGTCCTTCAAAACCTTCAGGTGTCTATCATGTTCCTCCTCATCTGAGCAGATCCTGTGTAAGCACAGGGCTTGTCCATAGGGGATTGGCTTCTTTAATACATTTAGAGTGGAAGCTAGAGAAGTGCAGCATCATGCAACATCTGTGGGCTTGTGGTACAGTGAGTACTGAGTGTCCATCCCTTGATGGAGATGCGTGTGCCCAAGAATGAGCCTGATTCTGAAGAGTAGTCCATGGTAAGTCTGACAGTGGAATGAAACTTGTTGCTATCACTATGTAGTCGTTTCAGTGATTCCTCGCTATGTGTCCAAAGGAAGAAAATGTTGTTAATGTATCTGTTGTATAGTGTTGGTCGGAGGTCCCGCAGAGCAAAGAAGTATTGCTCAAACTTGTGCATGAAAATGTTGGCATATTGGGGCTCAAATCTGGTCTCCATGGCTGACTCAGAAATAGTAAGAACTGCCGATGCTGGAGTCAGTGATAACTCAGTGTGGAGCTGGAGGAACACAGCAGGCCGGGCAGCATCAGGGGAGCAGGAAAGTTGACGTTTTGGGTCGGAACCTTTCCATTTTTGAAGAAGGGGAGACGATGGCCTAGTGAATTCAATAAAATATCCGGAATTTAGAATCTAATCATGATCATGAATCCATTGTCAACTGTTGTAAAAATCCACCTGGTTCACTAACGTCCTTTAGGGAAGGAAATTGCCATCTTTATCTGGTCTGGCCTGCATGTGACTCCAGACCCACTGCCCTTTGGGCAATTAGGGATGGGCAATAAATGCTGACCTAGCCGGCGATGACTCATCCTATGAATGAATAAAGAAAAAAAGTACAATGGGACGTCCAGGTGTGCGAGCTTTGTGTATCTTCAGAAGGCAGTAGAAGTCTCCTACATGCGAAGTGCATGGATGGGAGCGCATAGGTTACTCTGAAGGTCTGGATCAAAAGTCTGTTGAGTTGATGGATGTGTTCTTTGGTCTGGTCAGATCGACCACAACATCGCACAACCCTGCGTGGCAACCTGTGAAAGGCATGTCAGGTCATCGACATGGATGCTACCATCACACGTGGAAACAGCACCCACCATGTATCTGGCAGATATTCATGTGACTTGGCCAATGCTGAATATCTCATACGCTGCAGGCATGGATGCCCCGAGGCATGGTATATTGGTGAGACCGTGCAGACGCTACGACAATGAAAGAATGGACACCGCACAACAATCGCCAGATAGGAATCTTCCCTTCCAGTCGGAGAACACTTCAGCAGTCAAGGACATTCAGCCTCCAATCTTTGGGTAAGCGACCTCCAAGGCAGATTTCAAGATACACAACAATGCAGAATCACCGAGCCAGAACTGATAGCTAAGTTCCGTACCCATGAATCCAGCCTCAACCATGAGTTTGGGTTCATGTCGTGCTACATGTGACCCCACTACACTGTTCTGTATCTGTAAAATCTTGCTTACTGTCCTGTTTTGGCAGCATCACCTTGATAAATTATTATGATCTCTCTACCTTAATTAGTTTCTACAGTTTTGAATTCGGCATGCGATTCCAGTCATTTAGTTTGTCTCCAGCACCACCTTATTTTTAATTTTTTGTAACTATCTCTGCCTCATTTAATCGGATTATAGGTAATCCCTTCACTGTTTATTCAGCTGTTGAAACTTGACTCACTGTCTAACACTCTTGGTAACCTGCAGAGATTTATCATCTGACACTCCAGTTGTGTGATCTTTTCATCTCTCTGCCCGTGATCTCTCTGCCTATAAACTGTGGGTCTGTGTGCCCTGCTCTCTCACTGCACCTGACAAAGGGACTGCATTATGAAAGCTTGTGTGGTTTCAAATAAACCTGTTGGACTATAACCTGGTGTTGTGTGACTTCTGACTTTCCTTCAGTTAACTCCTTCAGCAGTTTATTGTGCCTTAGAATATGGTTAATCCAACTATTTTTTTGTTGTAAACTCTATAGCAGTCTATTGTCTTCCATCCTGTAAGTGTTCTCACGTTGTTTCCCAACTTGTCTATCTTTCACCAAAGGTCAAGTTGTCACCATCCTTCGAGACGAGCCTGTTCTTTTATTAGAGACAGATGGTTGGTGGCACCTTAACCTGAGGGTCGTTGAGAAGGGGAGCCCTTCATGGAACCTTGAGCCAGTGCTGAAATTGAACCCACACTGTTGACATTACTCTGCATCACAAACTAGCCATCCAGCCAACTGAACTCACAGACCTCCTTCACCAAAGCCATATTTCAGAATCTTTCAATCTTTGGATGTCTGCATTCCTCAAGGCCCATGCTTCAGCCCCATACAACAAGACACTTCAAATCATAATTGATCATCCTTTCCTTCGATCACTAGTTATTGGAGAAAGCATTTTGTTCCCATGGTTATTCTAGCTTTGATTTACTTATGGCAATAAACGATCTTCAAACTATATTAAAGCTTGTTCCAGCTGTTGATCATTTCTCTTGACCTCTGTATTGCACCATTATTTCTTCCAATCTTTAGAATTTATAATTGGAAAAGTAAAAGAATGATTGTAGTTACATATGTGGGAAAGTCTGTTACAATCAGAGCAGTATTTTGTAAAAATGAACCTGGTGTGATCAGCTATGGGTTGAGATAAGGTTGTCTAACATCACCATTGCTCTTTAACATCCATGTGGAAGCCATGGTAAAAAGAACAGGGTGAAGTACAGAAAGGTGTCAAGGTAGGAGGACAATTGAAGGAGGTGATATTTGCATATTGGAAGTGCCAGTTGGCTAATGTGGTAGAAGACCTACAGATACTTATGACAAAATGAATGATGTGGTGAAATTTATGGAGTAAAATGACTGCAATAAGAAAGGCAAAGATATATTATTGCAGAATTTCAGATTGTGCAGAAGGTAATTGAAGTTGCTGATATTTGTGAGTTTGCTGAGTCTAGAAAACTTTAATTAACAACATTGGATTAAAAATGCTTTGTGATCATTTCTCTACATTCAATTGCTTCAAATTTTCCCTCAGATTTTATTAAGGTGTATAATAAGGCTTTGAAACTGATGGATAGACTGGATCTTTTTCACTGGAGCATAGGAGATTGAGAGGTGATCTTATAAAAGTTTGTAAAATCATGACGGGTATGGGTAGGGTTAATGGTAGGTATGGTTTCTCCAGAATGGGCGATATCGAGACTAGGGGGCATTTTTTAATGTGAGAGGACAGAGATTTAAAAAAGACATGAGGGGCAATTTTTTTACACAGAAGGTAAGTTCGCGTGTGGAATGAACTTCACAAGGAAGTAATGGATGTGGGCACGGCTACAACATTTAAAAGACACTTAGTTAAGTACACAAGTAGGAAAGGTTTGGAGGGATATGCTCCAAGAGCAGGCAGGAGGGACTAGTTTAGTTTGGGATTCTATTCAACATGGACCAAAAGGGTCTGTTTCCATGCTGTCTGACTCTATAAATCATTAGATTCAGTATAAATAATGTTAGGAATCATTGTCCAACAGACAGAAACAATGTCAAACCTAACATCGCAACATGAATTGGCTGTTGAAAGGGCTGCCTTATTTTGCCTGCATAGAGTTACATAACTGTTCATAGCCAGGATGACGATGATTTGGTAATCCCTCCTCAACTACTGCTTGAAGTCATTGGTTTTGTGCCCATGATTTGTAGCTATTACCCATTCACTGCTGGAAGGCTGGTTTGCAATGCAGAGTAACAACAACTTTAGGTGTCCCATTCCCATACTGGCTGAGGTTACCCTGCCTTCTCAACTTGGGTCCTCACCTGAGGCATGGATGTCCCTCAGGTCACACTCATGACTAGTTATTTCTTTCCAATAGGAGAGCAGCTGATGGTTCTCTGTGACCATAGTCAATAAATGTGGAGCTGGAAAAGCACAACAGAAGCATCATCCGAAGAGCAGGGAAGTCAAAGTTTTGGGCTGAAACCTTTCATCAAGAGTCCTGGCAATTTGGCAAATTAGATCCAAAATTGGTTTAGCAGCAGGAAGCAGAGGGTGATGATTGAAGGGTGTTTGTGTTACTGGACATCTGACTTCAGTGGTGTTTCGCCGGGTTTGTTGTTGTGCATTAATGATCTAGACAGGAATGTAGGAGTTTTGATCACCAAGTTTGTGGATGACATAAAAATTAGTGGTGTGGTAAATGGAGAGGAGGAATATAGACAGACTAGTGGATGCGCTGAACAGTGGCAAATGAAATTGAATCCAGCAAAATATACAGCTGTTTGTGCTGGTGCGGATGAGATGACCTGAGTGAGTGAGTAGGCAGCACAGAGGGCATACAGGTTTCGAAGGGTTGAGAAATTAGGAAGATGTGAACAAGTGAGCCAAGATGTCACATGTGACAAGGAGAGGGGTGTAGCATGATATTTGGTGGGATGTGCAGTAGCAGAGAGAGAATGAGGGCACACACTGATGATGGCACTTACCATGGTGCAGTGTAGAAGGTCATTGACGTTCTTCCTGAATTGTTGCATGCTCCATTGGTTAGTTGAGGCCACACTGACCCAGTAGTGACCTTGGCCCAAGCTGGTAGGCTCTGGTGTTGTGGCCTTCTCTGGTAGCACTGGAGGAAGAGGACAGCCCTCGTCTACACCATGCCATTCACTAGGACATCGAGGTTTCTGTTGGAAAGTCACTGTGCAAACTTCCCCTTATTAGGCATGCCCTCTCGGAGTGTGTGCTGCCCTGCAGGGCAACTTTGGAATGCCAGCATTGGTCTGGGTATGCAAGGGAGTTTTACAGATGGTGCTATCACCAGGGATGCTGGTTTCTTTTAGGATATCCAGGCAGCTGAGAGATCTTCTCGCTACAGTGAGTGGACAAATAGTGCTGACATTGGACAAGAGGGGTATCTAGGGGCATGGTAGGTGGTGAATGAGGCACATTTGGAATGCAAACTCACGAGCCTCCTAGAGAAATCTTTCATGAAACTCCATGAAAATGACATCTAATATCATAAGATTCAGTCTTTTCAAAATGGTGGAAGAGCTCAAGCAATTTGTATTTTTGATATTGCATCCAAGTGGATAGGAATTTGCAACTTTTTTTTACCAACCTGCAATCAAAAATAGACATTTAAAAGAACATATATCACAGCAGAATACAAATACAGTGCAGAATTTGTGTCGATATTGCTGAAGAGTTCAACAGGTTAATGCCACCACACTGTGCAAAGTGTGGATGGTTGGCAAGATGAAATTTATGGAGCTTTGAGTCTACAGCAGGAACTTTACATGCTGGAGCAGCAAATACCACACACAATGTCTGCTGCATGTTAGTTTTATAGGTGCTGACCTAAGGTGAAGCATAATGTCTGTCCTGGTGGAGTATATTGCTCAAAATAGTAATTGAAAAATGAACAGAGACCTGATTAACAAAAGTTAGAAATGTGTGTTTATGTAAAACATGATTTTCTGTCTTTGCTAAGATGTACTCACTCAGTTGTTGTGATGAAAAGCAGCTGAATGGGGACATGACCTGTTTATAATTTTGGATCACACAATCAAATTGGTTGAGAAATCCCAGTGCATCAAAATGGCTTAAATGGCTCAAAGGCTTTGCTATTGACTAGAATTACTTTCTGCACTTGTTATCCGTTGGCACATGGCCAGCACTTTCAATTAAGATTTCAGGACAGATTTGCATTCATCCAGAGCGCAATTTGTATTATTTTCTTTTAAAAGCTATACATTTTTTGTGATAATTGAACGAAGTAACTAAATACAAATGAAACCTCATTAGTAACTTAATTTTAGCTTACTGAGCCTTTGTTTTATTCATTCCTGGGGTGAGGGTGTTGCTGACCAGGCAGCATTTATTGCCCATCCCTAATTGCCCAGAGGGCAGTTAAGAGTCAGCCACATTTACATTAGTTTGAATCTCCCTCAGATTCATTTGAACTATGCTCAAACATAATTTTAGTAATGTCCAAATAATGTACAGTTGTAAGATTTGCTGAATATAGATATCCTACAGTATTTCAGACAGTGTGTTGTGACTGCACCAAATTTACTTTCTGAATATCAGGAGGACTTTAAAAATGGGTCTTTCATGACACGTTCAACCAGAAATCAATTATTCCAGAGCTCAAGAACCCAGAAATTCAGCAGTGCCCATTTTCCTGATGTTCAAAGACTCCCTAAGGCATCAAGAAAATGCAGCGATCTGCTGCCCACTATTGTCCATTCCTCACTCCCCGCCACCCAATCATTGCCACCATATCTGTCCTCCCAAATGCTCTCACGTCCTCACTGCCTCACCCTGATGCCACTGCTGATTGTATACTCACTCAACCACCCACTTTCATCATTCGTCTGAGCATTGTTGCTGGCATTACCCAACAGGGTCTTCAAACCTCAGACAACTACCTGTTGCTTACTTTCTTAATGGAAATAAGGCCTGAAGGCTGGACTTAGAGCCACTTTGGATCCTCTCAGTCAGGGAGAGGAATTGTAACCCATTTTCCTTCACATCTCCACAGCCTCAAACATTAGTATGGATGAATTACTTGGCCAAAGTAAGTGGATTATAATTATATGTGTAAAAAATGGAAAGGAATTATTAATAGCTAAATATAGATTGCAATTCTGAGATTTATAAAATATTAGATTTTGGGACTTGTATAGGTAAAGCTAAAGCAAATGAAGCATTTCATGTGACCTGCTATACAGTCTGCCTGATGATAAGCCTGAATTGTTTGATTGTTAGTGATCAAAGGAGAATTAGATAACTTTACTAAGAATGTGCAAGGTAGTTATGCATGGAGACAATGACAACAGTTTCTGAGTTTATAATCTGTATACTCTGAGTCCCAAACATCCCAGAAAAGTGTTGAATGTACTAGTTTATGAATAGTTATGCTGTGGTCTGTTCATTTCCTTGTAAGATCAAAGGGAGTTGGAGTCAAGAAAAGCCAATGAGCAGTTCTACTTGGGTGGAAGGTTAATATATTTCATGTTGTTATGGGAAAGACGGCAGAAGAAACTATTTTGGAGATCAGATTACAGGTTTCCCTATATATCAATTAATATCACAGATCGACAGCAGAAGTTCAGTGTGGTTAGCAGAGGTTAGAGGCTGCTTGGGACAAGTTACCAAAGCTTGTTGTGGGAAGGAGACTGTCTTTAGTTGCAAAGACTGGTCCTACAACCTTCTACGGATTTTGGAAGATTTGCTCTGGCATGCCCAGGGGAAGGAGAATAATTGGTGTAACCTTCACTGCTGAAGATAGATTTAAGAAACCATCCAATAACTGAGGAAAAAACAAAGTCTCTCAAAGTTCCAACTTGATGAAATGAGGATACAGGAATCCAACGCAAGCAAAAAACAACCGTGCCCCATTTAGAATAAGAATTATAAATTCATAGAGAGCACAATGCATTCATGAGGAGTGTTATGGATTACAAGCACAAAAAGAGAATCCTCCACTTTATAGTTCCAATCATACATTATCTATAAAAAGTAAACAGTTTTTAGTCAGAGACAACACAGAGTGGAGCTGGAGGAACACAGCAGGCCAGGCAGCATCAGAGGAGCAGGAAATTTGCCTTTTCGGGTCGGGACCCTTCTTTAGAAATAGGGAGGGGGAAGGGATCTGGGAAATAAATAGAGAGAGGAGGGGTGGGGCTGGGGAAGGTAGGTGGGATGGTGATAGGTGAGAGCATGTAGGCAGTGGTGGGGATTGCTCAGTGGGATGGGTGGAGCCGATAGGTGGGAGAGAAGATGGACAGGTTGTGTCAGGTCAAGGAAGTGGGAGGGAGGATGGGTGGGGCTAGGTAAAAGTAAGTGGGGTGGTGATAGGTTGGATGCAGGTAAGGGGTAGTGGGGATTGGTCGGTGGAATGGGTAGGGCAGGTAGGTGGGGAAGAAGATGGACATGTTGTGTCAGGTCAAGGAGGTGGGAATGAGAGGGATGTTTGGATGTGGGATGGGACAGAGGTTGTGGAGATTTAGAACTGGTGAACTCCCTGTTTAGGCCATCGGGCTGTAGGCTCCCGAGACAGAATATGAGGTGTTGCTCCTCCAGTTTGCATGTGGTGTCATTGTGGCACTGGAACAGGCCTCCCCATTTCTAAAGAAGGGTCCTGACCTGAAACATCAACTTTTCTGCTCCTCTGATGCTGCCTGGCCTGCTGTGTTCCTCCAGCTCCACACTGCGTTGTCTCTGACTCCAGCATCTGCAGTTCTTGCTATCTCTGAGTCTTTAGTCAAAGGTGCTTTTCGTCATTTCTTACAGTGAATATCTTAAAATATGAATTTTGATTTGTAAGTCTTTCAGCTCTTAACTGGGAATTCAAATTTTGTCTTAAAGTTATTGTTTTCAAGGTAGTTTGAGACAAATAAGATAGAGGTGCAATAGTGATGTGACCTTCACTTCAGCAATTAATCCAAGACCATTTACCCAGATGCCCTATCATCTGATCACTCTTTTAAAAGTAAAATACTTTTAGAGATTTTCCATAACTTGGTTTGGTTGGGTGAGGTATTAATAAACAATTTTAAAAAAACCTGAATCTTCCTCTATAATGACCTGTCCCTTTAATTTGCTGCTTGGAGACATTGATGAGCTTGTGGTGAGTTGGGAACATTGATGAATAATCTGTAAAATACTTACGTTATTGCACTATTACAGATATATCAAATATCATTTATCATATATTGCTGTGATGAACATGAATATCAAAGTAATTAGTTCTGGAAGGAACCTGAAAAAATTGGAATAATTAACAGGATTAAAATAAGGAACAGCTAATGGCATCTAACCATCAGATTAGAAAAGTGATGATTCAAAATACTGCTGAGGCTGACATGACATTAGATATTTACAATTTGTTGTCTTGCAAAAACAAATCTATGAATCTGTCAGACCTGGTTCAGAGGTAGCAATGTTGCCTTTGGGCTAACATGCAGTGCATTTAAGCACCACTCCAGAGATTTTATCAGGTCATCGAGGCTGACAATCCAATGCAGTATGGAAAGAGTATTGCCCATCAAAAGTCTCATCTCTGAACCCAAAGCCCTGATGTTTCCCTCAAGTGGACAAAGAAAGTCCCACAACAGATTTTGAAAAAAGGGGAGAATAGTTTGCTTCGCGTCATGGCCAATATTAACTCCACAATCGACATCACAACCAGAGCACTGGGTCATTTACCTGAATGCTGTTTGTTGGTGACTCATGTATGAAATTGACTGCATTTTCCAGACTTTACATTTACTACACATGTAAAAAGCATTTAACCCAAACCCGAAATGTCAACTTTCATGCTCCTCTGATGCTGCCTGGCCTGCTGTGCTCCTCCAGCTCCACACTGTGTTATCTCTGACTCCAGCATCGGCAGTTCTTACTATATCTAATTGGTTGAAGATTTTTTAGATTTTCTGAGGATGTGTAAGTTATTGAAAGATGCAACATTCTTTCTCTTACAAAAATGCAGTGTGAAAATAAAAAATTACAATTCAAGAACAATTTCTTCCCTGCTGTTATTGGACCTTTGAATGAACCGCTCACATATTAAAGTTGATCTCTCTCTGCACCTTCTCTGTAGCTGTAACAATTAAGGAAAGTTAGGAAAAAAGAGACAGAAGTGAAGAGCTTCCCACCATCAGCAGTGAAAAGTCTCATTTTCCAATTAATGTTAACAGGCAGGACAAGACTCTCACTAGTGAGTGGCAAGAGGCCAATTTTCCAGCTTTAGAATGCATTAATATTCTTATTATTATGTTCTCTCACCTCATTGATAAACAGTTTCCATTCTCCCACCTGCCATTTCAAAACAAGACAGCATGAAAATCAAAGCAGTAACCTCATGGCTCCAGCTCGCCTCTTGCTTCTCCAGACCTCCATCAGTCACCAACATCTCAGCATACACTCCATGGGCAGCGTCTACATGCAACACCCACCTCTGTCCAACTGGACCTTCAGGGCACCATCATCAAAGCAGGGTGCCAATTACCCTCTGTATGTGTGGCAAATAAAATTAACTGTGCAGAGTAGCTGTGGACTTTCAGTGCTTCAGTGCGGCTGGCCTTTACTAATGGTGCCAACGGCAAGACACCCAGAAGGTTTTGGCAGTGGGCAATACCTCCACCTTTGGCAAGTGAAAGAATCCGACGAGTGGGAAGCCGTAGGGAGCAGTGCACAACTAATGAGGCCAATTTGAAAATTTAGTGTGAGAAAACTCACCAGCACTTGCAGGGAGAAACCGGTTCGACATAGGAGCAGAAATTAGGCTATTCAGCCCATCGAGTCTGCTCCACCATCCAATCATGGCTGATAAGTTTCTCAACCTCATTCTCCCACTTTCTCTCTGTAACATGTGATCCCCTTGACAATCAAGAACCTATCTATCTCTGTCTTAAATATACTCAATGACCTAGCCCCCACAGTCTTCTGTATAAATTCATCACTCTCTGGCTCAGGGCGATATGGTGGCTCAGTGGCTCAGTGGCTGGCACTGCTGCCTCACAGTACCAGGATTAGTCATGGGCAAACTCATCATCCCCAAACTCTTGGACAGCTCCCCCAGCCTCCTCCTATTCCAATCCCATGTGTTCCATTTGGCGGCACGGTGGCTCAGTGGTTAGCACTGCTGCCTCACAGCACCAGGGACCTGCATTTGATTCCACCCTCGGGGGACTGTCTATGTGGAGTTTACACATTCTCTCCGTGTCTGCATGGGTTTCCACTGTGTACTCCGGTTTCCTCCCACAGTCCAAAGATGTGCAGGTTAGGTGGATTGGCTATGCTAAATTGCCCATAGTGTCTAGGGTGGGAAATGCAAGGATTGAGTGGGAAGTGGGTCTGGGTGGGATGCTCTTTGGAGGGTCGGTTTGGACTCCATCGGCCGAATGGCCTGCTTCCACACTGTGGGGATCCTGTGGTTCTATAAGAGGTTTCTCCTTGCTTCCATCCTAAATGGTTTTCCCTTTACTCTAAGGCAGTGCCCTCTGGTCCTAGTCTCTCCTGCTAATGGAAACATCTTCCCAATGTCCACTCTGTTCAAACTGTTCAGTATTCTGTAAGTTTCAATTAGATCCCCCCTCATCCTTCTAAATTCCATCAAGTAGAGACCCAGAGTTCTCAAACGTTCCTCATATGTTAAGCCTTTCGTTCCTGGGATCATTCTCATGAACATGTTCTGGAACCGCTCCAGGGCCAATACATCCTTCCTGAGGTATGGGTCCCAAAATTGCTCACAATACTCTAAATGTGAACTGACCACAGCTTTACAAAACCTCAGAGGTACATCCCTGCTTTCATATTCTAGTCCTGTCGAAATAAATGCCAACATTGTATTTGCCTTCCTAACTACCAACTCAGCTTGCAAATTTACCTTAAGAGAATCCTGGACTAGAACTCCCAAGTCCCTTTGCACTTCAGATTCTGAATTTTCTCCCCATTTAGAAAATAATCTATGCTTTCTCTCCATTAAAAAAAATAGTCTATGCATGAAATCCTTCATGAAACTTACAAAATTGGACTTAGGGCTAAATCTTACCAGAAATTAGCTATCTATATGCGTACAGTTTTGTGATATAAAAATATCTACAAATCACACAATCCCAGATCACAAATAATTGGACATATTCTTCATAGTTTGTTTTACATCCATAACCAAGCATCTCACCTGCTATATTTAGAAGCATGTTGGAAATAGTTTTGCGTTGCAATACTCATGGAATCATAAATTACATGTCTTTCTTCGATATTGTTAAATGTAGAGCTGTCACAACTTTGAAAAGGCCTACTGTAAAGTCAGTCAGAGCCTCATCAGCTTGTAATTGCACAGTGCCTGTACAAAAGATGTTGATCTTCATTGATTATCTAAATCCAAGTTAGAGACCACATCCTGCAAAAGTACTTAACTCGCTAGACTAGGTTAGCTTTAATGTCCTTAATGGAACAATTTGTTTGTTACGGTCCTCAATAGATTCTGAACAACTGTTATTCTACATATGCTACACTTGTTAAGATCATTGAATCTCAATGCAAATTTGACATACCTCTGCTATTATATTATGCTATCTTTCAACTGAACACAAGATTTAACTTACATTTCTTGCTCCACGTTTTATAGAATCCCTACAGTGTGGAGGCAGGCCATTTGGCCTATCAAATCCACACCAACACTCCAAAGAGCATCCTACCCAGACCTATCCCGCTACCCTATCCCTATAACCCTGCATTACCCATGGCCAATCCACCTAATCTGCATACCTATGGACTGTGGGAGGAAACCAGAGCAAACCCATGCAGACAAAGGGGAATTGTGCAAACTCCACATCCAAGGTTGCAATCGAGCCCAGGTCCC
This sequence comes from Rhincodon typus, assembly GCF_021869965.1. Lineage (NCBI taxonomy): Eukaryota > Metazoa > Chordata > Chondrichthyes > Orectolobiformes > Rhincodontidae > Rhincodon > Rhincodon typus. The sequence continues at coordinate 17,545,245 of NC_063355.1, read as the reverse complement.
TGGTGCTCTGATGCAGTTGTGCTAACCGCTGAGCCACCGTTCCTCTATACACTGTGCATAATCAAATCACAAACCAGTTCTTCATAAAAATATATTTATGGCTGTATTATAAAAAGCAGCCAGGAGGTTAATCCCTACAGAGGTGCTTGAAAGGTTTGGTAAAGCAAGTACTTATATTGTAACTAACACATAAAAAATGTTTTGTTTTCAAAGATTCTACAGTCGGTTATGCTATAACGTGAGAGTTGCCTTCCTGTGCCAAAAACAATCACTCAAAAATCACTTAACAGCCTAACACAAAGGATAGCACAATTTGAATAAATGTTTGATTCATATCTAATAATGAAATAAAAGTAAATTTAACACTTTACCTTGAAAAAATGTCAAGATGTCTTCATGGTGGAGGAGGATGAACTGTACCTCTCATAGAAAGCACTTCACGACAAAGCCCGCAAAGTGATCACTTGATGCCAGTGTGGAGACTCTTTGGCGCTAACATTGCATGTATTCATGACAAAGCCCATGGAACGATCATGTGATGTCAACGCATACTCCTCTGTGCACCGATGGAATCGCATTATAGCTAACACAATTTTGCATTTTAGAAATAGCGTTCCCCTATTCGTCAATTGCATCACAGCCAATTTGCATTGACAGAACACATATTATAGCTGAACCGATTGTATTTGGTTTGTGAAAAGTCACCCAGCAAAGTTATCAATTGAGATTTGGAGGGGGTTTTAAACCAAGCAAAAGAGGGTCATTTGGGTTCCCTGGTATATTAAAATGTTAAACAAATGCACATGCCTGGCTTCAATGCATCTATTTTCAGTTTCAACATGACCAGCTGACCGAGGACCCTGCCCTTCCACTCCACATCAAGCTAATTTCCAACCCCTACCCACTTCCTGCTCTTTTAAAACAAGACTAACAAGTCACTTCACCACTTTCAAATAAAAGCAAAATACTGCGGATGCTGGAAATCTAAAACACAGAAAATGCTGGAGAAACTCAGTGGTTCTGGCAGCATCTGTGGAGAGAGAGATAGAGAGTTAACATATCGAGTCTTGAAGAAAATTCATATTGGATTTGAAATGTTAAGTCCATTTTTATACAGATGCTGCCAGAGCTGCTGAATCTCTCCAGCATTCTCTGTGTTTGTTTCATTACCTTTCAGGGATGAGTGCCTGTTGATTTGGAAATATGAAAAATCGGAAATTCAAATCCTTTCTGAGCCTTCAGATTGTGGAATGTTAGTTCCTTTGGAGAGGTGCTTATTTAAGGGCATGTTAAGCACCTAAACACAATGCATTGCGCAGCAGTCCACTGTAAAATTAAATGAGCCACATTTAAACATTTTTTAGTGACATTATCAGTTTTCATTGCCTAATTAAACTACTCTTCAAATGTTTGGATTTGGAATATAAGTGTGTTGAATGGAAAGTTCTAAAAAAGAGAGAAAAGTCATTTACAAAATGGGGAATATATTTACACAAAAAATAAACTGAACTTAATCTCCAACACGTTCAAACAAATCTTCTATCGTGTTTGCTATTCCAGTGCTGAGGAGCTATTAAGTAAATATACATGTTTGGTTTGCTTTTATCTAGGAAGTGTAAACTATGATATCAATACTAAAGTCACAGAACTCTTGACAACTTGAAAGTATTTTTGATGTTCTTTTACAAAAATTTTGAGAGCTCATTAGCATTAGATTTTGTCAGGCACTGATGTTTGTTAAAACAGTTGGGAGTCAAACAGGCATGTGGCTACCAAGAAGCAAAACTCGCCTGAACATGACAGCAAAAGCAGCTGTAATTACCTTTCAGACTAATTCTTATTGAAAACACCTTGAAATTCAAAGTATCTGAATTTGTAAAATCATCAAATACAGAAGGTTAGGAATTTATACTTACTGTATTCCATTTTAAAAATTGTATAACTAAAAAGTAAAACAGTCTCAATTCACAATCTTTCATTATAAATACTTATACTAAACTCTTAACATGCGACAGACTAGGACAGTTTAAAATGTTTTTACTCCACTTTGCAAAACAGGAATTATTGTGCAGCCAAAGACTTCGTATTGAAATGGAATTGGTTCATAGAGGACAAATTTTGTTATGGGAAACAATGAAAATGACTTTGATTTTCCAAAGATTTAATTTGAGGAAATTTATGGTCTTCCAATACAAGATATCAGCATGACAAATCAGAGATAATGGAGGAGTTACAAGAGATGGTGGTTAAGTACAGCTTGGTTTTATTAATGTCCCAATGGATCTTTTAGTTTTGGTGAAGTTTTTGATGGGTAGCATGAAAATGAAAAGTAGGAACGGGGAGGAGAAGAAGTTATTGCAGGCCAATATCTGACTAAGACTGGATAATTAAGAATGAAAGTAGGGGAGCAACGGTCATACCCAGATGGACAAAAGATGTCTTGGAAGGTGATGGTGTGGCTAATCAATTCAAAGGCTGTAGATAGATCAGAAGAATGAGGAGACCTAGTTTATCATGGTTGCAGTCACATGCATAAACGCTTGATAAAGGCTGTTTTACTGCTGCGCTAGATAGGACTAACGATCAACCTCAATCAGCTCTTTAGGGATTCCATTCATTTTCTCCTAACTCTCTGTGCAAAATGATTCATCCATTCACCTTCCCTCACCTTCACGCCAGCCTCCCTTCTTATAGCTCAAGGCCATGTTAAATAGCTTCTTGGTGTCCAACTTGTTGATTGATTATGAATACCTCAGTAAGAACAAACAAATGAGTATCTAATTCACACTAAGGTTTCTATTCACAGATGTCATGAGAAATCTCATTTTTGGAGTAAATGTGAGCTGATGAGAAAGGATTATCTGAAGTAAGGGTAAGGCTTACAGGGTGGGGTTGCGAAGTTGTTCAATTCCCTCCTGTTGCCTTGGTGGAGTGCTGCATTTAACTTGATAGAGAGAGCAAAAGAAAAGTGTTACAATGTCTCAAAGTTGTCTAATGATCCCTTTCAGGTTGTGGATAATTTGTGAGTGAGAAGGAAAACTTGCACACTGCTATCTTGATATCAGTAGGATCTGCACAAACATGTATAGAACACGTGCAAAATGCATTAGCGTGAGTCAGCTATGAGTTCAGATATCTGCTAATGCTTTTTTAGCCTGCAAGTAACAATGCTGACTGATAAGCAAACATGTTTGCATGTAGAAAAGTACTAATTAGTGTTTAAATCTATCTTATTGAAGTCTCTGGGAGCAGACAAATGTCAACATATCTTTACAGGAGACATTTTTTGGATTTGCATTAGTGGGGTGGCTGGGTCAGAGGAAGGGATATGGTATTGTGTGCTGAGACAAGTGAGCCATCCATCAAATACAAAAGGTCAGGGGTATTATTTTAGAACTGTGTCACTGAGTTGATACATTTCACCACAACTTGAAAAACAGCTACAGTTAAAAACCGAACTCAAATGGGATAATTTCTGGCCAGGCCAAGAATAATTTTGAAAGTCTAATTGACTTCTACCTGTTGCTGTTTCTGAAACCGTTCTGTCTTATCCAACATGTGGCTTGTACTTACCTAGGAATGGGGAATCTAGCTTCCTATGTTTACAGACTTAGACCAGTACTTAGACTGACTTCTTTACTGGGTCTTACAATTGTAGATATGATGTTCTTGATTTTCCAGCACTGATATTGAGAGAGATGGGTTTGGTAAGGAAGGTGGGTAGATGGGAAGGGTGGGGCGGCACGCAGTGGTGGAGGGGCAGATTATCAGACTGAAACCTCCCACGTCCTATTTATTGACAGGTGAAGTTCACTCTGCACAACTGTTACTGGTATTGGGGAATCCAATCTCTGAACCCTAGGGAGTATCCAACCCAGGGAGGAGACTGAATTTCAATCCCGGAGTGGAAGGGTGCCTAATTTCTATTTAGATATCTTTGTATGGAGGAGACTGGAAGAGGGTAAGGTCTGATGTGGGGCTTACCCAATTGTAGGGAAGAAGATAATCTTATTGAGCTGGGGCAAAGCATTTCAATTTCTCCTGGCCCACAAGGTGTGCTGCAAAAGATGAAGTTGTTGCCATGTCCCTTTGAGCTGCTGCATTGCCCAAGGTATGTGAAACCCAATCTTTCAAAGTTAAATTTGTCAAGGTTAAATCATAAGAGCTAATGAACCATTTAAACAGTTAAGCCATTTTCTTGGAGTCCAATTTCTCAGTGTATACACTAACTGAAAAAATGGCAGTCTCTTAGAAACTGACCTAAATGACAGCAGATAAAAACAATCTATGAATGATCTCTCCTTCACATCACTGAACTCGCCGTGGAAATTAACTAGAGTCATTGCCCCGAAACATTACAGTTGTGTTATGAATGTAGAAAGTGGGTAAAATAAGACTTTGTTCCCATGTTCCCTGCCATTGCTGATACACATGAGTAAGAAGCATACGTAAAGGATAACGTCTGAGAGATAACTGAAGGTGTTTCACACCCATAGCTCTGTGTCGACCAACTATGTTGAGACACTAAATGGAGACCCCTTCTGCATTCTCAAATGGTCAGAAAATATTTCCCCGCACTGTTTGAAGAGTCACAGATTTTATCCAAATGCCTTGGCAACCCTCCATTAGTGTCACTAAAACAGATTACCTGAACATTATTTCAAAAACTCATCTTTCTGTGGGAAAATTGGTTGCCACATTCCCCATATGTCAGCAGTGAATATTATTCATAAAGACTTAGAGACTTCGTTAAGTCCTGACAGGCACTATATAAATGCAAATCTTTCATTATTTCCTAGGAATTATGCCCTAGTGATTTGTCAATACCAAAAGAGGGCAGAGTGAGAGGGAAGAAAGACTGTAAGAATGTAATTTACGAGTCAAAATTCAGCACATCTGATTGGCTGCATGTCTGAATGGTTTCTTTGTCAAATCCATCCTGTTTTTGTTGTGTTACATAATAGCATATACCCTCCCTTTATTACCACACACCAAACTAAGTTAAGAAAATCTTGGTAAAAATCTGTTTGATATCCAGAATTATACATATAGTTAATGAAAAATAAGCATTCTGAGGGAGAAGGGCAGAATACATTTACTATGCGACACATCGCAATAGCAAATACACAGCATTTCCCTTTGTAATGTAACTTTTTATATCCTCTATCTAATATAGAATGATTAATGTTTTTCTGAGACATATTTCATTTAAATGAACTGCCATTTCAGATTGTGTGTTTTGAAACGAGAGGTTAATTATAATGATTTGACCAAATTGTTTCATGTGTTATTTTTCCAAGGTGAAACAGTATGTTTCATATTGTCACTATGGTAAGAACTTAAGCACTTTAGCTGAAGGGCAGAGATTTCTTCAGTTAATCCATATAATACCTACCAATTTTATCTCTATACCTGGAAGCAAAATGATTAATCAATGTTTTATTGCATTTCTGTTTCATTTTCCTTTCTAAAATACTGAAATTAAGGCATTTTGAATTAGAAGGTATTAGATTAGCTCACTCTTGCTTGATGCTTAGGTATCTGAAATACCCAACAGAAATTCACCTTCATGCCATTGCATTAAACTATTGAATTCAACAACTGAGCATGTAAACATTTTTGTTTACCTGAATGAGGATGTATATCTTCTCCTGATAGATGGACTGCCTCAGACAGATTGGGTGCAGATTGCTAACCCCAAGATTAGGGGAATACAAGCATTTACTGAACCAAAATGACATAATTTTCCAATACAGATTCCTGCTAAAATTTCCACTATTGGTGCAGCTCAGATCAATGAATTTACTGGATTACAGGCTTTCAGGATTATTTGAAGTGGAAACGAAATGCGATTAATACTAATCCCAAAAGATAGGTCAACTCTCAGTGTTCCATTAATGAAGAATGCATTGGCAGGAGTTATCATGAACCCCTCCTCCCTGTACTGTACTCCCCCAAAACCCTCCCATTTCGCTTCTTAGCAGTGGGTGAACCAACTAAACTATCAGTTTACTTGGACTCCAGTGAAAAAAGTTGACAAGCACTCCTGATTCCTCCAAAAGTGTGCATATATATAATAGGATAAAGGCAGCATCAGGTTCAGGCTTTACTACTGAAGTCCAGCAAATATCTAGAAAACACCAAAGGCTATATAATCAATATTCGGAGTCTGAGCAGGAGGTGGAGCTAGGGGGAGTGCATGTACCAGCTGGTACAAAACACAGAAGTTGTTTCACCATATCTCCTAAGTGGAAAAATATGCGTGGTCTGTGCCTGCTTGAAATTCAAATCTGGCATTTGGAGGAGTTGGAGCTTGTGCAAAGTGACAGCGAGGTCTAAAGATGGATTCCAAGTGGTCATGCATTGCATCCTGATGAATAAAGCATGGTTTGCTGTGTTGCTGGATTCAGTAAGGGACTGAAAGGATGGATTATTCTTCAGCCATGACAAGAAGGGAAACTGGCTGCTGTGAACAAGAAGAGCAGTTGGAGGTGGCTGAGGAAGTGACAGGCATGAACGTTGTGCTCTATTCCTAGATCCAACACATGCTATGTTTCAATGACCTAATCAGTTCTGGAATGGTAATTACTATTTCAGATTCACGTACCTTGTGGTGCATAACCCCTCACTCTGTCTTTTCAAGCCTGCATCCTTACATTAATTCTCACACCAAAATAAGTTTTGTTGATTCATTTTTATGCACTTTCTCACATTCACAATTTTCTATCCAGCTGTCTAGTGACAGAACTGATCATATCGATATCTCATACATGGTTTAATGCAATGAGTAAAAGAAGATAAGAGTAATTATAGTGAGTATTGTTGTATTTTTGTTACTAATTCATGGTGATCCTTCACACTTCCAAGACCAGCGCAGAGAAAGTGATAGGAAAGTGTGGACAAGTAGAGTGCCTTGCCCAATATAATGGCAATTCCCTTAAGTTACCCATTATTTAAGTCAGATGAATCAACAAACCAAAGTTAAAGACTATCTTTGTAAACTGATGTTAGACTGGTAGAAAATTTTCCAAAGTGAATTCACCAAGATGTTCGATCATCTATTGTAAAGTTAAACACAGCATTATGAAGGACAACAATCCTCATTACATGATTGGCATGAAAGTATACATCTGAAATAGGCCTGATCGAAAACCAGTTTGTCAAAAAATGAAACTGGTTCCTTATGCTCTGAAGATTCAGGTTGAGGAGGAGTTAAAGAAGCTAATGAGACATGATGTTTAAATGAAATCTGATCGCTGTGATTGGGCAATCTCAACTGGCAGTAGTGCCCAGGACTGATGTAGCTGTAATACTATGCGGAAACTGCAAAGCTGCAATCAAACAAAGAGTGGATGATGAAAGGTACCCATTACTGATCTACCAAGATTTGTCCACAGATTTAACAGCATTCAAATAACTCACAAACCTGCCTTTGTCCGACGCTAATGTACAGCTCCACATTGATTGAGATAGCGAGTGGCAGCTCATGATAAACACATACATGGAGTTATATCACTATATAGTGTGAAATCTTCCAAGCTCCAATGGATAAGATTTTGCAGGGAGTGCCAAATTGCTTGTGCAATCAGGATAATGTGCTGATCACTATCTACAACAGAGAAAGAGAATCACGAGTATTAGATGAAATGTTAAAAAGGCTCAATGATCATAATATGAGGTTAAAAAGGAACAAGTGTATCTTTGAACAATCTGAGGTAGTGAACTTTATACTGCAAATCAATTTAGTGGCTGGTTAGCATGTCCTTTACCACTAGTTCTCCAATTCAGGGAAAATCACCGCTGGGTGACTGCGACCAGTAAAGTGTGTATTAGCCCTGCCATTTGACCCTGACATCATGGAGTCCCAACCCAAGAACAAAATTGTTCTCCTCTTCTTTTTTTCCTTCAGCTTCAACTGCTTGTGGGTAACAGTTCCATATTGAAGAAGCAAATTAGTCATTTGAGTAATTTAATGATCAATGCCTTTAAAATCTGGTATTGCCACTCAAGAGATAGTTATGCTGAAAAATGCTAATTCAATACTGCTCTTAATTTAATGAAAACAACGTACACTGTATATCAAGCAAATTATTCAGAGTGAACTAAAGTTTAAAATCCATTACAGGATCCATATGTATTTATTAACTTTTTCTACTTTAGTTTTGTGGTTTAATTATGTCATCAAAAACCTTCAATTAGATTACATGATTTTACAACTCAATAAATCCAACCTAGAATTACACTCCAGTGAAGATTAGAATAATCAGTGCTTGATATTGTTTCAATCTTGGGAGAGACCAGTAGCATTTTTCTTTATTTATTCTTTGGAAATTCAAAAATCCATGTACTTAATGAAAGAATGAAGTGACAAAGTTCACAGTTTTAAAACAAAATATTACTACAGTTCACGAAAATCAAAGAACATGAATTCTAAAAATTACACTCTATCTTAAATTGTCAGTTGCATTAAGGATATTAAAAGCTAATAATTACATGCTACCTTAAATTGTCAGTTACTTTAAGGATATTAAAAGCAGAATGAACTTAGAAACTTGTACTTTAAACTGAACTTCCTCACTTAGCATTCCTTTTAAACCCATTTAATTCACATCCTCAAAAGCTAAATCAGATTCTTATTGGGAATTAGAAGATTAACAACTTATTCTGAGTATTGTTTCAAAGATTCATATAGGGTTGATATAACTGCAAACATTCGTTTAATTCTGGCAAGATTGAACTTTCAGATCAGTTCCGATCATTCTATGGTTTCAGTTTCCATGTTCAACAAGGTGTCACTGGTGTCTTTAGTATAGCCTTCTTGAGCCAGAACCCTCCTGTTTTAATGCCCATTTATTCTCAAACCTTATATCTCTCTCCCTCTCATTTCAGCTTCGCTGTCCCAGAACTTCAGCTCACTGCTCATGGAGTCCTTCAGTTATTGATATTTCGACACATTTTACACAGCACTCTGAATTTTAACTGAATACTGCTTGAAAGACATTTTTCCTGCAGCACATTTGCTCTAAATTAATAGCTAAAATTCTCCTAGAATCAGAGGATCACCCACTGTCTACTCCCCACCATAATTAACTTCTTATTGACCCTTTTTCTGTTATCTCCAAGGCAAATTGGTGACATTATCAGTTACTGAAAGCAAAGTGCTTTACAACAACTCATTTCCAAGAGAAACTTTATTCTTTAAAGAACCATCAGCTTAGCAAAAAATATAGTTTTTTTCCCAAAAGCATGAGGGCCATCACAATAATATAACCTGTAGCAAACCTATGATTTGAATTGGAATCCAATTAGGATTTTAAATTTTGGTGCATCTAAGTAAATGTCATATGTGAATTGACACAGACAGGACACAAATTTGTGCTTATTTTGGCATGTATACTCTGTAACAGCTTTCAAACCAAATGGAGAGATGATTTCCATTCTGTGAACTTTCAGGGCAATGAAATAACATTAAATATATGTGATTCTTGAAAAGTTTATTTCTATACTGTTCTGTCCTCCAATGTTTAAACTGGAAATAATACTTTTTTTTGTTACTTTATTGAAATGAAGGTATCACAAGCCATTTAATAATAACAGTAAAGATTTTGGTATAGATATTCTCAGAATTGGAACAACTTCAGAATCATTTAAAAATAGTTGGCTGGACCTGATTCCAGAATTCTGGCCCCCATTCCTGGCACCTCACCTTGTTGACATGGGAAAAGTGTGCAGATGGGGTTGTAAGTTATCCTGAGGTTGGCTGAGTTAAAGATAGAAACTATAAAGGGGCCATGGTGTATGGGGGTGGGGAGTTGGTTGAAATTTATGAACAGTGAGGGTTGAGATTCTGAAATCCCCTTAAAAGTGAGGCTGGCCACCTTAGCCCTGTCTCAACACCTGCCCTCTCCCATAGTCACCAACTCTCTGCTTCTAGGACTAACAGGCCTGACTCTATCCTTCACCCCAGAACAAAAACTGTGTGTCTTGGGGCATTTTTTTTACCAAGGCAGGCTCTGCTTGTCAAAAAATTCCTGATCTCAAGCTAACTTGTTAGCCAAAATCCTGTTCTTTAATTTATATTGTAAAACACAGACAGATAGAAAATAAATAATGTATCTTTATAGTTTTTCAATGACAACAGAAACTAAAATAAGCTAGAAAACACACTGGATAACAAGTATTTGGGATACCTGTGACCGCCAAACATAAGCAGAAGTTTGATATCATTTTGCAAATTTACCAAAACCTGCATCAGCAGTGGAAAAGGGCATCAATATTTATCAAGGTATCAAATAATGAAACATTGTGAGAACATTAGGCAACTCAATACACAATCTAGCTTTGTCAGTCATCAGAAGAGAGATTTGTTCAGGAAAGATTGACAGAATTTCTGGCTAGAAAGTTAAGATACCATATTCTTCTGTACTACTATTTCTCTCACATCTTTACTTATGCTTTGTGAAGTTTCAAATCCCCTTGAACATTCCAGACTGAAACAGTGTAAAACTACAGAAATTTGATGTATAATACAACCGCAAAAGTATGGATGTCTTATGTAGCAGAAAGATTAACACCTTTAATACTCTACAGTAGATTGGCTTACATAGCCAACTAGATCCTGACTAAAATTGTGACCAGTCTTAACAGTAAAAGTTCTTTTAGTGCTGAGAACCAATCTGACTCAATTATTAAGGAATTTTCAAAATGACGTCAAGGTTTCTGTTTACTTTCTAGCTATATATCTGCTCTATAGATCAACCATCCAGACAAAAATAAAGTTGCCACCCCATTTTTATACCCAATCACTTTATTGATTTCTGTAACTTCCTCCTGACCCACAGTATTACAGTGGTTTGATCACTTGCAGCATGTTTGAAGTCTATCTCTTTCAGTCATGTTAAAACAACCACAATATGAGGGTGGGAGCAGAGGAGAGGATGGTGGAAGGTACTTTAATAGTTCTGCATATTAACATCAATATATCTTAATATTTCTTGTTCACTTGGAAGCAAAATCACTTCATAGGTTTTTTTTGAATGAATTGTTATTTCAGGCAGGTTTCCAATTACTCTGACACATCCACGTGGTGCCCAAAGCAAATACAAATAATGTAATCCTGAAAGCCTGACCAAAAAGCAAAAACAAACTTGTTATTTTTCCTTGTTATTTAAGCTCCAAGGAATGTGACCTACACAGGTGAAAGTTCCCATTAGTTACAACGATCAGTGACTAAATTGTGCAGTTAAGTGTGAGCCTTTTAACTTGAGCAGAGGGAATTGAAAACTACTAGTTACCTGACAGATAAATGCTATGTCTCAGCTTGACTTGACTACAATTTTCCCTTTCATGTTGGCCAACTGTGTACATGACATGATCATTGCTCAGATACAAAACTACAATGAAAAGCTGGTGGGGCAATTTTTTTCACAGAAGTAAACCACAAATATGTCTTTGTGACCCAGGTTGTTGGACTTAACATTTCACTTTCTCCAATCCTAATAGAAATCATGCAGGATTTATAAGTTGTTCTTCACACTCCTCAAACATAGTACTCGGAAGATTTATATTTTGTTCTACAGGGCATCAGATAGGCTGCACGATCTCTGTTTTTCACTCTGGCTCCTGTTCTACATTAATCAATTCATTAGTCAGTTTTGTCTCTCTTCTGATATTCAAGCCTTACTTATGTTCAGCTTCTCAAACAGAATTAATGCTGAGCAATTGAACACTTTGTATTGGTCGGGCTGGAACGTTTGTAGTTTGGGATGGATTGGCCAACAGGAGATTAACTTGTCAGCCTGTCTGTCTCATGTTTACTTCACTGTTAATGTCTTAAACTGCAAAGGGAAATCTTAACCTTTGAGCTCCTGACTGTCAGAGCTTAGAGAATGTACGTCTATTTGAGCCAGCGGAGAGGCTTCAGCTCCTTTGAGGCTTGTGTTTCAATAGCATGACACTATAGAAACTGCAGGCCCAAAAAGACCATCCCACTGCAGCTCAGTAGAGGAATTCCAGCCAAACTGGAGTACAAAATGGCCAGCAAGCAAGTAGGCGAATAGGAGCCTGTTACAGACAAGGGAGAGGTGGTAAGACAGTCCGCCTTTTTCCATCTCTGAACTGACTGAAGACTGATGTATTTTTTTAAAAATAGAGTGTTTTAAAATCATGAGTCTGCATCTCTAAAGAACAGTCAAAGGACAGTTATCTTCATAGTTTCGTTTTAAAAAGGATAATTGTATATTATCCATAAGACCATAAGATGCAGGAGCAGATTTAGGCCATTCAGCCCATTGAGTCTGTCCTGCCTTTCGATCATGGCTGATATGTTCCTCAACCCCGTTCTCCTGCCTTCTCCCCGTAAGCTTTGATTCCCTTACTAATCAAGAACTTATCTAGCTCTGTCTTAAATACACTCGATGACTTGGCCTCCACAGCACTCTGTAACAATGAGTTCCACAGATTGACCGCCCTCTGGCTGAAGAAATTCCTCCTCATCCCAGTTCTAAAGGATCACCCCTTCACTCTGCAGCTGTGCCCTTGGGTTTGAGTTTCTCCCACCAGTGGAAACATCTTCTCCTTGTCCACTCCATCCAGGCCTCTCGATATTCTGCAAGTTTCAATGAGATCACTCCCTATCTTTCCAAATTCCATTGAGTACGGAACTCAGCTGCTCCTCCTATGACAAGTTCTTCATCCATGGGAGCGTTCTTATGAATGTCCTTTTGACCCACTCCTAGACCAGTACATCATTCCTCAGATATGAGGCCCAAAACTGCTCACGATATTCAAAATACAACCTGACCAGAAGATTATACAGCCTCAGCAATACAACCCTACTCTTGTATTCTAGCCCTCTCGAAATGAATGCTAACATTGCATTTGCCTTCCTAACTGCCAACAGAGCCTGCAAGTTAACTTTAAGATAATCCTGAACTAGGACTCCTAAATCCCTTTCTGCTTTCCACATTTAGAAAGTAGTTTATGTCTCTATTCATCTTACTAAAGTGCAATACCTCTGCTTTCCCACATTGTTTTCTACCTGCCACAGCTTTGCCCTCTCTCCTACCCTGTCCAAGTCATTTTGCAGCCAACCCAACTCCTCAGTACTAATTGTGCCTTCCACCTATCTTTGAGTCATTTGCAGATGTACCACCAAGGCTCTCAGTTCCTTTGTCCACATCACTAATGTATAACATGAATAGCTGTGGTTCCAACACTGACCCCTGCAGAACTCTACCAGTCATTGAATGATATCTTGAAAAACACCCCTTTTTTCCCACTCTCTCTCTTCTGCCAGTCAGCCAATCCTTTATTCAAATACAAAACCAGAAGTTGCTGGAAAAACTCAGCAGGTTTGGCAGCACCTGTGAAGAAAAATCAGAGTGAACTGTTCTGAGAAAGGATCACTGGACGTGTAACATTAACTCTGATTTTTCTTCACAGATGCTGCCAGACCTGCTGAGCTTTTCCAGCAACTTCTGTTTTTGTTTCTGATTTACGGCATCCGCAGTTCTTTCGATTTTTATTCTCTATTCAAACACCTTGCCCCTAAAACCATGGACTCTTATTTTAGTTAAGAGCTTCCTGAGCATTATCTTGTCAAAGGTCTTTTGTAAATCCGAATAGATCACATCTACCGGCTGTCCTTTGTCTAATTGACACATTACCTCCTCAAAGAATTCTAACAGATTTGACAGGCATGACCTCCCCTTGACAAAACCATGCTGACCCAGCACTATTTTACCACGCACTTTCAAGTACTGTGCAATTTCATCCTTAATAATGAGTCTAAAATCTTACCAGCAACTGAGGTCAGTCTAACCAGCTTATAATTAATCATTTTCTACCTCCCTCTCTTCTTAAAATGGGGATGTGCTTTAACCATTTTTCATTCCTCTGAGATCATCCCTGTCTCCAATGATTGCTGAAAGATCATCACCAATACTTGCACAAACTCCTCAGTTTTCTCCTTCAGAACCCTGAGCCGTGGTCCATCTGGTCCAAATGATTCAACCACTTTCAGACCTTTCAGCTTCCCCGATATCTTCTCCTTAGTGATGGCCATGACAATCACCTTTGACCCCAAGACTCTCTTGAAGTTCTGGTATGCTACTGGTGTCTTCCACCGTGAAGACTGAAGCAAAGCATCTATTTCAATCCTCCCCCATTTCTTTGTTCCACATTACTACTTCTCTAGCTTCATTTTCCAGTGGTCCAATGTCCACTCTTGCTTCTCTCTTACCTTTAATATCTCTAGAAAACATCTGAATTTCATATCTGAAATTTATACACACCAGCATCTACTTACACTGTCACACAAACACACAGTAGAGGTATGCACCCATTTCTTAAAAGTCCAAACATTAATTGTCGTATGCTTCTTTCAGGTTAAAAACTTAAAACCCTGCAGGCCTGTAAAGTACTTTCTCACCTGCTTAGAATAAGAAATTGGAGGTTTACGGAAATTGGCTTAAAATAGGCACTGGTGGCAATAACAGGTTTCTCTGACTTCAGTCAAAGTAAAGACAAACCCTTGAAGCAAAAATCTAGATAGTAGGAACTGCAGATGCTGGAGAATCCGAGACAACAAGGTGCAGGGCTGGATGAACACAGCAGGCCAAGCAGCATCATAGGAGCAGAGAGGCTGACGTTTCGGGCCCAGACCCTTCATCAGAAAAGGGGGAGGGGAAGGGGGTTTTGAAATAAATAGGGAGAGAGTGGG
>NC_063355.1:17459252-17525523 GCF_021869965.1 Rhincodon typus | reverse complement strand
ATGAAGGGTCTAGGCTCGAAACGTCAGCCTTTCTGCTCCTATGATGCTGCTTGGCCTGCTGTGTTCATCCAGCTCTGCACCTTGCTGTCTCGGATTCTCCAGCATCTGCAGCTCCTACTATCTCTGACTCAAGTCCTCACAAACTGTTTACTGTATTGACTTTGAGCAGACTGTTCTCTACCTGTGTCTCAGCCTCTCTTCATAAAAATAAAACAGGACAAAATGCACCTCTTAAAGCCATAGTATTGTCAAACTTTCCCTCTTTAAAAAAATGAACCATCAATATACAAAGGTGGCTTCATTTTTAAAAAAGTTCAGCCTTACACGCTTAATACTCTGCAATACATTAAATTGATTCTAAGCATGCAAACATTCACTACTACGGTCCATTTCAGCCCATTTTCTCCTGCCACTGAATGCCTCTGTCTTCCTTCATCAAAGTTGTGACAATGTGTTGGCAGTTATGTTCTCTTGTCCTTCCATGCGTATAATTTTCACATGAATGGCTGTAATGATAAGCTTCATCTAAATAGTCTGGTATTTTTATCCATAAATTTTTCCAAATAGTCCCAGGTATATTACTGACAATGTAGATGTTGAAATGTTGCAATGCCAAAACTAAACTCAAGGTCTCCTTCTCAATTGTGGAATATTTCTGTTGATGATTATTCAATTTTCTGGAAAAATGCCCAGTAGGTCTTTCTATCTTGTCGTCTTCTTGAAAAGAGTACAGCACTGACATCCACATCACTCATACTGATAGCCATCTTGAAAGGCTTTGTGTAATTAGGTGTGGTTAACACCAGGGCAGTGGTTAACACAGTTGTCAGGGAGTCAAATGTGTTCTGATATTCCTCCATCCACTGAAATTTTCTGCACTTATTCAACAAGTCAGTCAGGGGAGCAATCACACTGCTAAAATTCGGTACAAACTTCTGATCAAAACCACTCAGCCCCAAAAAGTTTAGTACTTCTCTCTTCATCAATGGTATGGGAAACTCACCAATAACCTTTGTTTTCACATCCCAGTGGGCGATCTGTTCATGTCCAATAACATGGCTCAGGAACTTGGGCTTTTGTGAACTTACTCCCGGTGAAGTTTCTCACAAAGCCTGCCTACCGAAGTCTATTGAACAACTCCAATACATGCTCCAAATGCTCCTTCTAAGAGTCTTGGCTTCGCCAGTATGTAAATATGATGACACCCATGACTGTGCATGAGTTGCGGGTATACAACAAAGAGTTTGAGGTGGTGATAGTAGCATACTTTATTTTTCCAGAGTCCAGAGTAACACTTCAGTACTTCCTGATATCACAAAATAGGGATATAAAATCTTTGACCTGATCTTAGAGCCCACCACAGGGACAAATAGATGGGGCACTCACAACATACAGTGCGTCTGTTTTTGACAAAAATTGGAATTAGTGTCTGTAGTGATTGCAACGAGATCAACCGGCTGGATCTCATAGAATATGAGTTCGCTGATTGGGGCTGTTAATTTGATCCAATCAGGGAGCCCTGGCTGACCGATATAATTAGGGTTGGCAGAGGTTCTGTTCAGTTTGAGAGGTGGCTCTGTAGGAGCTGGATCAGTGTCAAGGTCTCTCCATGTGTAAATAAAGGGTGACTTGATGAAAGGATGCCAGTCTCCGTGGATTTATTTCAGTGTCCTATTTATTCAACACTGGTGGAAATGTTGATCCACTCCAAATAGACAAACATTCTGGCTGCCTGTTGTGAAGAAGCCAGAAAACCATGGCAATTGAACTGACACTATTTTCAGGTCATTAATTCTGGAACTGGCTAATTTAAAATCAGGCCTCACTGTTTCTTAAGGCATCTCAAAGAGTGTTCTGAAAAAGATCACCCTTTAATCCAAAACAGATGCCAAAAAAAGGCTGCTCACATTTATTCAGAATGTGCACTACATCTGCAGTGTTTATGGTCACAAATAGGAGTGCAGCCATCAGATAATCAGTGAGATTACAATGTGTGACTATAAATATTGGTTTTTATATTCAGTTTATATGTTGGTGTTATTTCCTTAATATTTTCTTTTGCCTGCCTCTTAGTCTGCAATTAGAAATAAAATGTTAATAGTAGTTGGGTCCTGTTTTAAACCTGCCCCCTCAGTCATTGGCAGCATACAGCTGGCCTGCTTTTTTTATTCTGACGTGAGGAGGGTGTTTGCGCTATTGGTTATTAAAGTGCGGGTTTGATGGATTTTGCAGGAGCCCCAGTGTAAAACTGACACTGTTTTTATGGCCTGTATCCAGGAAGACACAGGTTTAAACAAATCAGCAACATCATAATGAATACAAGGAAACTCTGTTCTAGCTTCGCTTATGCTCTATTTATTGAATCACTTGATTGCTCTTAAAGATCTAAGGGTAACATTTTTTTTTCTGTTAACAAACAAATTTATGTGTTTTACAGACCTGAACCACAATGAATTATAACTCTACGTTTCTCTTCAGCTTTGTTCTTGTTTCTAATCATTGAGAAGTGAATTACAGCAGTGCCTACAGAGTTTTAAAACATATTTAGAAATTGGCACTTGTGCAGTTCAATTTTCAGGTCTGCTGTTATTCTGATGAATTATACTGAGGCATTCACTTCTTGAACTACAAACGAGCATGAATTCTGTGGAAAAGAATAAATATTTTAACGGATCATAATGAATATATTGCAGTATTCTGCCTTGAGAAAACAGCTTAAAATTTCATTGGTTCACTTCACAGCTTGTAATTAACAAACTGTTTTAATAGTTTAATATTTTCCAATTTGCTTTGCATACCACTTTGTGTCATCATTCTTCTCATCTAAGTCAGTGATGCAGAAATTAATAAATAACTTCCCTGAAAATTTCCTTGGAAACAAGGTGTCAGAGTATCTGTGGATTTCTGATGTGTATTTTGGGTTGTCCTGCTGATCTTTGACTATCCAGAGACCAGAACTGTTACTTTGCTTCTGAGTTTCCTAAGGAAAAGTAGAAGAAAGTAACAAAACGGAAAAATGTTGAAGACAGAAAGTGGGAGGTAATTGATAAAATAATCATACTCAAAGAGGATAAAATTTCATCCAGAGAAGGCTGCAATAGTCTCATGGAGGTAGTCATCTCTTGGTAAGTATGCCTGTGGTGTTACATGCTTCCCATTAAGAATCCTGTGCAAACTCCATGCACCACCAAATATCATCCCTACAATCATCCAATCAGCTATCACATCTACATCCTTACCTCTTTAATAAGGTGGTGCCATCCCCTCACCAAAATGAAACGACCATGGTCAATGAGGATCCAACAAAGTTGAGGTAATGACAATGAATATTTCACATTAACTAATTCTTTCAATCAAATAAGTAGCAGCAATTTGTCATAAAACCCCAGTTTATATTTTAAAAAGATATGAATTTACTGACTGTAAACTATTAATTGAACATTTAGAAGAACTAAAGCCATCTGCCAGTGACTGGAAATTACAAAGATGGCTGCACATTTACATTACCAAACCTTCTATGTTTCAAGGCCCTACCTGTCCTAAAAACCTCACCAGGAATAATTGCTGCTAGGGATTATTAATGGGTGTCATCTTCTATCCCATAAGCAAAGCACTGGCATCCAGACAATTCCCCAAATATTTAACTGTGTGGAGACAAACCATTAGAGGCAATTACTTGGGACAAATGGAACTCTGGTTATGATAGGTGGAATAACTCCACAGAGCTCAGTATCCCATTACCAAGTCACTCTTTACTTATGCATGAACAGTCTTTGATTTCAGTACCGACTCATACAGCTAGGTCAGCGCTCCCTGATTCGCTCAGATTAAAAACCCCAATCAGGGAACTCATATTCTATGATGTCCAGCTGGCTGGCCTCATTACAATCACTACAACAGGAATATAACCAGACATTATTCACTCATGTAAACCATACACTCAAAGCCTCTATACCACAACTTTGAGGTAACTTAACAGTTCAATAGAGGTCATGTGACAAGCCAGCTAATCCTTTGTGTGTTAAAGCAACTGTTTTCTCTACAGACTGACACCAACACATTAGATGATGAAGAAGCAAGATCCTTGTGTGAGCCTTTGTTCTCTCTCTCAATACTGTCTGCTGTTTTCTGATCATCCATGCACCCCAGAGAATTTAAAAAACAATTGTTCCCCAGCTGCTGCTACCTTCAAAAGAATAGATAAAACATCTGTCTACATTTATAAACCACTTTGACACTGAACTCAGGAGGACCACTAAGCTCAGCCTGAAAGCTAACCAAGTAACCAACCTCCAAGAGCCATATGCAATTTTACATTTAATTTACTGGATTTTAAATTGTCTAATCTATCCTACAACTCTGTAAAAAACTGACAGAACTGCAGATACTGTAAATCAGAAACAAAAACAGAAGTTGATGGAAAAACTCAGCAGGTCTGTCAGCATCTGTGAAGAGAAATTAGAGTTAACGTTTCAAGTCTGGTGACCCTTCCTCAGAAATCAGTCTCTTCACAGATGCTGCCAGACCTGCTGAGCTTTTCCAGCAAATTCTGTTTTGGCTTCTTTTGTGTGTGTGTGTGTGTGTGTGTGTGTGTGTGTGTGTGTGTGTGTGTGCACGCGTGTGTGTACACACATGCACTTACAGTGTGTATCAGAAAGTTGGAGCAGTATTATTATTTTTTGTAGACCAGATTAAGTGCAGTAAATAATCTCTTTCTGTTTAAAAACTGAAGGAAACCTCGATTTGTCCTTTTATAGCCGTGAGAATAGCTAAACATTCACTGAATTAGCAAGTATATCAGTTTAAAACAATTCTGTTGTGGCCAAGAAAAGGTTGGGGAAAGATGGGAGTCCATCAACACCTCCTCACCTGAGAATTGGTTGGGGCGGCAGGGTGGCTCAGTGGTTAGCACTGCTGCCTTACAGCGCCAGGAACCTGAGTTCAATTTCAGCCTCAGGTGACTGTATATGTGGAATTTGCATGTTCTCCCCGTGTCTGTGTGGGTTTCCTCTGGGTGCTCCGGTTTTCTCCCACAGTTCAAAGATGTGCAGGCTAGGTGGATTGGCCATGCTAAATTACCCATAGTGTTCAGGGATGTGTAAATTAGGTGGGTTATAGGGGAAATGGATCTGGGTGGGATGCTTTGAGGGTCGGTGTGGATTTGTTGGGCCAAAGGGCCTGTTTCCACACTGTAGGGACTCTATTCTACATGTCTACATGGCGTCACACACCACTATAACACATGAGTTGCTTGTGAAGGATGTCCTCTGGGTTTTGGAACCCCACCACAGATTCAGCTCAGCATCTGTGTATAGCTGAGCAGAGCCTGAAGTATCTTTCGCCTTCAGCTGGGGACTTTCCACTGCTGACCCTGTATTCAGCGACTGTTCCTTCTCACTCGAAATGTACTCTGCTCCATATGCCATCTTGTCGAACTGACTTGTATGACCCACTGAGGTGTGTGCGCATGCACAGCTGGAAGATGTACAGGAGTCTATAACTCAGAATACTGCTGTGGTTGCTTCTCCATCCACTGAACCTTGACTGTGGCCATGAGGTGATGTCAAATAGTATGGCATTGCTTTTACTGCCTAAACACAGAGACTGCTAATGGCATTTAAGATTAAAGGACAAACACTTATGTATAACGGGAGACCTAGTGGTATTATCACTAGCCTATAATCCAGATCTCTCAGCTGCCCTCTGGGCATTTGGGGATGGACAATGAATGCTGGTACAGCTAGTGATGTCAACATCCTGTGAATGAATTGAAAAGTAAAGTGAGAGTGACATACATGCCCTTGTCATCCATGCCAGCAAATAAGGCCTCTTCTTCCTCTCTGTCCCACTACATCTCAGTGTACTTTCTGGCTCCCCAGCTAAGGTGTAGGGGGGACCTGCTAAACTGTGAAGCTTGTTGGCCCTGGAGGTTTAGTGGGGTGACTCTGGGACACTGTATCTGTATGGGATGCACACAACAAGGATCAATTGATTCTCCTTGGCTTGAACTTGCAAGGGTAGGAGAGGGCAGACAGTGTGAACGTGGAGGGCTCGGCCACCCCTTCAGTGTCCTGAGTGGAAACTGCTGAGGGGCCTGTGTGTGGTTCATCCTCCGACTGTGTGCCTCTTGGCACTGTTCTGACTCCTTGTGAGATATGGCTTAACTGAATTGGATTCAAGGTTCCCTGTCCCTCTATCACCATGGCTTCAGTCCTGAGGACCAACTGGTGGGACACCGGAGTGCAGTTTTGTGAGCATTTCCAGGGTCCCCTGAGGGTATTGGTCCAGGTCCTCCTCAGAGACAGCCAGGCAGTCACGTGAATCACTGCACGGATGTATTTTCTGAGCAAGGATGGCCATTGCCTCCCATCGGCCATTCTGCTGCTGCTCCTCCATCTGAATGTGGATGAAATCCCTGATTGCCAACACCACAGGCTCCTCCCTGCCTGGGGCTGAGCAAGGACCTGGTGTCTGGCTGTCTTTACATGAATCCCCCAGACCTGAAGTCTGATGCAGTCTAGGATAGTCCATGTTCCCAGCAGCATTGAAGCTATTTCCCTTTCTCAAGATAATCCCTGCCATATTTGAAGGTTCTGAAGCTACTTGCACAGCTACTGAGAGGAAGTAGGTGTATGTATGTCAGATAAGTGAGGGGCTAGCCTGGCATGTAGGTGGGTGCAACACTGCCTGGTAGGAGAAGGAGTTGGGATGTCAGATGGGTGAAGGACAGTGGTTATAGATAAAACACGGGTTGTAGGTGAAGTGCTTCAAGAGGCTGGTCATGGCCCACATCAACTTCAGTCTCCCAACTTGCTTCAATCCCCTACAGTTTGACTTCCGACATAACAGATTCACAAAGGATGCTGCATCCCTGGCCTGCACTCATCCCTAGAACATTTGGACAGCAAAGACACCTACATCAGACTCCAACTCATTGACTACAGCTCCGCCTTCAACACCATTATCCCCTCCAGACTGATCTCAAAACTGTGTGCCCTTGGTCTCGGCTCCGCCCTCTGCAATTGGGTCCTCAGCTTTGTGACCCATAGGCCGCAATCAGTGGTGATAGGTAACTGCCCCTCCTCCACAATAACACACAACACTGGAGCTCCCCAAGGATGCATCCTTAGCCCCCTACTGTACTCCCTGTACACCAATGACTGTTTTGCCAAATTCCGAATGAACACCATCTACAAGTTCGCTGATCACATCACTGTAGTGGGACAGATATCTAACAACGACGAGTCAAAATACAGAAGGGAGTTAGAGGGCTTGGTGGTGTGGTGCAATGAAATAGAGGGCTTGATAATGTGGTGCAAAGAAAACAGTGACATCTACAGAACTGATCATTGACTTCAGAAAGAAGTGGGGAGACTGCACCCCCATCTACTACATCAATGGAACTGAGGTTGAGGGGGCGAAAAGCATGAACTTCCTTGGAATGACAATAACCGATGACCTATACTGGACTTCCCACCTAAATGCAACAATCAAAAGGCACAACAATGCCTCTTCTTCCTCAGGTGCCTCGGGAAATGTGGCGTGTCCATAAAGTCCCTCGCCAACCTCTACAGATGTGCCATTGAAGGCATACTGTCCGGGTACAAAAGGCCTGGTATGGCAACTGCTCTGCCCACGACCATAAGAAACTACAGAAGGTGGTGTGCACAGCCCAGACCATCACGGAAGCCAACTTTCCATCCACAGACCCTATTTACACGACTCACTGCCGCGGAAAGGCGGCCAACATCATCAAAGACCCATCGCACTCCAGCAATGACCACCCACAACCTCTTCCGTCAGGCAGAAGATACAGAAGCCTGAACACACGCACCAGCAGGTTAAGGAACAGCTTCTATCCAACTGTTATCAGACTGTTGAATGGACTCTGGGCTCAAATAATGTAACCTGCAATGTAACCTGTGTGTCTCCAACTCTTTTTGATCTGTACACCCTTTACTTGCTGTGATCTGCCTGTACTGCTCATAAACAAACCTTTCCACTGTATTTCGGTACACATGAAAATAAAATTAGTCAATCAATCAATCAACAAAAATAGAAATTGCTGGAAAAGCTCAGCAGATCTGGCAGCATCTGTGGAGAGAAATCAGAGTTAATCTTCCAAGTCCAGTGACTCTTCTTCAGAGCTGTTGGAAAGAGGAGCAGAAATTTTTCAAGGTGGGCATGCCTGGAAGAGATGTGGCAGTGAGTTAAACACTGACCAAAAGAATTTAAAGAACTGCTGGAAATCAGAAATGGAAACAGAGAAATTGCTAGAAAAACTCAGGTCTGGCAGCATCTGTGGAGATAAATCAGAGTTCTGATTTTGGTTGTAGATAAAAGCTGGGGCTGTTGAGGCTTTTCTGGTTGGAAGGTCCTGATTGAGGGAATTGCCTTGGGTGCCTTGTCTAATGGTAGGAGGATCTGGGTTAAATGAGTCTGTCTTGGGGCTGGGGTGCTTATCAGATGGGGTCAGGTTGTGAGAGGTTAGCAGGAGAGGACACTGAGTCCAAGATGAGTAGTGGAGTTTAAGGAGTTCTGAGATCTAGCAAGATGAAAGATTAATAGAGATGAGGCAGGAGTGCAGAATTGAAGTTAAAATTAGATCAGACATGATCTTATTGAATGGCAGAATGGCCGCAAAGGACCAAGTGGTCTACTCTTGTTGTTGTTTATATGCAGGAGAAAATGAGTACTGATGTGATAGTACTGAAGAATTACTTGGATCAATCAATATATTCATGAGCCTGTATTTGTTGCAATGAGATTGTTAATAATTAAGTCTATTCTACTACTTGTAAGTTTTACACATCATTTAAGCAAATTTCCAAGGATGTTATATACATATATATAAACAATAATTGAGCTGACCCAAGATTTGGATTACAAATCACAATAAATAGCTACATAAATAGGAAATTACAGGATGGACATTCTGCAAACTGTTCAAGATATGTGGTTAAAGAAGAGCCTTTTAAAAGATATCTAAATATCCTTAAGAAGTTAAAGTAATGGAGTACCAGGTGAAATAAGTTGTTTTTGGTACATTACACCCAAACATAGTCTTTTGTCAAAACACAAGAGACACTTGTGAGATAAGAAAGCAAAACCTATGCAACATGATCATTTCACTGCATTCTCATGGTGACAGCCAAAGATAAACTGACCAAAATTTATAAAAAAACTAAAAGTAATTCTTTGCTTTAGCTCCCCCCAAGCTTGCATAGCTAAGGAAGAACAAATTACTGCAGATGCTGGAATCTATACTAAAAACATAAAATGCTGGAAATCACAACAGACCAGGCAGCATCCATGGAGAAGGAGCTAAGGAGGACCATGGCTATTAGCTATCTCAGGCTACCAGGGCACTGAGAGCTCTCAACACCTTGACTAGCTCTGATTCAAGGACACCATTGTTGTTTCCGTTCAGCAATTAGGGGCCACTGCCAAAGGAAAGAAGGAACACAGCACCTTTTCACATCAAAGTGATTCATTCCCCATGGATTGTTTTTGAAGTAAAGTCGCTATTCAGCTAATTTTAGCACTTAGGATTGCACACGCAGTAGGGTCTGCTCATCCAGTTATGTACTGAAATGCCAGGTTAGATTATATGCTTCCCATGGAGTAAAGTTTCAATTCCTGGCCTTACTTTGGGTGGAACTGGTGGCATAGCAGCAATGTCACTGGACTAATAATCCAGAGGTGACTTTGTTGGAAACATGCTCACATCCTACAACGGCAGCTGGTGGAATTTAAATTCATTCAAGAAGTCTGGAGTTAAAAGCTAACCCAAGTATTGGTAATCTTGAAACCATCTTGTTGATAAAAATAAGGTTAATTAATGTCTTTCAGAGCAGGAAATTTGCTGCCGTCACCTGGATAACCTATATGAGACTCCAGGTCCACAGCATTGCTACCTTACAGGTAATTTTCTGTTATGCCATCACAGCAAGTCAGAGCTGTTGCGTAACCAAAATAGTAGGACAGTAAAGTAAATTCTAGCAATCCTTGTGTAACTCACAGGATAAACTACCTGGCCATTGAAGGAACCAATATTACTTAAAGTTCTACATTGTGCTGTGCTGAACCCTTGAATGTAAATTCTTTGTAACAAGGCCTATTAAGACATTACTGATTATTTCTTCTCAGGAAATAAATCAAATAGATACGTAGCCAATATTAACTCCAAATACAGGTTGCAGATATAAGAGTAACAATTAATTGCCTCGATGAAAAATGAGACAGGTATCACATTATATTCTGATGGACACCTTGCTCATTTGACTTTGCTATTTATCAACTGCTGTTTCCCCAAGAGGTGCACTGTAGTACCATGATAAGTTGCAATGTTACCAAAGAGACGAGCCAAAAATTATGTTCTGAAGGCCTTATTGTGATACGATTGCTGAGAAATCTGAACATCTGGATCTCATTTTTGAAGATGCCAAAGGTGTAATCTAGGACTACATTCAATGTGGTCTGACCCTCATTCGTCTGTCTGTCTGTCGCTCGGTTTGAAGGAATTTGGTATTTTAAATCTTGGCTCTTATCCCTTAAACAAGTATTACTTTAAACAACAAAAAGTTGCCACAGTCAATCAACAGTACTAAATGATGGAACAAAGTTGCATTGTACATGTCAATATGTACAGAAATAAATTCAATATATCACATATCTATGAATGATCGTGTAAACTGCCTTGAGGGATACAATTTGCCTACAGTTTTGTGACTAAAACAAACATCAGTCCACATAGATGTAACATTTCGACCACAAATTTTTGTAAACAAAATTTAACTTCATGCTTCCAGATTAGATTAGAAGTAATGTTGAGAGTAACATCAATCTATAAACACCAATGTGTCATAACAAAGTTCAATGACATATTAAATTCTGTTGAAATAGATATCTTCAGTGCTTCAAGACTTTTATAAGCACTTCTAATTTCATATTTCATGGAACATCCTTCTGCTGGACGCAATTTTAATGAAAGCACACTTCTGAGTGTATAACTAGACATCTATAGGCCCCAATAGACTGAATCATGATATGCTTCAGAATTAACATTGGTCTCATTTGAATTCTGTGTGCATGCTTCAGAGTAGAGCTTCCTGTATCATAGATCGAAATTATTCAGGTTCTTACTGAATTGTTGTATTGAAACCCTGCACATCAGGAGAATACAGGCCATTAGTAGTAAGAATGGACTTGGCAGTTTGAATGACATGTTAGGTAATTCAAATGGAGTTGTGGGGATCTTTTGTCACAATTATTGAGAAGATATTGTTGCAGCCAATGAAAATGGAGCTGTTGTGAATTCCACTCTGTTCATTCCAAGCAGTGCCTTTCATTTTGGGAGCTATAATAGTCCGATTATGTGAGTTTGAAAAGACATTTACAACCTAAGAACACAGTCCAATGTTCCAACATCTAGCCAACTCCTGCCTGAACACCGATGGATACAAATATTCAATATGGACAAAGGCGGTCTTGTTCTCACTTTTTCTTCCGTTATGAATTCTGTTGATGATGCAGATAAAGATGCATACAGTGAAAAGTAAAACATTCAACGATGTAAGTAATACTTGAAAGCCTGAAAAATAGCAAATGGTTTAAGCCATGGATTGGAAGAAAGCCAAAGATTAATCGTTCCCTAATTCAAACAAAACCATAAATAACTATTAAACATGGAAAGTTGCAGGAAAATGATATGGTTAAGGATGCCACAAGCAATATTGTTCCTTAAAATATTTTGAGTTTTAATTGTTTGATCAACTTGGGGCACCAAAAGAACTGTGTTCACAGTTTAAGAATTAATTATGTTTTGGGTTATGATAGAAGCTTTGCCATATATTTGCCTTAGTTAAAACTTGCCCTCATTGTTAATCACTAAAAAGGTTGTCAAATATTACTGAAAGGAAGTGACTCCAGGCTGTGAAAAACCAGCTGTTAATGCCAAGATTGCCAGGCATAGCTTCATCTGAAAAACAGGAAAAGCAAAAGTAAAGATTAATCAGCTGATTCAATACAAGAATACCAGGAGGCCCAGGTTCAAGTCCTACCTGGTCCAGAAGTATGTATTAAAATCTCTGACACAATAACAAAGATGTTGGAAAAGCTCAGCAAGTCTGGCAGCATCTGTGAAAGAAAAAACAGTTAATGTTTTGGATCCGGTGACCCTTCCCCAGAACTGATGGTGTCCGGGAGAATGTCAGTTTATATGCAGAAAAATGGGGAGGGGGATGGGGTAGGGAGTAAACAATAGAATAGAGCCCCAAAGAGAGAGAAGAGCACTTGGATAGACAAAGAGTTGATAACGATCAGGCTGGGAGGGTGAATAGTTGTTAATGGAGACTAGCAGTGACTAATAACAGGCGGGGTATAATGGCAGGCTATAGCAACAAGGTCTGGTGTGTGGGGTGGAGTCTGGGACATGGGGGAGTTTAGGCTCTAAAATTATTGAACTCAATATTGAGTCCGGAGGGCTGCAGGGTCCCTAAGGAGAAAATGAGGTGTTGTTCTTCCAGCTTGCGTTGGGCTTTGCTGGAACACTGCAGCAAGCCAGAGACAGACATGTTGGCCAGGCAACAGATAGTTCAGGGACTTTTTTGCAAGCAGAATGTAGATATTCTGCAAAGCGATCACCCAGTGTACGCTTCGTTTCCTCAATGTACAGGAGATCACATTGTGAGCAGTGAATGCAGTAGACCAGATTCTGGGAAGTGCAGGTGAAGTGTTGCTTCACCTGGAAGGTATGTTTGGATCCTTGGGTACTGGGGAGGGAGGAGGTAAATGGGCAGGTGTTGTACCTTTGCCGGTTACAGGAGAAGGTGCTGTAGGGCTATGGGGGTGGTGTTGGGGGTGAAGGAAGTGTGGACCAGGGTGTCCCGGAGGGAACGGTCCCTGTGGAAGGTGGACAAGGGAGGGGAGGGGAATATGTGGCATCTCGCTGGAGGTGGCAGAAATGGTGCCTGATGATCTTCTGGATATGGATGTTGGTGGGATGGTAGGTAAGGACAAGGGAAACCCTATTGCTGTGGCGGGAGGGAAGAGAAGGGGTGAGGGTGGAAGTGCAGGAGATGGGTCAGACCCAGTTGAGGGCCCTGTCAACAACGGAGCTGGGGAAACCTCAGTTGAGGAAGAAGGTGGACATTTCGAAGGCTTCCTTGTCGAAGTTGGCCTCATCTGGACATATATGACGGAGGAACTGAGAGAATGGGATGGAGTCTTTACAGGAAGTGGGATGAGAGGATGTATAGTCCAGGTAGCTGTGGGAGTCAGTGGGTTTGTAATGGATATCAGTGGCCAGTCTATCCCCAGAAATGGAAACAGGACGTTTGAGGAAGGGAAGGGAGGAATCAGAGATAGACCAGGTGAAAGTGAAGGCAGGGTAGAAATTGGAGGCGAAAATGATGAAGTTTTCCAATTCCAGACGAGAGAGTTGTGGGTGGGGGCTGGAATAGGACTGGAACAAGGAATTTCCATGTAGCCCATGAAGAGACAGGCATAACGAGGGCCCATGCAGGTACCCATGGCCACCCCTCTGACCTGAAGAAACTGAGACGAGTTAAAAGAGAAGTTGTTGAAGGTGAGGACAAGCTCAGCCAAGTGAAGGAGGGTGGTGGTGGATGGGAATGGTTTAGGTCTTTGCTTCAGGAAGAAGTGGAGAGCCCTAAGACCCTCCTGGTAGGGAATGGACGTGTAAAGGGAATGCATGTCCATGGTAAATAGGAGGCGGCTGAAACTGGCAAACTGGAAGTTTTGAAACCGGCATAAGGCATCGGAGGAATCATGGCAAGGATGTACATGGGCAGGGATTGAACCAGGGGAGAGAAAACTGAATCAAGGTAGGAAGAGATGAGTTCTGTGGGACAGGAGCAGGCTGAAACAATGGGTCTGCCCAATCAGTCCTGTTTGTGGATTTTTGGGAGGAGGTAGAAGCGAGCTGTGCGTGGCTGGGGGACTATCAGCTTGGAAGCACAGTGGGGGAGATCACTGGATGAAATGAGATCAGTTACCATAGTGGATATAATGGTCTGATGTGTCATGGTGGGGTCATGGTCTGGGGAAGGTAGGAGATATCTGAGAGTTGGCACTCAGCTTCTGCAAGGTAGAGGTCAGTACGCCAGACTACAACAGCAGATTTGCAACAGATTAAAATCTCTGAACAGCTTGATTAGAAAAGGATCTACAAAGATCAGTGAAAAAGCTTCCAGTCTTTCAGTTCATTTTCCACTTGTCTAAGTGGAACTCAATGCCTGAAATAAATTGATTCTCTGCTTACAGTAAATGTCAGAACAATAATCATACATTGCTTAACATCTAAGGAATGTGCCTCAAATTATGTATAGAAAGTGATCCCTCAGGTTGTAAAGACATTAATCTGGGTCTGCACACTGACAAAATCCAGTTCAGCAACAGAAAACAGAGTTTCAGGACTGTATTCTTTTTCCTAAAGTATATTGTGAATTAAAGGTTTCATTCAGAATCTAATGAAGCAATATATTAAAATCTTCTTATTAAACTTGAACAGAGTGAAACTCGTCATATTTTCAATTGTATTCTTTTCATTTGAAATTGGTGTTCATGAGGGTGAACAAATATGTATTAAAAACAAAGCAATATTTATCATTACAGAATTGTCTGCAAAGTCTGAAAATAGTAAAATTCCTTATATTTTACAGGTACATTGATGTGAGCAAGCCTTTATTACAAATTTCTCGTCTAAGTTAATAGGCTACCACAGAATGGGTGAATTGAAACCAAGTCAAGCTGTACTTGATATTCCTGAAACACCATTTTAGTTCGATATACAGCATTTGCCTGCTTAGATTGCCTGTTACTGAGCTGCTTACTCAGCAGGAAGTCTAACAGAGAATTCTGAGGCCTCCCTCAGGGTTGAGAAAGAGCTAGGCCCCACTCAACGTTGATGGAACAGCAAGGTCAAAAGCTCACTCATTTAGATGTCATGGTCACACATGCACATTAACCTACAGTGTGACGACACACATGTGATATGTTGAGTTTTTTTTTGCAGGACCATTCATTAAGGACACGAGGAGCTGTTCCTAAAGGATCAGTCTGCTTCTGGAATATTCGATGTTTCATTGTATTCATGAATTTCAATATTAAAACTAAGAAGAAAACAGAACTCCTCCATCACATATCACTCAGTATTTTCATTTATGGATCAGTAATATTTTTGCTGATCATCCCTAATTGGTTTGACTTCCCACATATTAAACCACACACTGAATGATAAAACTATTGTGATTTCTCATAATCTTGGGAAGATTTGTCATTGTTAAATCAAAGAAATGAAGCTTACCTTAAAAGTTGAATGTTCTCTTTTTTAAGAATTATTTATTCAATGATTATTTCCTCTCTATAATTTCTAATATGATCAGGCTTTTCTTAAGAGCAGACTTCTGTGAAGTTTCACGACTGTAATATGGTATGAGGCTGTTCTTATTTCAAAGCTGTGAAGCAGATGGTTTGGTCACATAATAGATATCGTGTTCATTATTGTACATTGTTGCCTTATAGTTTCAGAAACATGGGAGAGAGAGGAGGCAACCTATTTGAACTTCAAATCAATACTGTATGTGGAATGCATAAGTGGAATGCATTTAATACGAGCAAAGACTATAATGTTAACTTTTAATTTTATATCTTTATTTTTCTGCTTTTACAAGGAACAATGGTAATGCCTTACTTCTCTATGTTACTATTTGTACCTAAGTTTTGTACCCAGGTACCTTAATACTTATGATGGCACCACATCTGGCGACATTATACACTTTCCACTGCACTCCTATATTTCTGCACTTGAGTATGCGTGATAAAAAAGTTTAAATTTTAAAAAAAGTGGGTATCTTCAATTCTTGCAGCAAATCACTGGGCCCGTTGAGAACAAACTGTAACTCCTGTTGCTTTATTTCACACAAATACAGCCTCCTGCTGGCAATTGGTGGATAGAGTTTAGGCCAATAATTTAGTTAATGATGCCACTGATACTTAAAATATTTTGAGATGTAATTGTGTGGTGTGCTGAGTGTGAAAGTGGGGCTGCCAAACAACTGTATTAGCTTAATATTTGTGGCACGTGATCAAGGGTTTTCCTTATTTAATACTACTTTTGAAGTTCACTGCAGACTTACCAATTACTCTGGCATGAGAGAGGGGCTAGTATTGAAGAATTTCAGAAGGAAAAGGATAAAAAGACAAATAAAAAACAAAGCTGTAAGCTTAAAATTGGGATCAAAACATAAACAAACACAAACATTCAACTCAACCCTTTCTGAATAAAGAAAAATTGCATGAAGTTAGTACAAGTTATTTCTATTGCTTTTAGGTTGAAAAAGCTCATAAATGCTTTGCTTTTTATTTTCAAAAGGTGAATTTGATTCCGTAAGTCATTGTCGGAATATGGAAACTATTATTAATGTCAGACACTGTGCACAGAACAAAAGATGTTTCATCGATGTCTTCTGTTTGTGTGTTGTTATAAACTTTAAATTCATTGAAGGATATTTGAAAGGATCATATAGCAAATTTCCCCTTCAAGTGTGCTAAATCCAAGGCAGTGTTTCATAGTATCCTAGAATCCCTACTGCATTGAACAGGCCATTCAGCCCATACCGACCCTCCAAACAGCATTCCACTCAGAGCCACGCCCCCATCCTATCCCTGTAACCCCACATTGCCCATGGCTAACCCATCTAGCCTACACCCATTCTGAGGAAGTGTCACCAGACCCAAAACGTTAACTCTGATTTTTTTTTCACAGATGCTGCCAGACCTGCTGAGCTTTTCCAGCAACTTCTGTTTTTATTCCTGATTTACAGCATCTGCAGTTCTTTCGGTTTTTATTTAGCCTGCACATTCCTGGACACTAGGGGGGGCATTTAGCATGGCCAGTCCAGCTAATCTGCACATTTTTGGATTGTGGGAGGAAACTGGAGCACCTGGAGGAAACCCATGCAGACAAGGGGAGAATGTGCCACCTCCACACAGTCACCTGAGGGCGGAATCGAGCCTGGGTCCCTGGTGCTGAGGCAGCAGTGCTGCCCTAATTAAATAAATATTCGATATATTATTTTCTACAATTGCTTAAGTAAATATATAAATACCTCCTTCGCCACATCCCATAAATAGATTTTTAAAAAGTATAAAAAGAGTGTGATTGGAAGTTTTTTCTGTGTTACCAGATTTATACATGATCTACATTTTTGGGAAAGAAGTGGTTATATTTCTGCCCACAAGATGTCACCAAACTACAGGCTAATGGGTAAGATGATACCTATGAAGGCAATTTTGTTTCGAAACATCCTAACCACACACACTAACATCTAGTTTTCAATACTCCGAGACAAGTTTGATCAATTCGTCAATGTGCCCAAGTATTTTTTTAATAAAGTGGTTTATTAAATAGTTGTTGCCAAGTCAGATCCTTGAATCGGAGGGATTTCAGAGTTGATTTTTCATTGCTTCATGTTCCAGGTACACTTATTTCCTTTGGTCTAGCAATGTAGTGGCAGCAGTCCGACCTCTGAGCCTAAAGCTCTGAGTTCAAGCCCCACTCCAAGACCAAGGAAGGTGCATTCATAACGAGTATTAACATAAATCCTTAGAAAATTCACTAATGGAAGGAAAGTCAAATGGATACATCAGCTGTGTGATGGTAATAAAATTGGAACCTCTACTAAAACTAACCATAGCTGCAGGCTACAACATGAATGTAAAAGGGGCACGTTTTACCTCAGAATCATTGGGGTAGGGAGTTTGCAATGGGGTGGTGCAGTTGGCTGGACAGTTTGTGGACATCAGATTGGTGTCAACAGCTTTGAATGTGATCATTTTCCCCTTCTTGCTGGTGTGAATTTCCCCAGCCTACAGTGAAAGTAGTGACACCCTGGATCACATCTGTCTTTAGCCAGACAGTTCAAGAGGGTGATTACTTCTTTATCAAGGGCACAACATGAAGTATAAAAGAAAACAATCACCCTGTCTACTGGGGCTCAGTCAATAGATGGCAGTTTCAATGTAAACTAAATATAAAAGATACAAAGCACTGCCATTAGAAACTCCATCACAATTTCTGTCACAATGCTTCAGGAAACAGCTGACCACCCCTGCATTTTAAATCCTCAGGAGTGTGAAGAGACAAGCACTAACTTTGAAAGAGTGAGCAGAAACAGATGGGCTTAAAAGTGGGACCAGAGAGGACATTTAGAAAGGATAATGTCTTGTTCAATGGTAACGGTGGGAAGCAGACTTGAAGAATTAAGGCAAACTTGTGATCTGCTTGGCTGCAATTTTACCTGTGGCAGACGGGCCCTGCACTGAGAGCTGAGCTTGGGAGTTGTCCATCAGGCCTCCTGCTCTTCCTTAGCATCTATTTGTACGTGCGGTCATCACCATCATCCACTGTCAGGCCAGGTCACAATCCTCTGCCATGTTTTGTGTCATTGTGCTTGTTGGTCTGTGGGTTGACAGCCTTCATAGCAGTAATGATTGAAAGCCCCACCCACCCTGGTCAGTGCACTGACTTTATTTTATAGCCAAGGAGGAAACAAATTTATGGCCCATGATGTGTACGCTAGGGGTTTTAGTGTGCAAAGGAGTTGAAAGAACAGGCATAATGGTCTCTGTTTTAAGAAAACTCAATTCTTTCTATTCTTGCAGGGAACTTGGGTAGCATTGACAAAACCACTATTGTTGCCCATACCCTGATGTCTTTCAATGGATTGGCTCCCCAGTCCATTTCAGACACAGTTAAGAGTCATCTGGAGTCACAAGTAGGCCAGACCCAGGTAAGGATGGAAGATTTCCTTCCCTGTACAACTGCAGCCTGATAGTCAAAGAAGAGGACCCCTCTTTCTCAAACCATTATCAGACACCTCAGCTAATCAACTTCAAACAGTCTTCACTTCATTAAGTTGCTGCAGATTTTAGTGGTAGATGTGTTGTTGGTTGTGTAATCAATCCCTTAAATTAAGGCCAGGATGATAGATAAGATCAGAAGCTTTCAGTTTGACTGCAGTTTAGTAGTGTTTCTCCAGAGTTTGGGAAGAGTGGTAGTGGGACAGAAAAGGAAGAGAAAGGAAAAAAGAGCCTTTTCCAGTTTTCAAAACCTCTGTCTAAATAAAGAAAAACACATGCACCACGATGTAGCTAATCCCTCCTTGATGATATTACCTCTGAATTAGAACAGATTTATGCATGTGATGCTTTTTCCATAATTGTAGACCTGAAGCCAACACATTCTAGAATTAAGTGAGGCCCATTATAAATATTGTAGGTTAAATGCAGCTTTCATTCACCATTAATTTTATTTGGGGCAGGTATAAAAAGAAGGTACAGCTACAGGGTGAATGGCATAGTGATACAGCAAATTCAAGATTTTGCCCTTCGACTCAGAATTTGAGTTGGAATTTAACTCATGAAAAGGGGATGAAGGAATAACCCCATTAACTGCTGTTAACAGGTCATAAGCTATGTTTTAATTCTGATAGTTGTGTCAGCACTCCAGCTTAGGGGAAATTCAAGTGCTTGCCAGGCATTAAGTCATACTATGGAACTAAACAACAGTGTTATTTTATGCTGAAGCAATCTTTGTCACTTCAGCAGACCCACTAATTGCAAACATGCATTTTGTATAAATACCATATTAATACTGCAGGCAATATTAAACCTGGACAAAGTTCCTCTTTTCTGAGGTAATAACAAAAGATGCCTCGGAGAAAGAAAGGAAATCAGAAATAAAAGATTTAACAATTCTAAGGCAAATTTTAAAGTAGAGGCCATTCATAAATACAAAATAATGCACCTGGCATAAAGAAAGAAAGACTGATATTAAACTATCTTGCAAAAAGATATGAGACAATGAACAATTAAAAGCCACTTTCACAATCCAAAGAGACAGCATGATGTGTGTAAGGTACTTGACAGGACCATCAAATTCTTGAGGAAAAGATGATCAAAAGTGGAAATCAGGACATCTAGTTAGATTCCATTATTGTTGGCACAGCATTCCTGACAGAAACCCAGAGGAATGGTGCAAAGCAAAACCCATAAATTATTAAAAGTAAATATTATTTAAATGACAAATAATTTAATTTTGTATTTTATTAAGACTTCAAAATTCAAAATTATTGATTTTGTAAGTAGATATCAAGGACGATCTCCCCAAGGATAGATGAGAAAAACTGTTTTATACTGCAAGTGGTTATGCATGGAATTCATCACTGAAAGAGTGCTGGAAACACCAATATTCATTGGAAAAACACTAAAGTAGAACCATGGGTAGAGAGTGGAGGCAATGGGACCAACCAGTTTGTCCTTTCAAAGAGCTGACGCAGACTTGCTGGGCTCGCTGATCTCCAACAGTGCTGGACAATTATAGCATGCTGTGAAAATTAATGTAATGTTGGCCTTTACTGCACGGAAGATGGAATATAAAAGTATATAAGTTTTGCTACAACTGGGTGGGCTACAGCTAAAGTTCTGTATGCTGTTTTGATCTCCTTACTAAGGTAAGCCTACACTTGTGAAAGAGGCAGTTCAGAAAAGGTTTACTAGATTGATATCTTAGATGAAGAGGTTGTCTTTATGAGGAATATTTGAGCAGATTGGGCTTAACATGTTTGAAGTCTAGAAGAAGGAGAGGTGATCATTTTGAGACATATCGTTCCTCTGGACTCGACAGGCTAGACACTAATGGGAAATTTCCTTTGAGGGTAATCTAGAACTAGAAGATATATTTTCAGAAATAGATGTCTCCCCTTTAAGAAAGAGATTAGGAAGAATTTCTTCTCTCAGGGGGTCATCAATCTTTGGAATTCTCTACCACAGGGACCCATGGATATTGAGTCAATGAAACTTTCAGTGATGAATTAGATCTTTTCTTTTATCTGCAAGGGAGCTGTTACGGGGGATAGACATGAAAATGGAATTAAAGCCAAGAGCTGATCAGCCATGATCTTTGAATGGTGGACAAGGTTTGAGGGGATAATAGGATTATTCCAGCTCCTATTTTTTAAATCTTTATGATTTCCTTGGATAGTGAGTGAGCTAAGTCAAGTATTCAAGGACTCTCTCAAATAAACACATTACTACCGTGGATTCTACCAAAGATAGGTGGACGGACAGGTAGTATTGAGGAGGCGGGGAGGCTGCAGATGGATTTGGACAAGTTAGGAAAGTGGACAAGAAAGTGGCAAATGAAATGCAAGATGGGAAAATGTGAGCTCATGCACTTTGGTAGGAAGAATAGAGACGTAGACTATTTTCTAAATGGGGAGAAAATTCAGAAACCTGAAGTGCAAGGGGACTTGAGAGTCCTAGTCCAGGATTCTCTTAATATAAACTTGCAGGTTGAGTCGGTAGTTAGGAAGGCAAATACAATGTTGGCATTTATTTCGAGAGGACGAGAATATAAAATCAGGGACGTACTGCTGAGGCTTTGTAGGGCCCTGGTCAAACCACATTTAGAGTATTGTGTGCAATTTTGGGCCCCATACCTCAGGAAGGATGCATTGGCCCTGGAGCAGGTCCAGAGGATGTTCACGAGAACGATCCCAGGAATGAAAGGCTTAATATAGGAGGAAAATTTAAGTACTCTGGGTCGATACTTGATGGAATTTAGAAGGATGAAGAGGTATCTAATTGAAACTTACAGAATACCAAACAGCCTGGACAGAATGGACATTGAGAAGATGTTTCCATTAGCAGGAGAGACTAAGACCCAAGGGCAAAGTTTTAGAGAAAAGGGAACACCCTTTAGAACAGAGATGAGAAAAAACTTCTTCAACCAGAGAGTGGTAAATCTATGGAATTCATTGCCACAGAAGATTGTGGAGGCCAGGTCATTGAGTATACTTAAGACAGAGATAGGTAGGGATTGTCAAGGGGATCAGAGTTATGGGGAGAAATCAGGAAAATGGGGTTGAAAAACTTATCAGCCATGATTGAATGGCAGAGCAGATTCGATGGGCTGAATGGCCTAATTTCTGCTCCTCTGTCTTATGGACTTATGGAAACAGCTAATTAGCTGCTCAGACAGTGAACCTGTTTCTTTTCCACACCAGCTATAGCCAGGTAAGTGATTTCGGACTTACACAGAAAGAGTGGAATGAGGAACAACATGAATATGACGGAAAGGATGGTGACAATTTAATCTTGTTGGGGGTGGGTAGTGTTGGTGTGTGAAGGGGGTGATCAAAAATTTACTTGCTTGTGTAAGAATGTCAAAGAGGGTGTTGTTGCAAACAGAGGAGCAAGGGCAATGTTGAGCTAATGGAAGCCAAATTTTGACTTTGAGTGATAATGTAAAATGAATCATTGCAAACTGGCAGTCTGTTTTACATCACTCGTAATTTTTTTCAACCTTGGCTGCCAATACATTATCACACAAAGCCAAAACTCATCCAACTAA
The DNA here is from genome assembly GCF_021869965.1 of Rhincodon typus. Lineage (NCBI taxonomy): Eukaryota > Metazoa > Chordata > Chondrichthyes > Orectolobiformes > Rhincodontidae > Rhincodon > Rhincodon typus. The sequence goes on along the minus strand of NC_063355.1, from coordinate 17,503,085 downwards.
CATCAAGCAATCATGGCCATATTAAAGGAGAATGTTAGATCAGTGTTGTGCAAGTTCTTGTCATATGGCTTAGTACCCAGAGGAATACAGTGAAACATATGGGTTTCCAAATTGTCTGTCCATCTCTGTTTCAGACTAACTCACTCCCAGAAACCAAATTCAAACAATTTGCTTCAATCCCTTATTCATATTGCTGTCAGCAAAAAGTGCAGTCAGTTATGCCAAGAAACTTGGATGTTTCAATGCCTTCTTCCCGCAAGCCACAAAACGTACAATGGCTTCATAAAATATGTATATGAAACGCAATTTCAAATGCAGAATTTTAACGATATTATTTATTGATAATAAATAATTATTAATGATACATAGGGCATACCAACGCTGCTGTTTCCATATAATTCTGCTTGCTATTGTCTGACACATGACGTTGCCTCAGTGCTCAGTTAAAAATTTTATCAGGCCACTGCATTGCCTGCTGCACTGCACTTTTATTGAAGTATTTCTCATCTACTATTGGCTTTCATATCTATACTTACATAATTATAATGTAACTATAACTGGACAGTCATTTTTATTTATTTTCTGAAACCTGACAGAGGGGTGCCTACACATACTTATCGGGTTCCATTGCTAGCTGATGCTAGACGAATTATATAAACAGTAGCAATACATATCTGGATTCCACTAGACAACTTGCCCTGGTGCACTAAATAAAAATGCGAAGAAATGTGGCTGTATGTAAATAAGAAGTTCCTGTGACCCCACAGCTTGCAAAAATTGGCTAACTGTTCACTCTTTAAGTAATGTGGGTTTCCCAAACAGTTCATTTTACGTTAAGACCTATTAACTATAGTCATCACTTAGTTATACCAAGAGTAACTCAAACCATTTCGAAGGATTGTTTATAAAAACACTTTGTCTATTCCCTCCAAAAATAATTCTCTTGGATTGTCTCTGTGAGTAGCAGCCCACAGGTGAGACATGCTGCTCTGTTTCCCTGTTGAAGCCAGGGTGTTTCTGACTGTTGATGACAAACTTCCCTTCCGCAGTAACCCATGTCTTGCAATGCACCATCATCATCCAACTTTATGTGGAATTATCCCTTCACATTTACTGTTTTCTCTGCATCCCAGCCTACTGCCCCTAATCCCAAGAACTGACTTCCCAACTTCCCTACCATAGCTGTAGTTCCTGACCACTCCTCTGGCCTTTCTTTGAACTGACCTGCAGGCCTGACTGTGACTCACTCCTTAACTAACTTGGAGCAACAACCCTGACTGATGAGTGGCTGGATCACTGACTGATCTCTGCGCAGCTCCCTGACTCACTTATCATGATTCCCCAGACTGGTCACACTGAACCTGTGGCACTGACCATTGCCCACCTCCTGGATTGTAGTTACACAGAACCCTTGACCCTGGACACCCTAAGCAGCCTACTGACCATGCTTAAGGTCCTGGGCTGGTAGTGAACGATATCTTTGACTTATTTTGTCGGGGCTCTCTGACTGAAGACCCTTGGCTTGACTGAGGACTTATCCCCCTTAACTTTTACACGTGACCATTTGGGTGAAGAACATACAGTAGGTTTGCCACGTACCCATACGGATAATGAGCAAGATTAGGCTACTCTGCCCTTCGGGCCTGCTCTACCGTTCAATAGGATCATGGCTGATTTAATTTTCACCTCAATTCTGCATTTGTGCTTAGCCTGATAGTGTTTCAACCCCTTGGCAATCTATCTACCTCCACATTAGAAATATTTAAAAATATTAAAATTTCCCTTTTGAGAAAGGGAATTCCAAAGACTCTCAAGTCTCTGAGAGAGAAAAGAAAATCCTCATCACTGTGTTAAATGCCAATTACTGGCACATGGTGTACGTGTGAGATTGATATAACATGGTGCCATACAGCAACATGCCTACCTCCTTGCTTGATGACTGCAGACAACCATGACACGTTTTCCAATGTGCTTCTTGTTCAGGAGCTGTGAAGATTCCACCCAAACATTTTATAGTGAAACTTGAATCTTCAATTTTCCAACTTAGGCTAAGAGCTACCATTGAGAAACAGTAGTGCCTATTGTTCTTGAACAACTAAAAAATTTCAAGCTTCAAAGAATTTATCATTTTGTACAAATGCAAATCGTGTGAAACCATAATTTGTTTTTGTAAAGTGCTTTTGACAAATCAGAAGACCTTAACTTGCTTAACAGTAGCAAAATCTGACAAAAAATAGAGAACAAGATAAAGAATGAGATATTAAAATTTGAGACCAATATATTGGTCAGAGATAAATTTTTAGGTGTGTCCTATGTGAGTCTTTTAAATAGTTCCATATGTTTCTATCTCAAATAATTCCAAAAATTTAATGACAATTTTCAGGTCACATGTTTTTTACTTTAGTTGTCTTTGAACATTGATTGCTTTTTATAGCAATTCTTGATATTATTCATACCAGCAACATTAAATTAAAGTCTGAGATTCATACATCACTAGTGCTCTGAAAGTCATAACCGCTTGTGTATCCTCCAACTTCAACTCTGGTAACTGCGTTTAAGGAACTCATACAGATAAAACCAGTCCTCTCTGTTTCTCTAGTTTCTTTGAAAAATCTTGAGCCAGCACTTTAAAAATATAAAACTTGTTGTGTATTAATACAATTATATTGTTTCTGTGTGAATAATACCCTATTACCCAATAAAAACATTGTTTGGCATAAAAACCTTAACTTACTCATAGACTGATCACACTTCCCACCCTGTCGCAAGCATACCATCAAACTCAGAGAGTAAAAAAATTCCAGATTTGCAAGAAGGATGATGGAAACAGAGTTAGTAATCTCAAGATTTTAACATTCTCCCATCCCCCCACAACCATAGTTTTGGAGGAAATGGAACCAATTACTTTTTCATTGAGTTCTGGTTTCTGTCTATTCGAATGAATACATGAACAAAGCTGCAATAACTTTGCATGGAGGCAGCTTAAAATATTTTAAAGTTGGGAAGGTTAAATGAAGAATTTTCCTAAGGGAACATTTTAAAAAGGAAAGATTTAAGGAAATAATTAAACCTCAAATGTGATTATAAATGACTACCATAAGGGAGTTAATGTAATTTAAAAACTTTCCATCAAATGTAAAACTTTCAATAAATGATGTTAGGTAAGCTGATGTTTTAATTGTATGTAGTTACAGATGATATTTCAATTTTGATTACAGTAGATTATGCTGGTGAAACAAACATTTTGTCAACTGTGCCATTGTTAATTGATTTAAGTGATTTAAAACAGATTTTTCAACATTAATTCCTGAGTTAGTTCTGTGTCAACCTTCAAATGTAGTTTACTATATCTGTGCAAAGACACAAAAGAAAAGTTTTAAGCCAGGAAAGGAATGGACCACAATACACTTCATTCCTAAAATATTCAACTTAAGGCTTAGGTGCACAACTCCAGTTTAAGTCTAAACTCAAGGGCTGCAGAATTCCTTTGTATTTGGACACAGTAAATGCGTTGAAGAGTTTCTCCATTTAATATTAAGAGTAAACTCATAAATACATTTGAAAATCTTTCGATTTTGTTAGAAATAGTCAATAAGTGTGCTCGTGGAAATCTTTTCATGTTTCAATACATGGTAACAGTAACAATTATGCTGTCATCATCACCACCCACCTCAGCATGAATTCCTACTTTTAGCATGAGCTACAGAAAGTTGAGGAAAATTACTCTTGAGTAGTTGAGGTAAAGTTAGATGGCTGCATTGACCTTCATTACTCCTGCCCCATGCTGTTTGAATCTTCAAAAAGTGTATGGAAAATTAGCCTTGTTTAGAAAAGGAGCTAAACTATATTATGGATGAAATAGGGGATGGTGATGAATTATTCACTAAGTCAATTGGGATAATGTGAAGCAGACTCCTATCTTCCGCTTTATAACCTGGAAATATATGCCTGTAGACGAAATAATTTAAACACACACCACGAGTAAAAATCAGATTTAATAACTTTGTTATACTGCATAACAAGAATGCATTATTGTCCCATAGGATCCCTTAACCTTACAATTCCGATTTCATTTACTGATTATTTGTAGGACTTGAAGAAACTCGTGGTAGTATGCCTTTAGTCAACTTACTTAACTCACAATCAGTGATCTTTCCATTATTTCCTTCAGGTAAATAAAATATGACTAAACAGGCTGTTTTAATTCACCTGGTAGCAGCCACTGGCCGCTGTTAAACCCTCATCACTAGACAGTCGCATATCTTCAGGATATTGGCAGAAATTGATGAAAATGGAAAGATTATGACTACTTTCAATTTACATTTGCCTGCTCAGCACATTGTTGAAGTGCCAGTAGAACCCTGACTATGAATATAATTATTATAACTTTGGCTCAGTTTGTAGCATTCTCATTTCCAAAGCAGAAGATTATGGTACTGAGTGATATTAACATCAACATATTAATATCAACATCCCAATAACCCTTCCAAATGAGGGACATAAATCCTGCCTCCAGTCAATTAATGATCCTTAGAGCATTACATGTTTTGAGAACAACCAGTACTGGCAAGGATGCATTTTATCACAGATAGAGGATTGATTGGCTAACAAGAAGCAGAGAGTAGGAGTAAATGGGGCTGTTCCTGGCCAGCAAGTTGTAATTAGAATCGTGATACAGGGATCAGTTCTGGAGGTTCAACTGATTACAATGTATTTCAATGACTTGTATGAAAGTATGATTGCTAAATTCGCTAATTCCATAAAGATAGTTAGAAGAGTAAGATGTGAGGAGGACATAAGGTGTCTGTAAAGAGTTATAGAAAGGATAAGTGAGTGGTAATGTTCCTTCTAAGCTGCATAGATGGTGATTGGCATTGGCACGCTGAGGGCAGCAGTGACTTCTGGTTCTCGAAATTAGTGCTAGAGGCCCATGCGGCCAGGAGGAAAATTAGAGGGAACACTGGGGCATGGATAAAAATTCAGTGGATAGCGTAAAATGTGGGAAAATGTGAACTTGTCCACTTTGGAAGGAAACCTAGACAAGCAATATATTCTGTCAACAGAGAGAGATTGCAGAAGTCTGTGGTTCAGAGGGACCGAGGTGTCCTGGTGCAGGCATCACAAAATAAAAGTCCTACAGATACAACAAGTGACTAAGAAGGCCAAAAGAACTTGTGATTTATTGCAAGGGGAATGGAATATAAAGGTAGGGAAGATTTTCTACAGTTGTATGGAGAGTTGGTGAGACCAAATCTTGCATATAGTGTACAGCTTTTGTCTCCTTACTTAAGAATGGATACATTTGCATTAGGAGCAGCTCAGGGAAGGTTCTTTTGATAATTCTTGTAATGAAAGCATTGTCCGAAATGGAAAGTTTAGATGGATTAGGTCTATGCCTATTGGGATTTAGAAGAATAAAGGGTGATCTTATTAAAACACATCCTGAATGAAATTGTCAGGATGGATGCCAAAAGGATGTTTCTCCTAATGGGAGAGACCAGGACTAGGGGAAAAAGTTTAAAATAAGAAGCCTTAAGACAGATGTGATGTTTTCTCACAGAGTGTTGTTAGTCTGTGGACTTCATTTCCCCAGAAAACTGTGAAGGAAGGGCGAAACGAAAACAAAAATCGATGGTCAGCATATCACAGGACTGTTCCGTCCAGGGCACCTTTGTCCATTCCTCTTCCACTCCCAAAACCTCCACATAACTCCATGGCACCTTCCCATTCAATCATAGAAGGTGCCTTTTCACTTCCTCCCTCCTCAGTCTCCAAGGTTCCAGACTCACCTTCCAGGTGAAACAAAGATTTACCTGCACTTCATTCAATCTAGTCTACTGTATTCGCTGCTCACAGTGTAGTCTTCTCTACATTGTGAAAACGAAACGCAGACTGGCAACCACTTTGTGGAATACTTACTTCTATCTGTAAAAATTACTCCGAGTTTCCAGTTACCTGCCACTTTCAAACACCACTATATTCCCTGGCTAACATCTCTGTATCAGGCTTGCTGCAGTGCTCCAGCAAAGCTCAGTGCAAGCTGGAAGAACAGCACCTCATCATCCAGATGGGGACCTCACAGTTTTCAGGATGCAACGACAAGCTCAATAATTTTAGGGCCTGAGCACCTTATTCTGTGTCCTTTACGAACCCCCACATCCCAGGCCATATCATGACATGGGCTGTTTTCAGCACAGACAACCCATTTTCACCCACATAAATTCTTCTTTCTACCTGGCTTACCATTGTCTGTCCCTTTGTTTGCTCAACCGTCTTCCTCTCTCTCTGGGCTCTGTCTCCACCTATCGTCCACCACCCCATTGTATAGGATGTGCTAAAGGGGCTAAATTGTTGATGATATTCAATGGCTGCATGACCTTGAATGAGTCCTGTGAACATTCCTGTACATGCTGAAGATGACACAACGTGTTTTTCTGTAATTGTTTTCCTGTACTTGTTGTTTGTTACACTGTATAAGAGAGAGAGTTTCGTTCTACCTCATTGGACTTCACCTTGGACTGCAATCACCGAACGGTGCTGGAAGTGACTTAAGCCTCCAGACCAGCCATTGATCGAAGGGTCTTCAATGGGCAGAATGGTGTGAGGATTATTGTTCCTTTCCTTTCTTTTTATTTACTTCATGAATGTTCCTTTCTTTTTTACTCTTGGTTATTTACTTAATAAATTTTCATTTTTAGGTACATTTAACCAAATCTGCAGAACTGCTTGGATACAATCTGTGATTCAAGACATTTTTGGCAACAAGATTGGGATTTGGGAAAATGTTTAAGAGAAGGGAGACGCCACCTGATACTCCAGAGACCTTTCATATTCCAGGATGGAATGCAGCAGGCTCTGGATTCTGGTCTGTAGCTAATATGCCAGCACAGTTCGGACCCGTGAAGGATGGAGGATGGTTATAAATGGAAAAAGAAAGAACTGGAGGCCGGGTTTCTGTGCAGTTCAAGTGCATTGAACCTTGTAGAAGTGTCAACTCTTTGTGGTCTGGTTTAAATGCACCTTTGTTTGTTGATTGTTAAATGTTGTCTTGTACTATTTGTATGTTTTTGTTCCCAGGAGCTTGTGATCTGTGGATACTTTCAAGTTAATTTGCATTTTGGGAATGTATGGTGATTTGAAGGTGTACTGTGTGACTGTATCAGTGTAGGAACATGTATGGTTAATGATATGTCCTTTTAAGAAACCATCAGTATGTTGTGCAAAGCAAAAATCTGCGACCAAATGCTGATTCAAAAATTTGGTTCATAAAGTTTGGTGAAAAAATACCTTTTGGAATTGGCTGCATGTTATACTTGGACTGAGGAAAGAATCTAAGGAAATTTTAATCCCAGAAATGACCATGTTTGGAATTTCATTTTCTGGCCAGAGTGAACTTCCAAATGTTGTTTTAACATATGGTGAATCTTTAATTCCAAATGACAAGATTGGTTCATTGTAAATGTACTTTGGTGTAAAATTATTCGAGTGATAGAGAAATTGGGATGTTGAAAATGCAAACCTTTGTGGGCAAGGAGTTTAGAGAAGGCAAATGACACGGATGACATAATTATGTGCAAGAGTTTACGTCCCACCCCCTTTGTTAAATCCATATTACTTTGATACTAATTAACCCATTCTGCTTGATGTGGAATGAATGGAGGTTCTTTTCTTTTAGAAATTGGATACATTGCAAGCTGACCCTGTTTACAGACTTTTAACACTGCAACACACTGATGGGTCAGGCACCCTCAACCCATCAAGCCATTTATCAATAACATGTTTCAGTTTTGAAGAAGTACCATGGAAACATCAAATATATTGAGTATCAGGAATATTAAAATCACTGAACCTGGGTACACTTAAGCATACGATGACAAAAGTTATATTAAGACTCACATGCCCTGGCATTCTAACACATTTAAATGGAATAGTTACCTGAAAATTTAAAGGGATGTTGGCAAATGATAAAGTTCATGCACACTGTCTTAATGGTTTCAAAGCATTAAAAAGTGGTTAGTGACTTTGAGGCATTAAACAGAATATTGAATTTGGACAAATTTACATAGAGATTTATCAAATATCTAGAATGAGTTATCAAGTAACTTTTAAAAAATGTGGATCATCTTAGAGAAAGGACAAACAGTATGTTTTGACTGAATCAAACAGAAATGTTTGGCTTCTGTTTTAAAATGCTGTTGTAAGCTTATGTTCCATGGACTGGAAATCTTTCCAGATCTCTGGAATTAGATAGGTGGTAATAGATAAATTGCAAAGTTGGATGAGACAAAGTAATTAAGGATGGAGACTAGTGGCAAAAGAAAAAAATTAGAATAATGAGTTGAAACGGCAATTGAGGTTAAAATGCATTTTAATGAAAAGGAAGTTTAGATGACAGTTCTAAACTGATAGCTTTCTTTTGGTGATGTGTGTGTCCTTGTCTTTCCTTGTAGGAGAACTGTTTTGGTGATCAAGCCACGACCCGAGGCATCGGGACCATATGTGGAGAGATAAGAGAAACCTTATAGATCATTTGATAAGATCATATGGGAGTCAAGAAGGTATGACATAGTCTTGGGATAGGGATGTAAGTGTGCAAAAGTGAAAGTTACCTTGGTAGTAGCTAACATGAGGGAATATATGATAAAAAAAGAAATATGCACGGAAGAACGGGTCTCAGACATGTACATCTACTTGACAAAAAGGTTGGTGTTGCCTTGAAGAGCACAAAAACAGTTTAAATGAAATGACACTGACATAGAATCCATAGAGAAACTCATTTTAAAACAATGAAAGTAGTTTTAGTGAAAGGGATGTGAAAAGAACTACAATCAAAATAAAAATTGTGATTGGCTATTATGTCAAAATGTCACAAGAATGAAAGAATATAGACTCTGGCAGGAGTAATAGTGGACTGTGTGAAATGGCCCATTGAATGACGTACAGATATCTCATCTTGAGCACTTGTTATGATGTGTGCACACCAGTAGGTGCGATTGTAATGGGTTAGGATAGTTAGTGTATGTGAAAGAAGCCTGAGCTAAGATTCAGGAGAAATTAGGCTAAGGTAGGGACATTGTAACAAGAGATGTCCTTTTCAGAGCTATGGAAAAATGGTTTCTCTCAGAGGATTGTTAGCCTGTGGACATCTTTTCTCCAGAAAGCAGCTGTGGCTGGGTCATTGAATTTATTCAAGGCAGTAGATAGAATTTTGATCCACAAGGGAGTCAAGGATTATGGCAGACAGGAAAGTGGAGTTAAACCCTCAGCTGGATCAGCCAGGATTTCATTGAATGGCAAAGCAGGTTTGAAAGAGTGCTTAGGCTGTAGGAGAAGAAGTAAGCTATCTTCTGTGGGAAAGGCCTATAAACTTTGCGTTTGTGGGCTCTCCTCTCACTGTACCTGATGAAGGGACTGCGCTCCAAAAGCTTGTGATTTTAAATAAACCCATTGGACTATGTCCTGGTGTCATGTGATTTTTGACTTTATCCACCCCAGTCCAACACGAGCACCTCCACATTGTGAGCAAGGCAGGCATTGCTCTACCCTGCACAGGATTCTGCTGCAGAAAAAAAAAGTCTTTTTTCTTCATTTTTATTGAATACTTTTGTACAGTACCTCCCAAAAATAATACTAGGGATAGAACTTACACCGTCACCGCAAGTTTATTTCAGCTATTAGGTCAGGCAAAGCTGCACATCAAGGCTCAAGAGCCAATTTCCATTATTCTATCCAGTATTGTGCTTTTCAGACAGTGCTGAGCCTGGAAGGTACCAAACAAATTCTACCCAGTCAAGGTTGGATGAATTCCAAATTGGGAAGAGAGGAATAGTGATATTTCATCACTCAAACATCTGGATATAAATTGTCCCATTGGGAACACCCAGCATGGATTCATGAAGGGTAGGTCATGTTTAACTAATTTGGTGGAATTCTTTGAGGGCATTACTTGCATGGTGGACAATGGAGAACCTGTGGATGTGGTGTATCTGGATTTCCAGAAGGCATTTGACAAGGCGCCACACCAAAGGCTGCTACATAAGATAAAGTTGCACGGTATTACAGGTAATGTATTGGCATGGATAGAGGATTGGTTGACGTAGAAAGCAAAGAGTAGGGGTAAATGGGTGTTTTTCTGGTTGGCGGTGAGTGGCTACTGGTGTGCCTCAGGGATCAGTGTTGGAACCTCAATTGTTTACAATTTACATAGATGATTTGGAGTTGGGGACTAAGTGTGGTGTGTCAAAATTTGCAGATGACACTAAGGTGAGTGGTAAAGCAAAGTGTGCAGAAGACACTGAAAGTCTGCAGAGGGATATAGATAGTCTAAGTGAGTGGGCAAAGGTCTGGCAGATGGAGTACAATGTTGATAAGTGTGAGATCATCCATTTTGATATGAATAACAGCAAAATGGACAATGTTTTAAATGGTAAAAAATTGCAGCACACTGCTGTGCAGAGGGACTTGGGTGTCCTTGTGCATGAATCGCTAAAAGTAGGATTGCAGGTGCAGCAGGTAATTAAAAAGGTAAATGGAATTTTGTCTGTCATTGCTCAAGGGATGGAGTTTACAAACAGGGAGGCTATACTGCAGCTGTATAGGGTCCTGGTGAGGCCACATCTGGAGTACTGTGTGCAGTTTTGGTCTCCTTACTTGAGAATCGGTTGAAGCTACCTCGCTGAATGTTTTTAAGGCAAGGCTAGATAAATTTTTGAACTGTAAAGGAATTAAGGGTTATGGTGAGTGGGCGGGTAAGTGGAGCTGAGTCTCAAAATGATCAGCCATGATCTTATTAAATGGCGGGGCAGGCTCGAGGGGCCGGATGGCCTACTCCTGCTCCTAGTTCTTATGTTCTTATGTAAAGGAGATTCTAAGAAAGTAATTTGAGCAAGTGCTGAAAATTTGCCAGATTTATTTCTAAACTTGAAAGATTTGCTCACAGGACAAGGATTTTTGTTTACTGTGCTATTGATTAGAAAAGGTGTTGTGTTCTACTTTGCGCTGATACAATGTTGTGTTAGAATGGAAATAGGAATATTTTTCCCTCTACGTTGAAATTATCACACAGAAACAAACCAGTCTACAACCCCCACACAAGTAAAGATTAGTCGACATGAATTTGTACATCTTCCCTTTGGCTTGATTGGAAAACATAGCCTAATCAAGAATACATCCATTTCCAACGTGTATAATTACCACAAGGTCAAAAAAAATGTAATGATAGCAATGATGACTTGGAAACACAAGCAAAAGATAACAAATAACTCTTCAGCTGACTTCAGAGACAGCACATTTTTCTATTCAATTGAATTCCTGCGTAAACCCTATTTCAGATGATAATGCGCAACATTCATTAAATGGTGTGGGTTAATATTCTATCCTTCCTTCCAACCTTCCTTTGTCATTTTAGGTAATGCTAGCAGATGGGGCATGTGGCAACAGCAATGGTTTCCTAGTTCTCTTTGTCATCATAGAATCCCTACAGTGTGGACACAGGCCCTTCAGCCCAACAAGTCCACACCAACCCTCACAGCATTCCACCCAGACCCATCCCCCTATAACCCACCTAATCTGCACATCCCTGAATTCTATGGGGAATTTTGTATGGCCAATCCATGTAACCTGCTCATCCTTGGACTGTGGGAGAAAACCACAGCACCCAGAGGAAACCCTTGCAGACATAGGGAGAACATGCAAACTCCACACAGACAGTCACCCGAGGGTGGAAGTGAACCCAGGGCCCTGATGCTGTGAGGCAGCAGTGCTAACCACTGAGCCACCGGGCTGCTCAGGTTACAAAAAGTACATTTGACAGATTTTGGATGAATAATGCTCAGCTGTGTTCCTGAAACTGATGAGTCACTGCACAAGTATTGCAAGGTATGGCTCATTTTCTTCATGAATTCAAGTAGCTTGCATTGTTGTGCACACTGCACTTTGGGAGAATAGAAGCCATACTTTACATCAAATTCCTGATATAGTTTTATTTTCAGTGCAGTCTTATGAAACATATATCTTCAGACTGTTAATTGTAATACTTCAAATGGAAAATGTTTCAGTATCACACAAATATCCATTATATGGGGAGTGCACAACCGTGTACCATTAATTTGATACACTGTTGGGGATAACTGAGCCGGCAAAGACATCAAATTTAAATTAGCAGACAAGTGTTCAAATTAAACCTTTTAAATTTTGAGGGCAGTAGTAATAAATTCATTCTGTAATAATCTGAACCAAAGTACACCTTATTCAAAAAATTGTTTGACAAATCTGATTTTCTCCATCCCTTGCACAATCATGCCTTCCACTTCAGTTCAGACAGTTTGTCTCCTGTGCAGTCTCACTGATGATGCTGCTCCTTCAAGAAGCCACTGGAAGGTGCCCTTGAGCTGGGTGTGAAGGTATGGTTCTCATCTCTCTAATTTAAACAGTTATTCTCAATCTCTCGTTGAATGGCCTTTCCAAAACTGCTTCAAAGCATTTGTTTGAATTTGTGTTGTGGTATTTTAGTTTGCCCTTCTTTATTCAAATATGCAACTATTAATCTTAATTGCCTAAACTATGACTTTCTAAAGAAAATAACATTCTCACCAATTTCATCATAAACCTCTATTAGTTATAGTACTAAGATTTGAGCATATTATTCTTGTTCATTAAGTGCCATGATGTCTATCTAGTATATGTGCATAGAGTTAATAGTGGACAAAATGAAAATGATGTTATACTTTTCCTGAATAAACTGATTTGAAGTTATTTCCAAAAACGTTTACATGACATTTAATGTCTAAGAGATATTTAAAATATGTCATAAATGTTAACACTACAATCAGTCATAATAGGAAGTAATGCAATGTTAAACATATTGGAATTTGTGTGAATTTTGGAAGATAATGTCAGATAGATAGATGTGTAATTTAAAAAATGAGTAATATGTTGCTGTAATGTATCTACCTTGACAACTATGATATATACTATCATAGTATATATGATCAAATTTTAATGTCCATCATCTGATTGCTTTATCCGAGCCCTTGGATTAAAATTGCTTTAAGAATGGACAAATACTGATGTAAAAAGTTTGCCATGGTTACTTGACCACAGATTGAGACAGGTCTAGGACATCCATGTGGAACAAATTAAACTTGCTGCACTGAAACTACCACATTATGTAAAAACATCAACACCAGGAACCAGAGTCAGTGTCAAAAAATTTGCACCTCCTGTTAGAATTCACACTTGTGCAGTAATTTCGCACATTGAAAGAAGAAAGCCTAGCCTACCATTTAGTCAACTTGATGGAGCCAGTCTTGAGAATATCCAATGAATCATATTTCAGTAACTATTTTTGAGCAGTCGAGCAGAAAGAAAGAACATGGATAGGTAACAAGAAGGACTGGAAGATTCTGTCTCCCTGCTTTCTCCTCATTCCGGGAGACAGGATCCAGTGAAAAAAAACACATTGTTCCCAAGAGCTGAAAACATCTACAGACTTCTCTGCTGGACTATTGGATCTCTACAGGTTCAGATAATTTTATTATATACTGTGACCAAATTAATCTGTTATTTGTAGCTCAGTGGGTGAGCACAAAGCTGAACCAATTTAGCAAATTCATGGGAGAAGCCATAATGGTGGTTGAGGTAGGAGCTGGCGACAAAACTTTTTGTAGGTTTGAGGTAGCATTAGTTATTGTATAAGGTGATGGTTTTGAAAAAGTCAATATCAGCGATTTCATTCAACTTGATCCCATCTGATGATGTCAGGCAGTTTTGAGTTTATAAATGAGGAGAATAACTCATGATCTCATATGGAACAGGGATGTGTTCTTTGCCTACGAACGGTTAAAATGTCTAGCTTCTCATGTAGCTTGTAACCACTTGTTATCATGTAATAAATTACATCTTAAGACAACAGCTTCGTCTTAACACTTAATTGTAGTGGCACCTCTGCTACGTTGAATCCAATTGCACCATAAACTCAGTCAAGGAAAGAAGAATGGTCATAGCATCCCTCTACCCACAAACACATGGTGATCACTGGTGGACATTGTTGTTTTCTCTCACATGACACAGAAGTGAAAATAAATCATTAGTCTTGGAAGACCAAATGAGTTTGCAGTTATAAAGAATTTACCACTTTAAGAACTAGTCATGCAGACAGTCAGCAGTTGCATGTGTTTGAACAAACAAGCAATCAGTGGGAACTCATGGAAAGATGATCATGGAGAAACAACATTCCATGCTAAAGCATCTTCTCAAACCTGGTAAGAAAAGAGCTTAGAAAATCACACAAAAAGCAGTGCAGGCTAGAAAGAACATAAAGACTAGTCACATCTGGCAGTCACAGGTTCCAACAGGAAGCATAATCTGTAGAGGATTACTGGTTGTAGAAAAACAATGTTAGGAAGACATGGCAGGAGAAATAATACTGCCTGCAAGATTTAATATCACAGATGGACCAAATAGAACACAGGATTGGACATTCTGAAGAAAGCAATTCTTAAGATACAGAATTGCTTCGAATGTAAATACAATGTGATCAAATAAATCCACTATTGTATTCAATAGGACCTGTTGATAGTAATGTTATAAATTACCGGAACACAAAAGAAGGTACAGATACTTTTGAACTTCTATAAGCTTCTGACATTTACTCAAACATAATAAATCCAAATAAAATTCTTCAAAGAGCAGGATTTAACAAAGGGGTTCAGCATCCAGGGGACCATATAAAATGATATCATATAAAAAATTGGTTAAGCCACAGCTAGAGCATTGTGTGTAATAGAAACATGGAAACATAGAAGATAGGAGCAGGAGGTGGCCATTTGGCCCTTCGAGCCTGCTCCACCATTCTTCACAATTATGGCTGATCATCCAACTCAATAGCCTAATCCTGCTTTCTCGCCATAACTTTTGATGCCATTCAACCCAAGTGCTGTGTCGAATCGTCTTTTGAGTACATTCAATGCTTTGGCATCAACTATTTCCTGTGGTAATGAATTCCACAGGCTCACCGCCCTTTGGGTGAAGAAATGTCTCCTCATCTCGGTCCTAAATCGTCTACCCTGAATCCTCATACTGTGACCCCTGGTTCTGGACACAGCCATCTTTGGGAACATCCTCCCTGCATCTACCCTGTCCAGTCCTGTTAGAATTTTATAAATCTGTATGAGATCCCCTATCATTCAGCTGAACTCTAGCAAAAACAATCCCAACTTAGTCAATTGGTCCTCACACATCAAACCCGCCATGCCCGGAATCAGCCTGGTAAACTTACACTGCACTCCCTTGAGAGCAAGAGCATCCTTCCACAGAAAAGAATATCAAAATTGCACACAATATTCCAAGTGTGGTCTCAGCAAGGCCCTGTACAACTCCCCAAATCCACATTATAGAAGGGATGTGATTGCACTGGCAAGGGTGTAAAGGAGATTTACCAGCATGTTGCTTGGGCTGGAGAGTTTTAGTCATGAAGAGAAATTGGATAGACTAGGGTTGTTTCCTTGGAGCAGATGAGACTGAGGAGGGACATGATTGAGATGTGTGAAATAGACAGGAAGGAAAGTTTCCTGTTGGTGGAGGAATCAATGACTAAGGGACATCAATTTAAGGCAAGGGGCAGGAGGTTGATGGGGATGTGAGAATTTTTTTTCACTCAGAGAGTATTGGGACTTTGGAATTCCCTGTTTGTAAGGGTGGTACAGGTTGATGTTCATTAGTATAGACCTCATGGGCCGAAGGTGCCACAAACCTCTATTTCTCTCTCATAATGTTTTCTATAGTTTGATGGAAAACAGTAAATATGGAGCCTTTAAATCAGAAGTCATAAAATACAAAATTGTTGTTGGAATTAAGGATGACTCATCATATTCCTTCTAGTCAAAAGAATAGTTGACTTTGGAGAAAGCTATACAGATTGAAAGAAGGCACCAGGAAGAATCACAGACATATCCTAAGTGGGAACAGGCCTATTTATGTTTGACAGATTGTCTTATCTTGTTGCTGTTGACTAAACTTCTCAGTGGACTAAGATGAAAAGGTTACATGCTACCACCGCAGAAGCAGTTGTTAAGGTCTGACATGAAATATCTATTGTATGTAGAAATCTTTCAGCCAATTTCTATCTAGTTCTGGATTTTAACATGTAACAAGATCAACGAGATACCCACCAGAGAAATTTGGAAGCTGAGTGTGGAGTCCAGATGGTTCAATTCCTTTTGAAGAAAAATACTAACATTTATACAACACTGTCAAACTGCTAGTCCACCTAACTACAGTGTGGCATATCACCATCAGAATTACTGATGCTTAGAAAACTGAAGACTCAACTCCTACTATCAAGGAGGTTGACTCCACTGTTAAGTGAACAAGGATTACGATGATATTTGTAAGAAGGAGCAGTGTCACTGAGAGCACTAAAATATGTCACCTGGCACATAGTTGCCACAATTGGGTCCAAGATAACAGGTATGGACAAGGGACTTAAACAGGAATGGTACAAACTTCAAGAACAGTGGACAGCAATGATTATATTTTGTCCTATCAGCTGAGGGAGTTGAACAGAGGAATCACAGTAACCTTGTGTCATTGTGGAAAGATTGATCATTGACAATTGATTGGGGTGGACCTAAAAGGAACAGTTAATAATGATGTTACACAGACAATGCGAGGTCAACATCAGAGTCACGTCAATATCAGAATCATGGTCATATCAGTATCACGGTCAATTCAGAATTATGGTCAACAGTCTTCAAATCAAAGACTTACCAATCTTCCAAGTCTGAAGAGAATGCATTCTGGGAGAATTGTGAATTTTTCAGACAGCCTGAATTTGTAACATCAGAGATATGGGGCAGAAATGGGACAGTAGTAAAAGAAATTATATACACTAATGTTCAAATATTTACTATGGGAGAAAAAAGGTTTGGACATAATATTGTATGAGGTAATGATTCAGAAAGGGTTAATATTGGAAACTGCATTAAGCTCCACCCAATCTGATCATTCATGTGCTCTTGATCTCAGGGTCTCAAAGGGGGACAGATGTGCAATCTGTGTCTCCCAATAGCCTTTGTAACAACGTCCAACTAGCTAATGTATCTTGTACCTAATTGCTACCATACAATCAATTAAATCCTTGCTAAAACAAGAGTCTTCTTGATAAGACTGACTAGAAGTTGTCCCTTTACTACTGTTAACTGAACAGGTCCTTAGACCCAGTCATGGAAAATGGAATAGTGGTAAAATCCTCCTACCAATAACTGCCACATTTGTCCAGCATGGAAGCTGTAAGAGCTGATGTAAGAGCAGTTGATGTTAGACACAAAGAAGTATATAATCAAAAAAGACTTAGATATCCTATTTTGGTTAGCAGTATAAAGACGTAAACCCATGCTATAAATGTTGTTGTTTATTCCTATTTTCAAATGAATAATTTTCTTGATGAAGAGCATAACTGAAATTCAAATAAATGACTAAATGTAGCATTCATTTTAGTGACATGAGCCAAACTAAATTTTTTGAAATACCTTAAAGATTACAAGATTTTGAATTTCTGAACATATGTAAGGTGTTTTCCTCCTTCATTAATTTTAGTGCAAGAAGCTCAATGTTAGTGTAATGTTGGGACCAAAATTTGGCACAGTTTTACATAATATATACCCACATGGTATATTCACAAAATGTATATCCTCAACTTCCTAACAAAACCATTAACAATCAGTTTTTTTCATTATTAAAATAAGTTTGGGTTAGGGTCGGGGTTAGGGTTAGGCACAGTGAAAGAGGTTTTAGTTTGTGATCAGCAATTAGATATAGGAGATGCACTTTGACAATGGCAAAATCATACAATTAAAACAAACAATTCTAGAAGATAAAAATCATCAACCTGCTTCTTAAAATGTGGAGAGAAGATATTGATCCATTTCATCTCAAAGAGCTGGCTGGAATTTTACAGTGCCTAAGGAAGTTAGGTTAAGTCTTCTTTAATACCCTTCCAAACAGTCAACCTCCAGAAGCCATTGCTGTCAGTAATTTTCTCCCAGTTGTTAATGTCTAAGTCTGTCACCTTCATAATTTTGCTTGCATATGTCCTTGTAGATGAGGTAAGGATGACTATGGCCTGTACATTGTACAGATGGTTGTAATGGTACCCAAAAACTATCATCCATCTAATGACCATGGCCAGCTAGGGCAGATGTTGTTTGCTTAGCAATGAGAACATATTGATAGAATTAGTTCCAGGACCTCTGAGTTAGTGACCTTGTTCTGCTAAGAGATGACAAAGATGTATCTGAGACAATGAAGGTAGAGACTATTCATTCTTTTCTCTAGCTTAGCATATATTATCCAGGTACTCACCATTATAAAGGCCTGCACTGAGGTTTGGTAAGACTCCCAGTTGATGTTCTTGGTCAGGTTTCCAGTGTTGCACACTCTCTCATTCAGGTTGGAAATAACAGGTGAGGTTTTTGTGAAGTGTGTGTTGATTTCAGCATTAACTGAGAGATTATTGCTGATGATTATGAAATTTACATACGTGAAGCAATCAATAACATCCAGCATCTGTGGAATTTTCTTTTACCGCAGAGAGCTGTTGAAGGCAGGTCATTAAGTATATTCAAGGCTGAAACAGACAGATTTTAATTAATAAGGAAATAGAAGGGGAAATGGCAGGAAAATGAAGTTGAGGAATATCAGATCAGCCATATAGTGATTGTAATGAGGTCAGCCAGCTGACCTTATACGATATGATTTCCCTGATTGGAGCTGTTAATCTGGTCCAATCAGGGAGCCCTGGGTGACATAAAAAGGTTGAATGTCAGGGATGCTGACACTCTGGCGCCTGACTCTGTATGAGGCAGTACTATAATCAAGTACTGTTTGCTGTAAATAAAGGGTGGCTTGGTGACAGGATATCGGCCTCTGTAGAGTTATTTCAAGCCCTGAACTCATTGAAAGTTCGAGCAGACTCAATGGGCTGAATGGTCCCCTTCTGCTCCTTTGGTCTATCACACTATCAATACTGATAGATAGCAGTGTGGAAACATCCTGGACCACAATCTTTGTCTTTTTGTTGCCAAACAACAATTAAATTCTTGACCAGGATTAGAAAGTTTGACCATTTTCTGTTGATTAGGTCCTTTGATATGGAATCCTACTGTGGCATCATCAGTGTAGAATAAATTCCTGATGAAGATTTGATGCATTGTTTTCTTGCATCACAGGCAAGGCACGCTAAGTGGCTTTTCAAAAGTCTGGTCTGTCATCCTCTATAAATGACCTAAAGGAAAAAGACAGGAACAAAGAGAAAAATACATCAAAGAGTGTCAGTGCCAAAACAGAATCTTGATTGACTCCACAGTGACTCTCAAGGATTCTGTTACGAAATTGAAAAGGGAAATATGTGTCAATATGTACATAAATGTTATGTATTGTGTGAACTTGCTGCGCATTATGTTTGTTCCATCATGTCCAGATTCATTGCATTTCACTGTCACGATTATCAGTGAATGTATTCAAGATAAGAATTTTGCATGGTAGTCCAACAATAGCAAACAGATTATTTTTCAGTTTCATTACTCGTGTTGCATCATTATCATCCAATAGAACCATCATCTTCAAAACAACCTTTTAACTCCCTGGATATACAATCAGACAACACTTTCACCAAAAATGCAGCAGATAAAAGGTGATCTTTCCAACAAAACCACCATACAATTGTCAGATCAATATTTGACTGAGTTATTTAGCAGCAACAATCAACAGTTCAGCCTTGTCTGAAGTTTTGTGTCCAGCTCAAGGGTCCACAAGTTACAAAGGATTTGTGGGCATTAGAAAAAACAAGTAAGATTTATAAGAATGGTCTCAGTCATGAAGATTGATTGGAGGATTATGATCTATTCTCAGAAAAGGAACAGTTGAGGCGACAAAGGATAGAGGTGCTTAAGATCAGGAGAGATGTAAACAGAGTTGATAGAGAGATACTGTTCCTATTAAGAACAAGAAGACACCGAGTTTGAGTGATTGGAAATAGAATCAAATGTGACATGAGAATTTTGTATTTAGTAGGTGGCATTAAGTGATTAGGGTCTGGAATGCACTGTCTGTGCATGTGGTGGAGGTTGATTCAATCATGGCTCTCAAAGGGAACTGGATAAACATGTGAAGATACTAAAAATAAATGAAGTCTTGCAAGGGAAATTGTGAGGGAGTGGAACTACTTGAATTGTTCTTGCAGGCAGCTAAAACAGATTCCATGGACCAAATGGTCTCTTTTTGTGCTGCAGCCTTTCTGTCATTCTATGATTCTGAGAGAAAATAGATTGAAAATCTTTGCAAAGACTTTGAGTGATTTCAGGCACTGAGATCTAACAATACATATGATTAAAATAAACAGAGAATAGTGCAGTATTGTTCTCTGCTCTTTATTGCCCTCCATTTAAAAGAGCGTACTATTTTTGTTTATGCTGCCTTCTATCTTAACGGAACACTTGAAGAGGTATTTTTATATTTGGCCACAACTTTAGAATCAAAATCAAGAAGTGGTGGGGCAGGTGGCAGGAATGTGAAATGTTTGGGTGCGTTGGCACCAGAGAGATAACTGAGCCCCTCCTGCCACTTCAGCAGTTAACTTCGGAGCAGGATGCTCCATGGTCAATGACCCATCAACAAGTAAGACTCTTAGCTGGTCAGTTAACAACAACTTAAGGGGCTCAACCTGTCACCAGTTCAATACTTGCGAGAAAAGCAATTGACTTCTTGTCAGAGTAAGCAGGGTAGGCTGCCTACAATATCAGAGATGGGTTGGGTATCTATTTACCCCATTGGAGGAATTGGGCAGATGGATAGCGGTAGGGGAGATGGCCTTCATCCTCTTAACCCTTCCAGAAAAGATTGACCTTCTAACTGGTCTTCACGGCAGCCGTGCATCTAATAGTTTGGGTCATTGCCAAGTCACTCAAGCGTCCAATTGGCCAGCAGTCTCAGGACATCCTTGGCCATGGATCCGGATAGGTCAGGGGGACTGCTGAATGGCATGATTGACACTTGATCTGGTAGGGTTACCCATTGGCGGCAATGAGTTGGTCCTCTCGGCCTTAGATTCATCGTCACACATTTAGAAGGTCAAGTAGAAAATCCCATCCTTTGCTTTAGATAATTAAGTATCCAGTCTGTTTCTGATGGAATCTCAGGCTCCCTGGATGGAGGTCTGTCCTGAAAGCAGTTTGCGAGCAACTCAGATGACACAGTTCCCCATCTGTTAATATTGGGACTGCTCCCAAAACATTCTTGGATTATACAAATGCTAACAGGAAAAATAAGAACTATACAAATTATAACCATTATAACAGGGTGATGGAAGCATAACAATATCCCTTTGTATATCCTGTTCATATCCAAAATGCCCAGAGACAATATTCAGCTGAATTCTAGCATTAGACTTCTGTTTGATCAGTGCTCACATGTGGAAAGACTGTGGTAGAAGTGTCCATGAACAACAAGAAAATCTTCCGAGATATTTCTCTTTGTTCCCTGGACAGCAAAAGAATTAAATGCTGAGAACTTGTTGGAGTGGATATTGAACTTGGCCATTTGAAAACATAGGAAGCACATTGATTATGTTTAAGCTGTAAAGACATTTGTGCACCATTACATTACAGCTTCCCTCTGTTAATTCTATCCTACCGCCAACAGAAAATCCGAAACTCTTTGGATTAATTCAGAAAAGATTCACATCATTCTGCCAATTAAAGTGACTTTAATATGCAAGACTGCTCACTTTTACAATATTATCCATTTCCTGCTAAAAGCTTATTGGTCGTCTTGCTATAATTACCCTGCTGATCCTCATGCCTGTTTCCCAACTTTGATGCTCTACAAATTCCAAATTGTCCAAAGCTCCTCTCTTCACATCTTGTCTCACACTCAGCCTTATTTAATCTCATTCTGTATGGCTTTTTGTCCCCCACTACAACAAGCTCAAAAACATTATTCTTAATGACAAATCACTTTATGCCCTTACCTCACCTTAGTTCTTCAACCAACATTTGGAATCTTACATCCCCTCAAATGTTCACTGACCTTGTTTCCTTTGCATCACCTCTCCTACTTAAATCTATTAGTGAAAGAGGTTTCAATTGCTTCAGCCCTAATTTATAAAAGTTCCTCCTGAAGTTCTTTGCTCATCTACCTTCTCTTATTATGCCAGACATAACTGGTCTTTTTAACAAAACTTAATTAACTTCTGTTAACTTTCTGAATGATTTGTTCTACATTGAAAGCAGTAAATAAACACAAGTTGTTCTGAGAACAGGCCATACATAAGTATTATGTTAAATGTCTTTGATTGTTTATTTAAGTAATTGTTTAAGATATGGAATTTAGCCTTCAGGGCCCATTCTTAAAATATAGGCAAATGATTATTTTGTGTGAAAATATTAGCTTTGGTTCAGAATGCATTGTGGTTTGGTTCATTTCATCTTTAGGGCCTATTATTTTAGGAGATGCTTTGGGAATTATTAGTGACAAGGATGATGAAGAATATCCTTTACCCAAGTCTATATGGTTTGGCACAAAGTTTCACTGTCTATTTCTGTTCCTTTGTTTTGAATTTGATTCATAATTGGAATCTGTATTTTACAAAGAATGTCCAGTTATGGATATGTACTTCATGTGGAATGTATTTACTCGTGTAAACAAAAAACAATGATTAAACAATATTGTCATGATCCCTGCAGAGACCAATAAACTTTTAAAAACGTATTTGAATTTCCATTTTTTTAAATCCTAGCAACTTTAGTGTGCCCAGCAGAACTCAGCTGATGTGCAAAAACAACTAGATGGCGCAATGCAACAGTTTTTTAATGGAGCAAAGCAGACAGGATGTCATGTGACAATAGCATATGTACCACAATTACAGGGGCATACCATTTGAGAGCTCTAGTTATCCCATCAAGGACAGACATGATTTGTAATGTTTTCCGGCAATGTGGAAATATGCAGAGCACTTTGAATGTGAGTCTAAAAGAAAAATAAATGGCAAGATGAAAGTGATTCATTTTTGACCACAGCTGCTATGAGAATTTCATTTGACATTAACCTCCTGCAGAACCCCGACAAAATGGCAGGTGCTGGATTTTGTAAGATCATTGCTGACAATGTCTTCTTTCAGCGCCAGCATTTTTCAGCCGAAATAACCATTATGTGAACAGATATTGATAGGGACTGAACATCACTTTCAAATATGCTAATTAATAGAGTTGTCAAGTCAAAGCCAACTCATAGAACTTTCCAGTAAGCTCTTGTGTGTTAAGCACAGCAGAATCTTTTAAAACCCAAAGGAGGTCAGAATCTCAAACAAACAGAGTATAAATGAAGGCAAAAGGTTATCACACAGTTAAGTAAATTTAGAGAAAATGCATTTTCATCTCTTCCTGAATAACCTTGTACATTCTTTCAAGGCTGCCAATAAAAATTACAGACAGATCCTTTGTCTAGAGACTGCCCACATTAACTTGATAGAGTTCAAAAATGAGATTGTTCTTTCATAGTTCATTGTCTCCACAAACTACTCAACCACAAGAATGTGGCTCCTATGGAGACAAACCCCAGATTCGAAAGCACAAGAATTGCCAATTCATCAGTGATACGACAGGGGGCTCAACGTTTGCTGCTGTATAAATCAGCACAAAAAGAGAACAAGATCAAAGGAGTGAAATTTATCAGAGATAACTACATTATTTATTTTTTCTTCTTGTGAATAGTGAGTCTGAGGCCAATAGTCCAATAGAAAATATCATGCCCCTGAAATCATCAATAGAGAAATACCTTGACACTATCACACTCACAGCTTGCTTTTGTAAAGCACTGTCTTGCTCCGGGTTATTCAAAACATAGGTGTCTCAAAGGAAACATTTGAGTTAAATAAATGGACAGAGAAGCAGAGACATAAAGAAAGAGAAAATAAATGGAAATGTATAACTGGATGAAGCATTCTTTAATCAAGAAGGTGATTTATTTTTGCTTGTAAAGAAAGACTGCATTCATCAAATAAACTGCTGTTTGAAATGATGCATTGTTTGGTAAGAAAATGATGGTCTAATGATGTTATCTTTATTACATACTCTATTATCTTGGTATATTTAAGGCTGTACATGTATTTACTTTTGACAGTCTGGAAGTAGAGTCTCAATGGACTCTCAAAGGGAAGTAATTACCATCAAAATGGACTAGCTGTCGCTAAACACAGTACAGAGTGTCTGCATTGAGCATTTTGTTTTGCCATTTAGAATCAAATTAATTCTACATTTCATTAGATGATAGTAAGTTTTAATCTTTTAGAAATACATTGACTGATTTTAAATTACATTGACCAATGAAAAGAGAAGCAAAGCCAATTGTGAAGCGCAAATTCAATTGCAATAATTGAAAGGATTCAACCAATTCAACTCAGATAAAAGGAAAACACTCACCAGTGCCTTTGCCTCACTTTCAAGTGTAAGGTTGAATTTCACATCACCTTACCCTTTTGCAATGTTCTGATACCTCAAGCTCTAATTGCCCATTGATTAGAACAGATTTTGGATTTCTGTTCACCCAACTGTGGAAATATGCTATGAAAAGTAAATTGATATAAGAACTATGACAAATATAAAATAAAAATGAAGAAGTGTGGGGGAAAGAAAGAGATGTTAATCTGTGTTTCCGAGATGTCAGTCTGATCAGGTGGACGTAAAATTTCCTGTGATTGTATTTGAAGAAGTGTAGAGCTCTGCCACTGTCATGCTCAACATCTACTATCTCCAATGTGCACTAATTGGATATTCATCTAACTTAGTGTTTGTAGGATGTTTCTGTAGCTACTAGATTTGCCAACTTTTAACAATGAATACACATTGCAGCCAATTCACTGGTGGCGGAACACTTTGGGAAGTTGTGAAGGATGCTATGTAAATATAAGTTCTTTCTTTGCATTTTTTGGAAAAGCCGAGTGGAAATGTAAATGTGAACAGTTAATATAAAAAGGAATAGAATCTTTATTAAGAAAATAATTTTTAAAAGTCCAGTTAAAAGGGTGGGAGCATAGATGAATGAAGAGAGCCATCAGTGAGAAAATGGCAGACTTAAGTATTTGTCTCAGTTTTTAAATCGGCGAACATAAAACATCCAAAGAAGACAAGGAACAGCTTTGAAAGTCGATTTAAAAAGCAAAATATTTAAATAAGAAAAATAGAAATTACAGACACAGGTGATAACCCATATTAGAATATTCAAGACATCTGGGAAAGAGTTAACAAAACCTAAATCCGATATTTTATAAAAATCGTTACGCTCTTTCCAAAGATAATTTGAAATGGAAACTATGCCTATGATTGGTGACAAATATGATATCCTTGTCAGTAAAAGGGAAATGGATAAAATAGGAAATTACAGCCCTGCTATACTTTCTTAAGTGCATTTGACAGTATTAAGTTAAACGCACATTAGAAAAGAAAATCAGTGCTATGGATTTATAAGGGGTATGTTTTATTGATTGAAAAAGGGATTTTTGCACAAAAGCAATCAGCTTGTGTTTTTCTCAGCACATTTTTCTTTCAAAATTTATTGGTTTGTTTTCATTGTCACAAAGAAATTTAGAAGGGGATCCATTGGGATTCTCAGAATTCTGAGATGGAAAATGATCAAATCTTATTTCCTTTGTTGGCAAATTGATAAGAAACAAACAAGAAAATTGAAGATTATATTTTAGTGACATGGAAACATAGGGACAGGACTTTAGACTGTTGAGCCTTTTCCTGTCTTCAGTAAGCTCATGGTTAATCTGCATAATTCCAAATGTGCACCTTGCTCTATTAACTTTATTATCTTTGGTTAATAAAAATTAATTAATCTTTCATTTAAACTTAATAATTGCTCTTGGATCGATTGGTATTTCTGGAAGAGAGTCACAAACCTCAACCATCCCTTTTGTGTATAAATGTTCATTAATTTCACTCCTGACAGATTTGGCTCTAATATTTAGTCTATGCATCATGGTTCTAGACTCCCCAAACTGAAAATGTTTCAGTCTCTTCCTTTATACCTTGAAAATTTCAATCTAATGACTCCTTTCCTAGGATTTGCCTTTTTGTTTGTACAATCATACCATACAACTGATGATAACATTTGTACATTTTATTATATGTGCTTAAGTATTCATAACATTCTTTCAAAAGATATATTTCCTCCCCTCCAGGGATAAGATCACAAGTCAGTCCACATAATAACATTGAGATATGGCCTCCAACCCAGTAGTTATTGCCCAGGCTATTTTTAAGCTAGGTAGATGGGGATGGAATGCAGTTCAGGTTGCTTTCTGTGGAAGCAGACCAACATGACAGAGAAGGTGAGGTGGGTCGATGTAGAGCAAGCCAATTCAAAAGACCAACCACTATTCACTGGAATATGTGTTCAGTTCTGGAGATGAGTTTGAGACATCTTACCCCTCATTGTTATGCCCTTTCCAACTCTCTCCTGCCTCCAAATAGTCTCTTTAATGCATACACTCAATCATCAACCCTCATATACACTCTTAACCGTTTACCAAGTGTCCACTTTGTACAGAATACCTAAATCTTATAATAACATTGGAGAGTCTTTCATATGTTCATGAAACTATCAAAAAGAACAATGAATAAAGTAATTCAAAATCACTTTCAAAAAATTTCATTAGGTGGACTCAAAACTGTCAGTATAAATTGAATTATTCAGAAATCAAATTTAAAAGCCAATAATGCAGTCAGAAATCTGTCAAATGAATACAGTTTTTAAAAGCAACTAGTCTATTAATTGATCATAAAAATGTTAAGCTAAGCAAACTCACAATCCTCTTGACAGCTGCATCAATAACCTCTGCTGAGCTGAATCTCTTTGTGGGGCTTTGGACTCAGTTAAGCATTCATGAATGAACTCTGTTGCACATCTGTGTCAATAAAACATACAGAGATGAATACAATAACGACTTTCAAGTCATCAAAAGAGCTCAATCATATGCTCAAGAAGGAGGGAAATGGATGTGTGTACCATCAATCTATGAAAACAATAAATCACAAGTGACAATTGATATAGCTCAATCTGAATATCAATATCATTCAATGCAAAACAGCAGTTCATCAAGTGGATAATGTACTCTAATACATCTGAAGAATCTCCATGCATCTAATGTTTGCCATTTTAACAGTCACATATTATGAACAAAACCACATTACCAATCACTGCATTAAAATTATACCTAACTTACCATTAAGCATTTCAATATGACATGAAAAATAGGGAACATCTATTGAGCTCGCTTATCATTAGGTTCTAGATCAGGGTTCCCTCATGGTTAGCAATCCCTCTTTGCTGGTAAAAATTATATCTTCTTCAGAAGAAGGCTGGTCTTCATCAAAACTGCAGGGGCCCTGAAATGCTCTCCCGTGCAATGTAGCTAGTAATGTTTGGTCTGCTGCATGTGTACACAGTCCCAACATCTTTCCCCCATGCCATTAAAAATTGTCAGTTGTGTCAATGGGACTGAATATCCCAGAGTTGAAACCTACCCACTTAATCGAACAGACAAGGGCAGGATCAGAATTGGCTAGGATCCTCTTATACACCAACTGAATGGTACATGAGATTCTCAGGAATATTCAAATCTGAGTTCTGTTTTAACCCTTGTAAACTCCTTCCATCACCATTTACCTTCAAACTGATACATAAAAGCCTTGCCAAATCTTCCCTTACCAGCAACCTATCTGTATCCCCTTCCAGCCTGGGTAAGAAGTAGACTGGTGATATTTGCATATGGCCCATGAAGTAAATCCTTAGCCCTGAGAATTAGAGAAGCAAATATCTCTTTAGCTGTGAAAAGCTATGAAGTAATGAAAACCACAATGTACAGGCAAAGTCTCCTTTCTTTCTCCCTTCATGCTCTTAGGTCATTGTGGTCATTGAAACCAGCTGGATCTTGTTGACTACAAGATCCTTGATTGGGGTTGTTAATGTGGGGCTAATCAAGAAGCCCTGGCTGGCCAATATAAACAGAGGATTTAGAGTCTCTGACATTTTGGGCGGGCTTATTCTAAGCCAGCTGGCTGTAGCCAGTGTACTGTGCACAAGTAAATCAAGGGTAATTTGGTAAAGGGATACTAGCCTCTGTGCAGTTATTTCAGGCATCCAACTGAAAAGCTATAAAATTAAAAAGTAAAACAATGGCAACTTCACACCGTCAATAATATTTGTTCTCCATTGCATAATACATAAGGTTTGTTTTTGACCAGGATACATTTCTCTTTTCAAAGCAATCTACATGTTTTTCTTTAAACAAGTTACCATATATAATGACTCAGTTTGGAGTACAAATCTCTTTTCTGAGGAAGAAGAATTCATTTCTTTTTATGTGGTGTTTAAATAAGAGCATTATACATTTGTTTTTTTTTGTGGTCTGGTAACTAATATATACTTACATTTTATGTAACGCTATATGGACGGCAGCAAAACCACATTGGAATTTTTGACATACACACTTCCTTTCTAAAACAAAATCCATGAACATTGTTTTTCTCACCCATTTTCTCTCCTGGATCCCTGAAAGTGCTGACTCTTTCTTGGAATATGGTTTCATGTACATAAATTGTCTTCTAGTAACACTACCCTGAAAGTTAATGGCAATCCCAGTACAGGGGTAATTATGTGGAACCAATTCTATTCATACAGGAGTCCCTTAGCCAATTTTTCCAACCATAATCAAAGGAAATTGAGATCTACTAAACCTTTCATAACATTTGTCCTCTTGAGAACATTTCACTCAGCACAAACCAAGAACTCTATATGGGATCCTAATGATCTGCATGGCTCAGTTACTCATTGGGTAACTTCAGTAAAAATGAACATGTAAACCTAAATCTTTTTATTTATAATAAACTAACAAGAATAAAGGCCTATGTTTCATAACATGGGACATGGTGATTCAAACTAGTAGGAGAAAAGGTGACAGTAACTTGATGAAAAATTGCAAACAAAAAAAAACACATTAGGCTGATCTCTTTTCAATTCTAGAAATTGGAGGGCAGATTGATAAAATAAAAATGATATAATAACTTGCAATGTGACTGCTTTTCACTCATAAGTACTGACAGCAATATTAATAAAATGGAAAAAATTGAAATGCTGGATGAGAGAAAATGCTGCAAACATGTCGATCAGTCAATAGCCACAAAGAGAAAAGGCAAGTTAATACTTTTGATTTCATGACTCATTAGTATTTCATTTATTAGTCTGATCTGTAAGTTTGAAAACTTGTCTTAAAAACAGCTATAATTTCTGCAAAATAACCATATCATAGGTTGTTCCAAGATCCTGATAATGGAACATGAATTACCTCTCAAGAAGGTCAATAGGATCTATAAACGAGTAGTGAGGTCCAGACACACAGAAGGATTATGTGAGTAGGAGGCTGTTTACACAGATGAAGAGAATGTTGCTTTTGCTTGATTGACCTGTGTATGTGTTTATAATATCCTACATTTTTTTTGAGATCCTTTTTGTTGATGTCTCAAAATTTATTCACACAAAAATAAAAAGTATAAAGTTGTTAACAGTTTTGTTATTGACACTTCAATTGTCAGTTTGGCAATTTTATATGGTTGTAGGAACAACAGTTTCCTTTTTTTAGTGTTTGTTTTTCTTAAGCAATTGCACAAATGCTTTTATTACTATAGGCTTCATCTGTTCAGTACCTATTGTTTACTGGGCAAATGTGGTTGGATGGGTTGAGCGTTGACATGAAGAATATGAACGGCCATTGAGGATGGATGAGAGACATAAGATGGCAAAAGGGCAAGAAGAGACTGAGAGGGGCGTGAGCATATTGCCATTGGGTTAGCATGGAGGTATGGAGATGGCCTGAGCATAGGGTGGGGAGAATAATGGGGTGTGAGGATGGAGGGCAGATTGCTAAAAAATGTAACCAAAATACTGGGACAAAGTCCCAGAGAACTGAGGTGAGCATTTTGACCAGGCTGCTGTGGCATTCATCTACTTCCCACCTGCAGTGGTTGCCTCTAATTTGCTTCTGAGGGCAGCAAGTCCAAGTCAACTGTGCACCCAACCTAATGGAGTGAAGAACCTGCCATTCAGGGACTTGCAATGGGCCTGAAAATCTCCCAACTCAAGCTTCCCATTGCAGTAGATAAAATCTAGCCTATTGCGAATGGAACTCAAAAGGATACAAACTTTATAAGAGAATGTTCGGTTACCATTTTCATTGTATCAAGAAATATTCGTCTCAAAGTAATTCACTCCTTAAAACTAAGAGAGGCACAAATAGCATATCCTGCTTCTTGAAAATATGCATAAGTTGAGAACATTTACTGAAATAGCCTTATTGTTATGAAACCCTTTTAATGATTTGTTGCTTAACACTTAATTTAGAAATTTTTTGATACTATAATTATAAATTTTGATTTTATTAATAAAATGCATTTTTTGTCAACTTTTGTTACTGTAATGATCTATGATTCCATTAGTTGGGAGAAACCACTAGTAGCAAACCAGTTGCCAAGGTAAAGCATCAACAACCAATTAGCAGCATGAATCACAGTCAGCGATGATCAGCAGCAAACAATAACTAGCAATACTAAGCCACTGGCTGTGGTCATTAAATAATGAGCAGTGGTTATTGCAAGTCAGAAACCAGCAGTGCCTCTCAGCCACAGCACTTAATGGGCATTAATGATCAGTCATAAGTACTAGCTACATAAAACAAGCATCTTGTAAAATAGCAAATTAGTAACCCACAATGATGAACAATGAACCAGCTACCAGGCATACCCAGCTGAAGATAGCAAACTGTAACTGATAAGCAGCGGGTAGCATATAGAATGAGTCAGTCAATGTCAGATTAAAAAACTGGAAACAGGTGACCATAGCAACAAATGGCAAGCAGTGACCAGCAATGAAACTGGAAGAACAGGTAGATGAAGGCCTTCATTTAAACATAATGAAATAAAGTTCACTAGATAATTTTATAATGACTACTGAATGTTGAATGACATACACATAAGCTGAAATTCTAAAGGCAAAAATTTAATGAAGAACTTTTTGTTTTGCTTGGAAAGACACAATTGATCAGTAAGTAAGATAATAATACCTATCAGTAAGAAGTAAATAATATGTTTGAAGGCACATATCTATGAAGACTTTCTATTTAAGGTTTTTGAATATATAAGGATTGTATGTATCAACATTATAAAGTGTATTTCAACAAGCGACAGATGCTGGAAATCAGACAGCTGTCATAATGCCTATGTCTCCAAACATAGATGTCTGAATACAAAGTCTGCAGCCATGTTAAGAGCTTCACGAGGATACCTAATGTCTACTTCACAGCTCTTCCAGCAGGTCTAAGTCAGAATGTGCGTTTTTGTGTGTCTCCCTCCTCATTAGACCAGTGATGTAAGAACATAACAAATAGGAGACAGAGTATGTAATTTGGTCCCTTAAGCCTGCCCTGCTGTCAACAAGATCATGGCTGATGTGTCCCAGCCCTCAACTTGTTTTATGTCAGCTCAGCATAGCCCTCAATTCCCTGATATTTCAAATATCCACTCTTCTTTAAATGCTTTCAGTGATCTAACCTCCATAGCTTTCTGGATGAATAACTTCAGACATTGACTATTCTCTGGGAAAATAAAGTCATTCATTCTATGCTTCAAGAACAATATTGATCATTTCTACAGCTTTATGTTTTGGACAAAACATCTATGATGTGTTATAAAATAGCAAGTGCCGTAAAATAAAATTAAAGATGACGATCTCCATCCTCCTATGTAATCCCCTGTATCCCTTTGAAACAATGGACAAAGTGCAGATTACTGTTGTACTCTACTTTTTGCAGTGCAATTAGAAGTAAGAGTCAAGTCTTGCTGCTTGGGCTTGTGGTCCTTGATAACCATTCCTAACATCAGTTTACCATTTACGTGGAAATACCTTCATCAAATCAATATCATTATTCTTTCTCATTTTGTCCTAGATACCTTATATTTTTTGCTCTAGGATCAGGAACAGATGGAGTTCATTTGTCATAATGTGTTACTAAACTTGAATTCATAGCATTTTTCACTTCATCTAGTAAGATATTTTTACCCGATTAGAGTAGCAGGTTTCTAGGAATTGGCTTGCTGACTGAATTTATATTTTGTGGTGACTTTGGGTTGATAAAACATGTCTTGTTGATTTTTTTTTTAAAGAACATATATGACTGACTTAGGAGATTTTTTTTTGTTTCCAATTGCTCTGGGATTAGATGTTCACAGGGCCTAGAGATTGTATTGGCAGCTTGCATGGACATGAAGTCAACATCATGTAAATGTGTTGTGAAAACTCTTGATCAATAAAATCTATAAAACAATTTCTAGTATCTTGAGGACCATGTGGGGCAACTGACCATTCTTTATAATGTTCACTGCTTAGTAAAAGTGAAAAGGATCAATAATTTGGAATTTGGAAAGGACTGGTCCAGCTGGGCCTGGAAATGAAGTGTAAAGTCTTTGTCCAGGGTGACACCATGTATACTGACATGGTCAGTTCTTGTCATAAAATCCAATGAACAAGTTTAATCGTTAGGTACATTTCATACAAACAACCTCTTGCTGTTCAGTAAAGTTGAAGCACAGCACTGCTTGTATATTCAGTATTGTATGTACCCCAACCGGAAAGCAGTTCAAAACGAACAAGTTCATTTTTTAAAAAATCTCAAATTACCTGAAGGAAGTAGCACTTAGCTGGAACTGCTGCACACATTTTCTGTTTTTATCTTGGTCTCCATAGAACCAGCACAAATATTTATTTCTCACTAAATCCAATCAGTGCTTTTCTGATATTGTCTGCCCGTGTTAAATCCAACATTTTTTATGCACCGAAGGAGGTTGTACACATGTAACTTGTTCTGTTTGTTCTGAATTTGGCTTTCATGATCAGAATTTTTATATATTGCTGAAAATGTGGTTCCCTTACTGTCTTAAGCTGATTTTTAAATCTTGGTGTCCTATCTGACCCACATACTCCCCATCACAAATTCTACCAACTTCGACCTCTCTAATCTCACCCACTTGTGCTTATACCCCATTGCTGGAATCCTTACGCATGTATCTGGATCCTCCCAACTTGCCTATTCCAATGCCCTTCTCCTGACGTCCCAACTCTTCATAAAGATCAGTTTATGCAAAATGTTTTTGCCCATGTCTTCTTTAACACTCAATCTATTGGTCTGCCATTGTCACTGCCCTGCAATCATTTCCCAGCTCCCCGATGAATTAAATTTACTTATGTATAAACCAAACGAAGATCTCATAGTTCTTTATCTCTATTGCTTTCTCCAGTGCTATAACCACCTATCCCTCTTCCTCAACTCTGGATTATTGTGGTTCAACCATTAATCATCTTGATCCCATCATCAAGAATTTCCTTTTTAAAACTCTCCACCTCCTTCTCTTTAAAACTCAATTCTTTGGACTAAATGTGCAGTCACTTTCTCACAAACTCCTCTTCTTTGACTTGAAATCCAATTTATCTGCAATACTGTGAAGTATCTGTGAGATGTTTTTATATTTTAAAGGCAGTTTATAAGTTCATGTGGCAGCTAGAGAGAACATGCAGCAGTAAACATGCAGATGACATTGATTTACCGATAGGCACAATTTGTTTAACCATAGTATGGTCACTTCCAATTTATAAGGTAGATTTTTAAAATGAAATATCTTTCAATTTAGTACAGTATAATTTCTACTGTAGTTTAAGTTTGTTCAGCAATATGCTCCAATTATTGCTGGTGTATAGTGAGATATGATAAAAAATAGGGGCCTGGGTGATTTGTCAGGACTTGAGGGTTGGATTTGAATTATCTTCAGGGGATTTGTGGAGACCAGGGGAGAGGTCAATGAGAATCTTGTCTACGGGACGGTCTCAGCTGCTGACCACCAGGAATCCTGTGTTGCTTCTTTTAGGGAAGGCCTGTCATTCTCTTGTTCCACTCAGGCACTAGACAAGCCAGTAGCAGGCCTTTCCCTGGGATCTGGCCCCTTCTAAGTCTGGAAGGCCAGAGTGCTGGTACTACCCAAAATCATCCCCGGATCCCAGGCTGGAGCTAAGTGATTGCAGGGAATGGAGGAGATAGGGACTGGTAGGAAGAGAAGTCGGGTGGCTCTCAGCAGCTCCTCCTATTCTCTCCCTTCTCCTTCCTACTCCATGTAGGTTTGTTTGTTGTGATCCTTGAATGGCAATCCCCTTACCCACCATTATTTTAATGACTCTCTTGAAGGCTTCACTTGATATCAGAATACAAAAGTTGTCCACATGCTTTCTCTCCACAAATTTAACTGGAAGAGAGACAGTGGGACAGCGAATCCCTGTGACCTCCCACCCTAACTCAAAAACAAACTCGCGATGGAGGAGAGAACAAGAATCTGCCCACTGTTGCACTGTGACGGATCAGGAACAGATATAGGATTTTTTCTCCAGCTTTAAATTCAAAGAACCAGACTGCATTTCACACAATGTTTGAATGTCGAATTTCTTTTCCACAAATCTATTGTTATTACCGATCAGTAGTTATGCTGTTAAAGGGTTTCTACGTCGTCACTTCTGAGTACTTATTGACTGAAAAGCTAATGTGGTGAGATGGACTTTGCAAAATAGATGCTGTAGTTCTAATTATTTAAACATTTTTTTCATAATCTATTCCTGAATAATCCTCAGAGAAAGTTATGAATAGCCTTGACACAGAAGGTCAAATTCTTAAACTTCAATTTCTATTCCCTTATAAAGATATCTCTAACTGACCAATATTTATATACCACTACACTAAAAGGTTCATTGGTATATTCAAGCTAAACAAAAGAAACTTGGGGATACTCAACTCATAGCTTCAGAAAACATATGGAACTGAACAAAGTCAAATCCTTTTGCCCTCACACTATTGTTTGAAAATGGACTGAATGATAAATTTTTCCATGTTTTTCCATCAAATCAAAATAACACCGTATCTGTGAGATTTCCACCAGGTAAAAACACAACACCTGTAGTGAAAATTCAGAGTTCCCTATAGCCCAAAACTGCTCGGTTTCTCAGATCTCATTGGGTCATGTCATGCACTTGTTATATTTGAAAAGTATGTGCTCATTATAGCCAAGAAATCCAATTTTAATCAATGTTTCTGATGAAGCATCCTATTTATTAATATCATATAGACAGATACAAATACTCTCTACTAGTTTGTGGAAAGAAAGCAGAATTAATGTTTTGAGTCCAAGTGATCCTTCTTCAGAAGTTCTGAACACTGCATTCAAATGTTAATTCTGCTTTCTCTCATGGATGCTGTCATACCTGTTGAATTTCTCCAGCATTTTCAATGCTTTTTTTAGGTCTTCAGCATCCATAGTTGTTAGTTTTATTTTTCTCTATTCATTTGATCTCTGCTCACATCCTGTTGACGTAGGAATTAAAAATTCCATGCAATATCAGCTTTGATCTTTGATTGATCTATAAAAACTTAAAAATATTACAAAAACTATTTAAAGTCATGAAAGCTTTACTGATTTGTGTAACATAATAGGGAGGAGTTGCAAGACATGAAGAATGCAAGTATTTGGAGAAATAGGAAAAAAGCTATGTGTTCAATGAGCCGCTAGGTTAAATTCAATCACATTTAGTTATCTCTTGGTGTTTTTTTATTTCTTCTCAACAGAAAATACATCTAAATATCTGTGGTACCTACTCTAATAATGCTTGAATTATCTTATTCAAGGTGATTTATTCTACTCATCTATTTGGAGAGAAAAGCTTTGTCTAACTGAACCTCTTATTCCCCAACATCCCAATTTTTAAATTTGCGTCTATTTGTATTTGAGTTACTTCATGATATTGAATAAATTACTGAAAACATAATGTACAATGAAGCAATATTTATTGCCAGAAGTCACACATGTCCTAGAGCAAACATTAATAGCCTTTGGTAGATGATAGAAGAAGGAAAAGATTCTGTAAAAGCAAGGAACAATAAAAACTTTTGGGCTGAGGAATTGTGGGATTACAAACAAGATGGAGACAAATGAAACAGGAAAGCAGAAAGGATTGGGAAACAGTTATTTTTAAAGCATTACAGTAATAAGACTTCAGATCATAGTTAAAATACCACACACAGTTCATTCCTTGTTCCAGGATAGAAGAGAAAAAACATTGAACTACATCCCGCCAAACCTGTGTCTGCATGGGTTTCCTCAGTGGTCTGGTTCCCTCCAACAGTTCAAAGATGTGTAGGTTACATTGGCTATGCTAAATTGTCCCATAGTGTGCAAGCTAGGTGGGGTAACTATGAGAAATGTGGTGTTACGGGGACAGGGTGGGATACTTCTCTGAGGGTTGGTGCAGGATCAATTAGCCAAATGGCCTCCATCTGCACTGTAAGGATTCTATGATTCTATAATTGTTCTGAGATTCCTCTTAACCATGGAAAATATACTAGTATATTCTGTCAAGTCTGTTCTATCCTGCAAAAAGATCATGTCTGATCTATAACTTAGCTCCACATACTCACCTTTGCAAAATATTCCCTAATGCCTAAAAATCTAATGATGTCAAATTTAAAATTAACAATTGAATGAAACAACTGTTTTTTTTTGTGGAAGATCTCGAAACCTTTATTACCCTTTTGGCAGTTCTGATGAACAGTCATTAATCAGAAACATTAACTCTGTTTCTCTCTCTACCTATGCTGTCAGATTTGCTGTACATTTTCCAGCATTTTCTTTTGTCATATTACAATTTATTGCTTTAACCCACTACACTGTAACTTTAGTTTGAAACCATGAACACAAGGAAAATCAAATAGTCATGTTTCAAGGTGTGAAAATGCATGTGTGCCAAATATAGCATGAATGCAATGGAGAAAAAGGATGATAAAACTTTGTCCAAAAAAATCTACTGAAAGATCTTGAACCATCTATAGCCATTGTTACCTTCACTTAACACTTTGTGCACACCTATCACAGGTTCCTTTCATTTCAGTTTTTGCAGAAATATTCAAAGTTAGTTTCTCTAAAGTGTAGAAATTACTAACGTCACTTGTAAAATGGAGATTAAAATGTTACCCGATGAATTACTCATGACAGCGGGAAGACGGACAAACTTTCAGCATAATCTAACATCACAGATACGATCAGGGTATTAAACGGCAATCTCTGAATAATCACCCTTTTTACCTTAATTTTTCAATGGATAAGTTTTTGTCATGATACAAACCAGCAATGCAGACACAGTAAGAAAAGCTTTAATCTTTCATGTCCTAAGCACTATATCTGTATAAAATCACAGTAGGGAAAAAAAAATGCACATTCATCTTCTTTAGAAATGACTGAATTCCTTACGTAATCAGATTATTTACTAAGCATCAGAGACCCTTTCATCATAGTTCTTCAGCTGAGAAGGAGGATTCTTTCTGGATACAGTCCTTGACACTGCTTAAAGAAACGGCACCACTGTTCACCAGGTAAAAATTAAGAAAATGTTTCAACTGTTGAAGGATTTGATCAGTAATCCAGCGAACAAAATGCATAATGTCTGTTCAGACTGAATGCTATTTTATTAGAATCACATTGCCAAGAAACTGGAGTGAACACTAATGCAGTTCAGAAATAACTCATCATATGCAATACCATTTAAAGTTCTGTCTTGCATGCAAAAACCTTTCCTACTGCTAGAGCCTCATGTCTCAGTGTTCATGTTATCACTGATAAATGTATTCATGTCATTTCAGGTTTGAAGAAGACATCCATTATAACAAGCCGAGTCTTCAGAAATCACTTTGATGTTTTGTTTGTTGTGTCCTGGCTGGGTAACCAATGGGTTACTGGTTCAGATGTTAAATAGTTGAAAGTTCAAACAAAAGAAGAAAGGCTACAACTTATTTTTACTTGCCCATACCATTTTCCTTTCGATAGGAAATGTCTTCAATAGTGCTGAACTGGTAGAACTTGTGCATCAAACAAAATAAAATCACACATGATAATAACAATTATCACTTCTTTATTATAGATCTCTGACGAACCATTTCCTTGATTTGCATTTTTTGGCTCCCTGATTAATAAAATGTTCAGAATCACACAGTAATGTTTCTCATTGCAGTGTTGGCCTGGATTTTGCAGATGTTGGGTTGGGGTACTGAAGAGGGATGATGATAAAGCACTATTATTACCCGTCTGAAACAATCCACAACTTCAGGATGTCAGGCATGTGCAGATTGGCATGGAAATCCTGAAACAGCAGTCCCTCACTCAGAAATCTAACATTGTCAGTGCTGGATACCAGGCAATCATTGAAATCCATCAGAAGTTAAACTTTTCTGCTCCGACATCACTGTTAGAAACCCAACAAAATGTTAGTCCTTATACAATCAGGAATGGCTGAGTTTTTAATGGAAATGGATTTAATTAAATTTGATGAATACCAGAACTGCAAAAATGCTTTATAATTGTGGCCTGCTGTTAAATGATTAATTGGTAAATTTTTAGAAACTTACCTTTAAACATGTCTATAAAGGATTTTGTTTTCAAATTCATTTAGCTTCTGCCTTCACTCTAACTGTATGTCCAAACTTTGATTTGTTCCATGAAAAGTTTTCAAAGTGTCTTTATTTTTACTGCCTTTTATTTCCTGGCTGGCAATAACATCTTTAAATGTAATTGGCTGCTTCATGAGCTCAATGATATGTCTGCTGTGTCACCCTGGCTATGCCAATGGCTACCAAGTGCAATCACCAGGTGGAAGCCTACAAGTAAATAAACTAAAAACCAAAAGAACTGTGGGTGCTGTAAAGCAGAAACAAAAATGGAAATCGCTAGAAAAGCTCAGCAGGTCTGGCAGCATCTGTGAAGAGAAATCAGAGTTAACATTTTGTGTTTGGTTCCAAGGAAACGTCACTGGACCCAAAATGTTAACTCTGATTTCTCTTCACAGATGCTGCCAGACCTGCTGAGCTTTTCCAGCAGCTTCTGATTTTGTGTAAGTAAATAAACTAGCTGAGGAATCTCCAGCTTGGAACTAACACTGGCTTCTCTCACGGCTATAAGAACTAAACAGACTTAAGGACAGCTAACTCTTGGAGAGGGACTTGAACATCAGAGCCTTTGCAAACAGGAATTGCAATTTAACTAAGTGGCAGCCATTAATGTTCAAATCAAATCGCCTATTAACAGCCTAATTTAAATCATCAAGGAGACTCAATTTTCTTCTCTGGTTCATACGCAGCTGACTTAAGACAACACTCCTTGCTTAAGCAGTTGACATATTAACAACATCACTAGAGACCACAAAGAGGCTGAAGCAAACATGAATACCAATACATTATTCAAAGGTAACAATGTGGCATCAACATGAGACTTCAAGGAAAGAATGCATTGTAAAAGGAATTGGATGTTTTATGGAAATTGCTATTCTCTGCATCTGGTGTTTTCAGTGTATAATTTATATAAAACTTTTGCTATCTCCAGAAAAGAATCCAATAGTTGAAACATCTGATATGTTACATTTCTTATTCTTCAGTAAGCATGTTTTCCTTTATTCTTGCTATTATGAGTGTGGAAGTTGTTTACATAATGAGGAAACAGGATAAAGTTTTTGGAATACAATTCAAATCCTATTTAATATTTTTGCACATGGCTCATGAGGTGTTTTGTACATTCAGAAGCTCTAGCATTTGAATGCATTCTGATTGAGATGAACATGGTAGTACTAAATAAGGGAAAAGAAACTCCGCTTTGTCAGTCCAGCCTTTCCAACAGAGAATATAGCGTTAATTACAAATTAGACTCTTCTCTAGTTAGTTTTTTTTTCATGCTCTTCATCTTATGGAAATGAATCAAGCTTTAATACTACCGATTCATTTCCGTCAGATAAGGAACATGAAGAAAAAGTTAACTAGCAAGAGTTCATTTTGGAATTAATGCTATATTCTCTGCTGGAAAGAGTAGATGGACAAAGCCAAGTCTCTCTTCCCTTGTTCAGTAGATTCTCATTTACTCTTTTTTCCCTATTTCATCCATTTTATTCTTCGTTACTTAATTGCTGTAACATGCTACATACCTGTGATAACAATATCCATTCATGATATGGCTTTTTATTATTTTAAGTCAAGACAGGCTAGTCAACACAGGTCATGCAATTGCTTTAGATATTTTTAATCAAACTGTTCTGACATGTTATGATATATCTCCTGATAGATATGAACTCTACCTGCATATTTCTGGAGCCAGTAGGTCTTAAACCCAGGCCTTCTGGATTCACTACGGCTGTGCCACAGGAGATGTCACTATTATTAATCAGCCAGTTCCGATATGTTATCCCTCTGTGGCAGTTGGAATTTAAACTCAATCCATCTGGCCCAGAGATAGGGCCGCTACTACTGTATCACAAGAGCTTGTAACATTGGTATAAGGTGTTACAAATAGAAAATGGCTTTTCATTGAAACACCAAAGACTTATGACCCACCTACAAAATTCTTTCCTGTTTGAACCAATGGCTTGGATTGTTCCTCAACAGTGAAAAAGCAGTATCCACATTCTCCTAGCTGACAGCTGCTTACAAAGTGTTTGCAAGCTGTAGAGCAGAGACCTCAACATCAGCTACAACAATGGTGCTCTCTACTTGGCATCTTTGAACAGGACAATCAGAGAAGCTCTTCAATTTCAGTGTCAATAGCAAGAGTGCATAACTCAATAACAAGGGCCATAATTTTAAGGTGAAAGGCAAAAGGTTTAGAAGAAATTTGAGGAAAATTTCTACCCAGAAGGTGGTGGGAATCTGGAATACATCACCTGACAAGGTAGTTGAGGCAGGAAACATCACTACCATTAGGAAAGTACTATCATAAA
This sequence comes from Rhincodon typus, assembly GCF_021869965.1. NCBI lineage: Eukaryota > Metazoa > Chordata > Chondrichthyes > Orectolobiformes > Rhincodontidae > Rhincodon > Rhincodon typus. Next base: position 17,462,141 of record NC_063355.1, on the reverse strand, counting down.
GTTCAAGGCTGTGGACCAAGTGCTGGAAAGTGGGACCAGCATAGATTTAGAGTACCTTTTTGTCAGTGCAGACTTGATGGACCAAAGGGCCTCTTCTGTACTATATGATTCAATGATTCCATCAGTGAGGGTTGCTATGTTGCAACCCCTCAGAGCAGGGTAATACAGACACAAGTTCCATGTTCAGATATACATGTGTGAATTCCAGGAGTTCCTGTTCGAATTACTCCATGATAATGAATAAGTGTTGTTAGCCTCACTTATTATCAGTGCAATATCTGGACCTCTGACTTTATAAAAGGAAAGCAAAAGGAATCAAAACTTACTGCCCTGTTCTAATTTGTTATACTGCATCTATTAATTTAGTAACAATCATAGTGAATAAGGTGGTCAGTCAGTTCGGTTGGTTCAATGGCTGGTAGGTAATGCAGACTGGTGCTAACAGTGTGGGTTCAATTCTTGTACTGGCTGAGAATGCCTTGAAAGCCATGTCTTCTGAACCTCAACTCTCATCTGAAATGTGGTGACCTGCAGGTTAGACTCACCTCTTGTTGTGACTGTCTAAAGAGGGAAAGCAGTCTCTGGTGACTATCACTTTACTTCTTGTCGTCAAAAACGTGGCTTTGTTGTCACTTTTTGCCTTATTTTTGTGTCAACCTTTTTTTACAGTTTAAATTTCACAACTTAGGTGTATTTCCATGTTATTATGCACAACCACCTGTGGTGACCTTGCATCTCCCAGCTCCTCAGCCTTTATTATGGGGAAACTGCCAAGTTCCAACTGACTTCAGGGTCTAAAGTTTTGGAGTAGATTTGTAGCTCAGGTTGTGGATGTTGAGGTTGGTTGGCTCGCCGAGCTAGTTCGTTGTTGTTCCCCAAAATGTTTGGCCCTGTGATGATGGTACTTTCAGCCTAAAGATAAAGTATAGATTGGTGTCCACGCTGCATCCACACACTTCTGGTGTAGAACCAGTTTAAAGAAAATTAATAGTAGTCACTACTCCCAATGGTGCTGTGAAATATACAAAGTTTCTGACCTCTGATTGCCAGGCAGGGGTGGGATTCCCACCCAACTGGGGCCTTAATTTAGTGGGAGACCTGATGTTGTCCAGATAAATGCCATTTACCTCAGAATAGCTTCAGGCTTCCTGCCGAAAGTTGATGTTGTGGCAGGAAATGCTGCTGCCACTAAATTCTACTATTTATATAAATACTTACAATATCACAAAAATATCTCAAGGTTTTTTAATGGCTGATGGAGGAACAATAAGTTAGATCTTTTGATAGGCATAGAAACAAATGCTAAAATGATTAAATTTGCATGGAATAAAGGGGCATCACATTTATGGAAAATAAACTGTTTTGCTATGTTCGCATAACTCATGATATAATGATACAATTCCCAGCAAACTTACCTTTTTGTTTTATAGATGGAAATAATTGCATAAAACTGTCTTAAATATATTCCTTCCTCAGTCAAAAAGCATTTAATTGAAGAAAACGGTTAAGTGAGATATGATTTTAGATTCCTTGAGCCAAGGTGATCACAAGATTGAGCCAATTTCTAGCTGTGAACTCAACATCTTTCAGTCAGTTATTTTGTGTACAGTTAGGTTGCATGAGTAGGCCAGATTTAGAATGATCAACGAATACCGCTCACGCTTGGACATAGAGCAGTTTTTCTGCCGCCTCCGCCTCCACGCTTACTTCTTTAACCGTGAACCTAACCCTCCCTCTACTGACCCCTTCTCCCGCTTCCAACACACCCCCTCCTCCTGGACACCACCCCAAGGCCTCCTACCCTCCCTCGACCTCTTCATCTCCAACTGCCGTCGAGACATCAATCGCCTCAACCTCTCCACCCCTCTCACACACTCCAACCTCTCCCCCGCAGAACGTGCAGCCCTCCGCTCCCTCCGCTTCAATCCCAACCTCACCATAAAACCCGCGGACAAGGGAGGCGCAGTTGTAGTATGGCGCACTGACCTCCACATCGCCGAGGCCAGACGCCAACTCTCCGACACCACCTCCTACCGCCCCCTTGATCATGACCCCACCCCTGAGCACCAAACCATCATCTCCCAAACCATCCACAACCTCATCACCTCAGGTGACCTCCCATCCACAGCCTCCAACCTCATCATTCCCCAACCTCGCACTGCCCGCTTCTATCTCCTTCCCAAAATCCACAAACCTGAATGCCCTGGTCGACCCATTGTCTCCGCCTGCTCCTGCCCCACCGAACTGATCTCCAACTATCTAGACTCCATTTTCTCCCCCTTGGTCCAGGAACTCCCTACCTATGTCCGTGACACCACCCACGCCCTCCACCTCCTCCAGAACTTCCAATTCCCCGGTCCCCAACACCTCATCTTTACCATGGACGTTCAGTCCCTCTACACCTGCATTCCCCATGCAGATGGCCTTAAGGCCCTCCGCTTCTTCCTGTCCCGCAGGCCCGACTAGTCCCCCTCCACTGATACCCTCATCCGCTTAGCCGAACTCGTCCTCACACTCAACAACTTCTCTTTCAATTCCTCCCACTTCCTACAGACAAAGGGGGTGGCAATGGGTACCCGCATGGGCCCAAGCTACGCCTGCCTCTTTGTAGGTTACGTGGAACGATCCCTCTTCCGTACCTACACTGGCCCTAAACCCCACCTCTTCCTCCGTTACATTGATGACTGTATCGGCGCCGCCTCGTGCTCCCACGAGGAGCTTGAACAGTTCATCCACTTCACTAACACCTTCCACCCCAACCTTAAGTTTACCTGGACCATCTCTAACACCTCTCTCCCATTCGTGGACCTCTCTGTCTCCATATCGGGCAACCACCTAGAAACCGATATCCATTTCAAGCCCACCGACTCCCACAGCTACCTAGAATAC
>NC_063355.1:17447226-17458852 GCF_021869965.1 Rhincodon typus | reverse complement strand
TCCCCTCCCCCTTTTCTGATGAAGGGTCTAGGCCCGAAACGTCAGCCTCTCTGCTCCTATGATGCTGCTTGGCCTGCTGTGTTCATCCAGCTCTGCACCTTGTTGTCTCAGGTTTAGAATTGTAGTTTAATGTGAAGATCTTCAGAGGGATTAACTCAGCCTATGGATTACAGCAAGAGAAGAACAATGAAGCACATATGTGAAAGATTATTGGCAACTAATGTGCAATTTCTAATCTATGTCTTTGACTATCAGACAGTCTGAGTCACCTGCTTTATTACAAACCTAGGCGAAAACTATGAGCATGTATTTTCCAGTTATGATTAATTTTAGAATACTTCATAAGTTTGCCTGTTTTTAGTGATGCAATACTTGGAACACCAATAAGTTATGGCCTGAAATAACAGCAAATGAATTTGTATGAACAATTCCTGTACACAGGAATGTACCACAAAGCAAAAAGAGAATGAGAAAGTTCTGCCAGGGAGCTTTGACCTGAAGCATTGAGCATACCTTCAGATCCTTGTGGTTAACCTTGTGAAGGTATTCCAGTATTTTTCCTTCTTTCAAATTTCCAGAATCTGTATTAATTTGCTTGTTAGGTGTTAACGTTAGGCAGCTCCTGCATTCCATTAGGTATTTTAAGGTTAATTGGGTTTGGCAGCAAACCGACAGCAAAGCTGGAACAGCTTGCAAAGTTCTCTTGCACTTTATTCTCATTTTGTTCCAGAACATACTTATAGTCACCCTTTTACTGCATGTCTCTAGTCGTTCCCTGTTTCTGTTTCGATTGACCTGCTGATCGAAGGGCTGTGTGCTTCAACAATTTGCAACTTGGCTACAATTCTGTATCATTCAGAAATTCTGAGCCAAGGGTAATTCTCATTTACACAGAGGTCTGAGAAAAATATAACTGTTCCTGGTAAACAAATTTAGTGATTCTCAGAATTCAGCTTCAGAAGTAAAAACTACATGAAAATCAGACTCTCGGTCAGCAATTCACATCCCTTGAGACTAATCTTTTCAACACCTATATTCCTTATCCAGTCTGTCCCACATTTGACTTCAGGCCCACAACAATAGGCATGACTCATAAACACCCTCTGAAATGGGCCAGCAAGTCATTCAGTCCAAAAGCAATTACAAACTGTCTACTAATGCTAAAGTATGTAATAAACACAATCTAGCCAAGGCAATTGTGCAGAAAACAGCAATGTACTGCAGCAACATGAAACTGCTAGTGATAATGGTTAACTTCACACAATGCATGCAGGTACCAAAACTGCACTCGGACCTAAAATCACCAAGCGTGGCCCTTTCAAATTCACAGCGGGGAAGTACTCACTGACAGGATCAAGGAGATGGCCAACAGATAATGCACTACTTCAAGCTATTCTTACTTAAGATGGATATCCCACTCACACAGTCACTGGATGTGAAATGTCAACTCTGTTTTTCTCTCCACAAATGCTGCAAAACCTACTGAGTTTCTCCAGCAATTTCAGCTTTTTTTTTCAGATTTCAAGCGTCCACCGTTCTTTGTTCTATTTTATGGATATCTCTATACCTATGATTACTGATCTTCCGCAGCTGCCTGTCATCTATCAGATTGATGCAGTAAACTCGTTATTTGAGCTTGAAAAGGTGATTGACTCCCTAGCAGCATGGGAAATATGTGGAAAGAACGGAATACCAGTTGAGTGCAGCAGACCCTACATGCTATCATCCCTTCATAACCTCCTCTTCTTCTGGAGAGAAGGGTTAGTTCAGAGGATATGTATGAAACAATCATCATTATGTTATACGAGAGCCAAGATGATCCAGGAAATCGCAAAATTATCAGAGCACCTCACCTCTCAGTGTCATTAGGAAAGTTCTATTGATTAGCCAAAAACACATACCTAGAGGCACAATGTCATTTCAGGACAAGGTAATTCCAACAGCTAGATGTGATTTTTTTTTATCCCAAATGAGATTCAACAGAAGTGCAGAGAGCAGCAAACACCATTCTACTTTGCTTTAGTGGATTTCATCAGGAGTAAGGTAGACCTCTATCAGATACTGGGAAAAATTAGTTGACGTTCCAAGCTTTACAGCTTCGTACAATCCTTACATGGTAACCTACAGTGCACTCTTCAGTTTGACATCTCTGCCTTTGAAAGTTTTGAAATCAAAAGTTGGAGGTATCAGTTTTGCCTCTTTGGTACTGTTTAGTCTGTCCTAATAACCTATGATTTCATTGTCAACATGAAGGAATGTATCACCACACAAAATCAGATGGGAAACTTTTCAATCTTTCAAGGCTGAAAGCTGAGACAAACATGCAGCATGTCCTGCTTGGAAAACTTCTAATGTTGATGATGTTGCCCATACAGAGGCAAAAGCTGAATAATGGTTTGTTCCATGTCTGTGTTGTGTTCTGCCTCACCATCAGCGTCAAGAACATTGTGGTTATGAGTTGTATCTCTCACTGTAATCAGATTTAACAATACACCACTGGAAGCAATAGGCAAATTCTCTGACTTGAATCTTAACTAGAGACAGACAAGCTGCCATCTGATGAAGAGTTCAGCACAACCATGAGAAAGGTGGCAACCAGCTTGGGACAACTAACAAAAAACAAACTGACTAGCAGGACCAGGCTGCTTATCTATATGACCTGTTTCCTGAATAACTACAATTACCAATAAAAAGATGCTCAATTACATCTATTTCTGGTGACTGTGATGCATTCTTGGCACCCAACTGGAAAGCCAAAGTCACCATTAAAGCAGGTGACTTTCTAGGGTGAATATGTCAAATATACCAGCAATTATCAAGCTAAGCTGGCTTGGATATGTGAGCAGGATGGAGATGACTGCATTACTAAGCATATACTTTATAAGAAGGTAGTTCATGCCAAGAGATCAGCAGATCACCAATAGCTCTGATTGAAGGATGCTGTCAAAGGAGACATGAAACCCCTCAATCTCAATGATGACAAGTGGGAAACTCTAGTGAATATTCAATTGAACTGGCAACACCATCTATGGGCAGGAGTTCATCATCACAGCAACAAAAGCTCCAAATCAGATGCCAGTCTTGCAAACAAGGTTTCAACAGAAATCATCCCACACTGTCTTCTAGGGACTGGGTCCTATGTAACACTAGTGGCAGTCTTTGCCATTCCAGAGTTGGCTTGTTCATCTATCAAAAGTGCAGTAAATGGTCCCACCAACCGCCATCATCAAAGCTCTGAGGCTGCACGCCCATCATCTCTTGCAGATGGAAGATTGCTAATTAATGTATACAAACAACACATCAAAACTTACATATGCAACAGCAATATTTGTAATTAAGAAATTATTTGTGGTAGTACAGTGTAACGTCAATCAATATACCATAAGAATCTCATCATAGAAGTATAACAAGGTTCTGTCTAAATACAGTAGAATTATTGAAGTTCAGAACCCTGTAATGGCTTCTCAATGAACTTTTAAAGGGCAATTTCCTTCCAAATATAAGGTAACATTGGAAAACACATATGCCAAGACTTATAAAAACAAAAACATCAAAGATAGAGATATTAGGAACTGTAGATGCTGGAGAATCTGAGATAACAAGGTGTAGAACTGGGTGAACACAGCAGGCCAATTTCTGAAGAAGGGTCTAGGCCTGAAACGTCAACTTTCCTGCTCCTCTGATGCTGCTTGGCCTGCTGTGTTCATCCAGCTCTACACCTTGTTATCTAACACTCAAAGATAAATGTTTGTGGTGTTTAGTTTGCACAGGGTCTTTAGCACACTGACACGTTACAAGGGCAGTCTTATCTACATAATGAACATCATATTACCATTCCTCACAAGTCTTCTTCATAGCTGTAGCTGCCAGATGGATCCAATACCAATGAAACCTGCAAACAAAAGGCATAGAACAGTACAGTACAGTAACAGGCCCTTCAGCCCACCATGTCTGTGCTGATCATGACACCATGCTAAACTAAACCCATCAGCCTGCACATAGTCCATATTCCTCTATTCTCTATCTATTCATGTGTCTGTCAAAATGCCTTTTAAATTTTGCTATCGTATCTGCTTCTACCACCTCCCCTGGCAGCATAATCCAGGCACCTCCTAGTCTCTGCACAAAAATATCTTCCTTAAACTTTTCCCCTCTCACCTGAATCCTTTGCTCCCTAGTATTTGATATTTCCACCCTGAGAAAAAAGATTCTGAATATCCACCCTATCCATGCCTCTCCTACATCCAAACAGGTCTTCACTTTTGAATCAAAGTAATCGGAGGCAACATAACACCTTTTTAATGATCATTCTACTGTTTCTACATGTCTCAGAGCTAACTGCAAAACATAAGAATGGGGAATTGAGGACTTCATAGCTCAACAGCACTCCTCAAAAAGAATAGTGAAACTGTGCCTCTGATCCTTAAATCACTCAAACCTGTGATGTACTACTGGATGTTTATGGAATGTTCACAATAAAATGTTTTGCTTTTGGGGAGAAAATTCTTGCTACGCTGTGCGTGGCCTTTCCAATTCTTCCAATACCACCTATCCAAATATGATGTGTTTTATCTCGTCTGTATCTATTAATAATTGAACTCACTGATGCAGAAGTCTTGACAGCTCTTATGTAAAGTAGAGGCCATCAACCTATTTGGGTTCTTAGTTGCAGGTCCAAAAGTTGAAAGGTGACATTGTATCTAATTCGCCCTTATAACCAACCACAGGCAATTACCAGCTGGGTTATTTAATAAATCACATCGACTTCAAGCATACAAAATTACTCTTAAAATTAACATTTCAATAACAGCAAAAAAAGCAGAATAACAGAATATTAACACTGGGAAAAAATGCTCTTTAATCTGTAGCCAAACTCTAAAATTTGCAGCAAAAATGTGCTTAGAGGTTTGCTACAAGCATCAAATAGACTAAGTCACCCTAATACTGGACATCTATGAATTTTGTCAGGTTATCCTGGTCTACAAATTAATAAACACATTCTCCATCTTATAGATTTAGATTTAAAATTGAATTTGCAGATGAGAGTAGATGAGTGGTTGAGGACTGCAACAATTCTAAAATTTCAATCTCATTGTTTCTTATCTTTGAAATTACTTAATTTCTCCACATTTTTTCTGGTTATTTCTTCTGTGCTGTGACGGCAGGTGAATTGATAACGGTAACATCTTATGTTAGAACGGTTTCCTCAGTGAAGAATTAGAAGCAGGAGATTGCCGGTTAACGTCAACCTCATGTTTTTGTTTCTTTCTCAACTATGGGGACACAACAGGATGTGTTAGTTCACCTTAGTTAGACATTTTCTAATCAATCAGTCCAGAAATGGTGAGACTTGAACACAGACCTCCTAGCCCACAGTTAGGGACACTAGACCACTACAAGAGCCATTAGTTAAGCTTAATGAAAACAAGAGGGTCAAATATTATCAGGAGAATTCCAATTGAGTACATGATCACTGGTAAGTATAACAATATCACAAAATGGAATACAAGTCACTATCACATGCTTCTTCTAACTATTCTTGTGAAAAAATTGACTGCAGCAATATTGAATCGAAACAATGATTTCACTTTAAGCATCCTGAGGTCATGAAAGATCCTACATAAATCCAAGTTTTCTTTTTTTGACTGTTCTATGTCATTTTTAGATTTAGATTTATTAAAATTCTAGTTTTTAACACTTTGAGCTGCGTGTTACCCACAACTTAAAGTTTACCCAGAGCAACTTATTTGGTATAGAAATGGAGCTGAAACCCTGACATGTTAACAATGTAATGTTAAAATGGAGTTGACATTTCAAGCTATGGTATTCCAATACTTACTCACAGTCCATACTTTTTACGTAGCTCCATTCATTTAAATGCAGTGTGACCACCAAAAAATCTACCCTTACAGGATGTGGTAAAATACATACATGAAAATCTGATCACTGCAAAATGATTTCTTTAGACTGTCTGATATATTTTATGGTTCAGTTCACAGCAGCAAACATTCCAAAGTGGCTTCATGTGGATTAAGAGCAGGCATATGAATATCTCCAGTAAAAGTAAGCACCTTCTGAATTTGCTATTATCCTTATGTTACTGACAGGCAGATGTATCTGTCTATTAAATGTCAACACTTAACCCCGTTAGAACCTTTCTAGAATGAACCAAAATATTAAATTTGGAGCATGGGGAGACTTCATGTTGCAAATCAACTAGGATTTAAACATAGTACAGTATGTGTATCTATTCTATATTCTTAGGAAGTTACTAGATACTTTAGCTTACAAAATAAAAACAAAGGACTACTTTCAAAAGCTTTGATACTGTTTGAATATTGATTTTTTTTTCAGCGTAAACAAAATGAGAATTTTATAATGATTGAGCTATAGGAAAGATATTTTTACTGCAGGACCAAAAATAATCAAATATTTCAAACTTCAGTAACACTCGTGCATTCTTCTGGAGACACCAAATGTCAGACATAGTTTTATCTATAAATTATACATTGTAAACTCTAGACCCAGATAAAGGTAATTTCCATAAAACAACCAATTCCTTTTACAATGCACTCCTTCCTTGAAGTCCCATGTTGATGCCACATTGTTATCTTTGAATAATGTATTGATATTCACCTTTGCTTCAACCTATTTCAAAGTCTTCAGGATGGTGCTATTAACTTGTCGACTGCTTGAACAAGAAATATTGTCTTGAATGTTAATCCTGTGTCATAGAAGACAATGACATCTCAGTGATGATTCAAATGATGTTGTTAATAGGGATTTTGATTTTAATGTTGACATCAGGTGATTGCCATTTACTCTCAATGGTATAGTCAGTCACCCTCTAGGATTCTTGTGGTACAGTGATGGTGTTCCTACCTCTGGACAAGAAGGCCTGCGCTCACTGCTTCATCAGTTACTTTCCCTCCATCATTAGGTCAGAAGTGGGGATGTTGGTGAATGACTGCACAATGTTCAGCACCATTCACAATTCCTCAGATACTAAAGCAATCCATGTTCAAATGCAGCAAGATCTGTACAAAATCCAGGCTTGGTCTGACAAGTAACAGTTGCACCACACAAATGCCAGGCAATAATCAACTTCAACAGAGACAATCTAACCACTGTCCCTTGACATTCGATAGTGTTACCAATACTGAATGCCCCACTATCGACATCCTTGGGGTTACCACTGACCAGAAACTCAACTTTACTCACCACAGTGGCTACAAGAGCAGGACAGAGGCTAGGGATACTGCGGTGAGTAACTCACTTCCTGACTCCCAAAACCTGTCCACCATCTATAAGGCACAAGTCAGGACTGTGATTGAATACTTCCCACTTGCCTGGATGTGTGCAGCTCCATCAACAGTCAAAAAGCACCACATCCTCATGCATCCACTCCCTCGACCACCAACGCTCAGTAGCAACAGTGTGTTCTATCTACAAAATTGACAGCAGAAATTCACCAAAGATCCTTAGAAAGCACCTTCTAAACCCACAAACACTTCTACCTGGAAGGACTAAGGCAGCAGATATTTGGGAGCACCACCATTTGCAGGTTCCCCTCCAAGCCTCCCACCATCCTGATTTGGAAACATATCGCCATTCCTTCCCCATTGCTGGGTCAAAATCCTGGAACTCCCTCCCTCAGGTCATTGTGAATCAACTCACAGCAGGTGGACTGCAACAGTTCAAGAGGCAGCTCACCACCAACTTGTCAAGTCAGCTAGTGATGGACAATAAATGCTGGACAGCCAGCGATACCCACATCCTATGAGCAAATAAAATAAAGTCCCATCGGCTCCAGTTGTGATAGCAATTCTAAACAGGTTGATTTAAAAATAAAGTCTGTCCCCTAGGGTTCTTGTGGTGCAGTTATAGATCACTACTTCTGGGCCAGGAGGCCTGGGTTCAAGTCTCCCTTGCTCCAGAGATGTGTCATAATATCTCTGAGCAAGTTCATTATAAATAACTATAGTCATACATCAAATACTCCTTTGTCTCTTGTGACATTGTGGTAGTGTCACAACACCTGGGCTAAAGTCACACATGTTCCAGAGGTATGTCATATCATGTCTGAGCAGATTGATTTTATAAAAGAAATCTATCATCAGTTTCTTGCTTAGGTATAGCACAGCTCAGACTGTTGTACTTACTTCTTTCCCATTTGTTCCTCCTCACCAATAATGATTGCACTGAAAGAAGTGATCAGTGCTGTGACCCCTATTGATTACAGTGGCTCAGTGGTTAGCACTGCTGCCTCACACTGCTAGGGATCTGGGCTCAATTCCACCCTCGGGCAACTGTCTGTGTGGAGTTTGCACATTCTCCCTGTGTCTGCATGAGTTTTCTCCCACAGTCCAAAGACATGCAGGTGAGGTGGGATTGGCTATGCTAAATTGCCCATAGTGTTCAGGGATGTGTAGGTTAGGTGGATTGTAGGGAGATAGGTCTGGGTGAGATGCTCTGAGGGTTGGTGTGGACTTGTTAGGCCAAAGAGCCTGTTTCCACACTGTAGGGATTCTATCTATGAAAAAAGCTATTTTTTTCTGTTCTCTTTCAGATTCCACAAAGGCTTGGAATTAAGATCTGAAACCCGAATATTTCCATTTGTGTCTTTGCTCGTTTTTCTGGTGAATGTAATTGTTTGCAAATCAAACTCTATTTTTACTGATACCTCCATTTGGACAGGATGCCCCAGTCCCTGAGTGTACTTTCTTTCTGTATTGTGATTCATTTTAAGAAACTCATCTCTGGCAGTCCCACCACTCTGAGGAACCCAGGTAAGACTGCGCTCGAGAGTCTCAGAGAGGGGTTTTGGAGTCAGGAACCAGTTTCAAGAGGCTGGGACAAGAGTTAAAGGGAGAATGACATTTGAGGTGGTTACTCCAATTTGCACGGGGGATGTACAAAGTGGGGATTCCAAATCCCCACCCTCCCTTGCTGAACATCAGTGTCCACAAGCGAAGCCGCTTGGCTTCCCACATGGGATGCTTCTCCAACTTACCCCACACATTCCTCCCTACACCCCACTAACAACTGTGGTAAAATATAGATGAATGTGGAATGAGTCTCTTAAGTGACCAATAATTGCTACTTAAGAGTCTCCAAAGGCTCAAGGATGAATGAGCCTCTGTAAAATTTCAGATAGCTCAGGGGCAGGTGGCTAGGCACTTGGGAGGCACCTGCTGGATTTTGTATCTCCTCTTGCACATCCCAGCCTTCAGATACCAGTTGTTATAAAGTTCTAAGTTCAAATGTCATCTGTGCAAGCCTACCCAGCATCCCTTCCCACCCCAACAGATCCATCTTGCAAACCCCAGCTATAAGAGCTTTTAGTTGTTCCATTTCTGGTGGGGAAGTGTAAAATTTACTCACATCTTTGGGAAATTGAAGCCACCCTCAAGTTAACCACCTTGTGTCCACCAGAATCATATCATCTAGCTATGTAGTTTATTTGCATGACAATAGTCATTGGATATTATCTATCAAAATGCAATTTATAACCTATTCGGACACTTTTTCCTCAGGATATCACTATTCCATTAGCTCGGGAGATTGTTTATCACTGCTGCCACTGCATATGACAACTTTGTTGTTTTTAACTCCAATTCAATCCATGTACTCCATCTTACAATGAAGGCAGCAGTAGATCAAATAACTGATGATCACTGACTCTCTAAATTGCCAAGGTCCTCCTGTTGTCCTCTGGGTTGTATGAGGGTTATGTTATCACTTTGTGAATGGATCTTAACACTTCTGTTTGGGTTGAGAATAAAACACAATATTCACCTTTGCTTCTGCCTTGTCTATATGTATGTGTGCCATCATGTTCGCTCATGAAGAATTGACTTTTTAAATTTCAAAAGGCTTTGCACCAATGACTTTCATGATCTCTTGGGAAGCTCAGTATGGAGTAAATTGAAGACAAAGTGCTATAGAGGAAACAGTGCAGTAAAACAGTTGGTTGAGTGTGTTTCAACCTTATTTTCTTTTCTGCTGTGAAAGACATCTTGTTATACAGTTAGGATTAATTTAACTAGCAGGAGTGCATAAAACCAACCTTTATAGTGTAGTCTTTTGAAGTAGTTACTCAGTATAGAAGGCCGCAGGAGTGTCAATATAAGTAAACCAAGAGCCTCATTCTCTAAACTAAAGGTACTATGTTTATTAACATTATAAATATTTGGATTATTTGAATTAGTTGTGAAGTGTAAACTCTTAAATGTTTGGGCTCTGTATATGTTTGGTGATTTTCCGATAGATGAAGTTATGAATGGACTCCTGGTTCATATTCTGTATCATTGGTTAAGCCTCACAAAAAGTAAGATCATTTCTTCTTGTAGATGTTCTTGGGTATTTCAAGTTCTTCAAATGGATGATTCTCCCTCATCCTTTCCTGCAGAAGGTATTATGTTTCATAAAGAATTTAAATTTATAGATTGTCACAAAATTCAAAACTCAATTGACATCTGTGTTTGTGTGCTCAGCTTCCCTTCCCGCTTACCCCACCCATCTTGGTCTGTATCTTCCGCATTCATCTCATCAAATGAGCTGTAAAAATATAATTTTCAATGTTGCCCAATATTGTGCCAATTAAGGATCCCCCAATTTATGTTTTTTTTTTAAATTTCAAACAGACCAAGAATTCAGGATGAAGTGTTTTACCTTCATTTTTAAAAAACAAACTTCTCCAGTAAAAGACACATATAACAATCCGAATGAAGTTATTAATAATGACAATACTGGAATCATCCAACAGGCTAGGCAATACATATATATAAAGGAAAAGAGCTTTAATGTTTCAGTTCAATGACTATTTGCCAGTACTTGGCGTTGCCAATATTTAAATGATTTAAGAACTGTGCTCTGATGATCCATGTTGGAAAATGGTTCACATAGATCTACAAGACAATAAAGCTGATAATAGACAGCACAGGCAATAAATTAACTAATCTTTGAAATGTCATTCAGACTACGAAAAGAGAGTCAGCATGGATAAAGTAGTCATAAATTGGGTTTGAATAATTATCAGTTCTTTTATTCATTCATGGAATATGGGTATCACTAGCTGGGTCAGTATTTATTACCTAATTGCTCTAAAGAACTTGATGATGAGCTGCCTTCTTGAATACTTGCAATCCTTGTGATGTAGGGATGGCATCAGTGCTGTCAGGAAGGGAGCTTCAGGCTTTTAACCCAGCAACAGTAATAGAGCATTAATATAGATCCAAGTCAATTAGTGTGTGACATCAAGAGGATCTTGCAGGTGATGACATTTCCATACATCTGCTGCCCTTGTCCTTCTAGGTGGTAAATGTAGTGGCTTTGCAAAGTATTGTCAGAGGTGCTTTAGTAAGTTATTGCATTGCATTTTGTAGATTGTGCACACTACTGCCACTGTGAATCGGTGGTGACACACTCCTAACTTGTGCCATGTAAATGGTGGGAAGACATTGAGGTGGCAGAAGATGAGTTAGTCACCATAGAATTCCTAGCTTCTAACCTGCTTTTGCAGGTACAGATTTTATAGGAGACAACAAGGTGCAGGGCTGGATGAACACAGCAGGCCAAGCACTCTGCTCCTATGATGCTGCTTGGCCTGCTGTGTTCATCCAGC